>NW_006291554.1:1629494-1637904 GCF_000327345.1 Myotis davidii
AGCCACCAGGCCCCACACTCCTCCCCCACAGAGCCACCAGGCCCCACACCCCTCCCCCACAGAGCCATTACTCAGAGCCCATTTCTTGCATAACCTTCTGGAACAACCAGCTTTAGGGGTTCTTAGCCCCCCGTCTGGGGAAGAAACTCCTGAGGGTGCTTCCCTCCCTCGCGCCCCAGCCCCCAGCTCCAGGATCCTGAGCAGTTTCTCTTCCGTCACACTTATTTCTGAGGGTTTTGAGTGGGCTCTGGGCAGTGTTTGCTCAGCAGCAGAAGTACCACTGGCCAGCAGCCTCTGGAAGCTGCCCAAGAGCTGACACGAGCTCTGTGGGCACAAGGGCTTTGTTCCCGCCTCTGCAGAGGCTGGCGCGCACCGGGAAGCCGGCTTCACAGGCCCGCGTCTCACCAGGCAGCCACATTAGAAAGCTCCTCACCCTTCAGGGAGCAGGGAGTCCAGCCCCTGAGGCTGCACAACTTGGTCCAGAGTGCGGGTCTGTGTTTGCTGTTTGCAAGGACACGAAATGTCAAGGTGGCCCCACTCCCTGAGCTCATGGAGGCGGGTGTTCAGAAGCAGGCTCTGGGCCAGGTGGTGTGTGTGTGTGTGCGCCAGGGGTGGGGTGGGGGATCCAGCTAGGCTGGTGGCTGGAGACCCTGTGCAGAGGCCAATCCCCTCACAGCTCACAAAACGCCCAGCCTGAATGGGTCTGACTGGGGCCTGAGAGTCCCGAGGGCAAGGCCTGGAGGTGGATCCTTGAGGAGGTGGGTAAAGGAGCCCCAAGGCCCAGGTGGTGACTGCCCACATTCTGCGGAGCTTCCTTGGAACTCAGCCCCAGAGCTGGCTGAGGCCCTCCTGCCCACCCTGGTGCTGGCCCACCATGGAGACAGCGTGTCCATGAGGGCCCGTGTCTCCCCACAGATGCACTCACCAGGCGGCACCACAGCGGACAGGTGCACCTGCCAGCCTGGGGGGAGGCCCTCTGTCAGGGCCATGTCTAATCCACCCTCACAGCCCAGAGCCCAGCCCAGGCCCCGCGGAGCAGGGTTGGCTGAGTGAAGGCTCCGACTGTGGACGGGGAGAGAGCGAGGCTGGAAACGGCTTCAGCGTAGACTGACTGCCCCAGGAAAGAGAAAAGGACACGGCCAGAGGCCAGGTGTGTTTTTTCCCTCACCCCTCGTTCGCTACAATGAGAAGTGTTAGCACAAAGGCACCTCCCACGCCCTGTCCCGCTCAGAAAGTTCTGGGGAAGTCGGTGGGGAGAACACTGCTCTCAGGTCCCGCTCTGGGCTCTGGGCAAGGAAATCTGGCTTCTCCAAACAGCCTGCAGCCAGCCCTCACGCCTCAGGGCTGAGACCAGGTCTACACAGAAAATGCTGTGAAGACAACACGCAGCTGCATCACCACAAGGAAGACAGAACAAGGATCTGGCAGGCGCCCTACGCAGTTCTCGCCCAGCTCAGCCTCAGTGTGTGTCTATGGGGGCCCGCGGGGGGAGAGGCTTTGCCAGGGTCAGAGGTCTCCACCGCCTGTCCAAGAACCTAACGCATCACACTAACGCCCTTTACCGCAGAATTCTCTCCTGCTTCCAGGTTCCCCACCAGGACAAGCAGCCTGGGGTTCCACGTGCCTCTGCTCAGAGGGAACACCACGCGTGCACCGGGCTGGAGGGAACACCCACAGGCCCAAGTTCAGGGAGTATTGGTGGCGGCCACAGAACTAGAGAATGGAGTTTTCAATTCCATGGGACCTACTGGGAGGGGAGGAACCGAACAGCTGGGCACAAGCACCTTGCCTGAGGGGGCAAGGCCGACACCAGCTTCTCTCACGAGGCAGCAGGCCTCTGGCTCGACCAGTCACAGCCCAACCCGCCCGTGTGCTGGGGATTCTGCTTATTCAAAACTGTGGTCCCTGACGGTGTGGGCACCACAAAGGAGCAGTTGTCAGGACACATTTCCTGAGTCAGGAGCCTGCCCAAGTTCATCTGAGCCAGCAGCCCCCGTTTTGCTGGCTGACATGTTTACTAGCTTTCAGGAATATCCCCCATGGTCCTGGGAGAGAGGGAAGGAGGCGGCAGGAAAATGCCAGGCTCAGGGAAGAACGAGAAAACCACTTCACCTCACTCAGGGAGTCATTTCTCTGAGAGTGAGTGTGAGGACGGAGGTCAGGTGACTGACAGGAGACGTGGGCTGAGCCAGTGCTCACCAGCTGCCTGGGGACCTGGAACACTAGAGGCTGCACTCTCCCCTGAGAGGGGGGCAGTGAGACCCCACAGAAATGCCCCTCACAGTTGCTCACATCCCCTGACCGGCAAGGATGACCTCCCGCCATCAGGAGCCGGTTCACCCCCTGAAAGCTCCCCCCAACCACACCAGTCTGAAAAAGGGACCAAGCGCCATGTCTGTGTTGCTGTAATTTAGCATTTAAAGTTCCCCTGTAATGATAAAAGTGCAATCTTTAGCTGGATGTCATCAAAGAAATCTGAAAACTAAAAGGGCAAAATCATCATAGATGAGAAGGGTAATGGTTTATGGGTTGAATCCCACAATATCGTAGCCTCTTGAAGTTTCGTTTTAAAGAAAATCCTTCAATCAGGATGACGCTCATTTCCCTGTAAACTGCAGGGCCCACCTCTTAAATGGGTCAAGGACTAGACGTGCACAGAGTGACTTTCTACAGCCTTTCTCAGGGGCCTTTACTAAGTAGCAAGGCTGTGAGGAGGAAGAGCAGGAATCTCCTGGATTTTACAGACTCGGAAACAAAGGCGGAGTCAAGGGCTGCCCAGGGTCCCAGGTCAGGTGTGGCAGAGCCGAGTCTTGAGACAGGTGTCCTGAGCCAAAATCACATGCCCTTTCCCTTCTGGTGAGCTCCTGAGGCTCAGGGTCACTCGGCACCCAGAGCAGGGCACGTCCTGTTGCTGATGGCCCGTGAGGGAGCGTGCGCGCATGAGTGTGTGTGTGTGTGGCACGTGTGTACCTGCAGTGGTGCGCTCGGTCGGGCTTGATGCTGCAGCATTTGGGACACTTGTACACCACCTGGCCGGGCTTCAGTTGTAAACTCTCGATGAATTCTTTAGTGGCATTTCCTTTGGGCACTGCCCCCTGTAAGAAAGAGGAAAGGCGTCAGTGTTGGCTAAGGGTTCCAGCATCCCACAGTGGGCACAGTCATTTCAAAGGAGCCATTGCACACACAGGGACGGGGCATTTTCATCCTGACACATGGACTCTGTTAAGCATTACACAGGGATGGGGCAGGTGCACCCCAACATGTGGACTCTGTATTCAGAATTATGCCAACACCAATGAGTATATATTGACAATTTTCCCCAGAAATTGCCAAAAAGTGAACACATGGGTGCTCATCATCTCATCATTTTATACCCTTTCAACTGTCTGAAGTATTTCTCATTAATAATTTTTCTAAAAGTTAAAAAAGTAGTAGAAAAAAAAATCTGGTCTGCAAAATGCAGTCAGATGCCAGAAAAGCCTATAACAGAAGTTTTAAAAAGCAAACAAACTGTGGTAGGCAAGGACTGCATGGTATGTACAACCTTAGTCAGATACAGTTTCACATTAAATATGCCATAAAGCACACAGCTACTGACACGGGAAACACCCGTGATAGATTGTTAAAGGGAAAGCAGACTTTCAAACAGTACAGAGACTATAAGCCCGTTTTGGCAAAGATTTTCTATATACATGCATAAAAAGACGAAGATACACACAAAAGTATTAATGGTTATCCGACATAGTAGGATCACAAGAACATCTTTTCTTGACCATCTTTCTGAATGTTCTATTATAAGCATGTGCTTTTGCAATTAAAAAAGCTCATTAAATAAACAAGCAAAAAAATACACCTCAGGAAGGAGCTACCTGGAGTAGGACTATGACCAACTTTCCTGAGGTTCGTTACCACGATGTTGAGACCGCTGAGGGTCCTTGAGGCATCAGCGGAGGGTCGGGTCTGGAAGTCTGACTCACAGGGAAGGTGGGGCCCAACCACCCACACAGCAGACTTTAAAGGGGCCTGCGGAGGACACGGGCCATAAACCAACAAGAGAACAAACAAAACAACAACACTAGGCTATACCCCTGAAACCAATACAAAATAAAAATCAACACAAAACAAAGAACTCCGAAATGTTCTGTGAAGGTACAATCTACTCATTACACAAAATGGAGACGTACAGGGAAATCCCTAGAGCAGTGGTTCTCAACCTTCCTAATGCCGCGACCCTTTAATATAGTTCCTCATATTGTGGTGACCCCCAATTTCATTGTTACAAATTGAACATAATTAAAGCATAATGATTAATCACAAAAACAATATGTAATTATATGTGTGTTTTCCGATGGTCTTAGGCGACCCCTGTGAAAGGGTCGTTTGACCCCCAAAGGGGTCGCGACCTATAGGTTGAGAACCGCTGCTCTAGAGCCATTTCCTGGCCCAGAGTCCTGGGAGGCCACCACAACCCAGCCTTCTTACCAGTGGCCCCAGGCCACACCCAGTCAGAACCCATCTCAGGGCCTTTGTGCTTGCTTGTATTTGTCTTGTAACAACTACCATTTAACTACACTCTAATTCCTGGAGGACAATGTCTTTCAACTTGCAGCCCAGGAGCAGGTATTAATAAAGCCAAGCTGAACAGTAATGATGATACAACAGACACTTAGTGCTTTGCTGTATTTTGCCAGTTAATTCTGACAACAGACCTATGAGGTAGAGACCATGCTATTCCTCACTGTAGAGATGAGGTAACTAAAGTAGAGAAGCTAAGCAAGTTCCCAGGATCAGATGGCTAATAAGTGGCAGAAGAGGATTAGACCTAGCCATTCGCGTCTAGAACCTACCCTCCATCAGAAGGCAACATGTATTTGTCAGATGTTTCTATTAAGTGATTTGAAGAGGCCCTGATGCCATCCTATCATTCTCCTGCCAACACTGTATCAACACACTCACTGTGATGGAACAGCCTAGGATAAGGCCTGCTTTAGGACGCAGCTAGGACAGCAGGAAATGCAAGGACACAATGCAAAGCCATGGAGATGGGTTCTGAAGAAAGATCAATGGTTCAAGGACTCAACCGTCCCATTCATTTCAAGCAACAAGGACAAAGCCTGCATACATTGTTTCAGGGGCCATGGGATCGAGGCGTGTGCACACCTGCTGAGCTAAGCAGAAACTCTCTGAGCTCCAACAGGCCTGTGCCCAAGGCCACCTGGCTCCTCCACAGGTGTAGAAAGTAGGTAATCCCCACCCGGTCACGCTCCTCTCCCTGGAGCCAGAAGGCTTTCGGTTGGCATTGATGAGTTGCTCAGTGGCAGGTATGAGAAGGTGCGGAGCATGAAGGAGAGCAAAGCACCCCACTCAAATGAACCCCGAGGCAAGTCCCCTGACCCTACACAGGGAATGTGGTAATACCTTTGGGCAAGATGGGCACAGCCCTTCTATAGCAGAACCTGGTTGGGCGGACCCAGTGTCAGTCCTCTTCTGTGTTCCCAGGGCCGGACCTCATGCTCCCAGCTACTGACCCCAGGAAATAGCCGCTACCTGAGTCTTCCCCAAGAATCAGTGACCTGCAGTGGTCGGAGACTGTCAAGTGCAGTCTGTTTACAGCAAGGAATCCACTAGGGGGGACGGAAGGCAGGCAGGCGGATTCCCTTTTCCTGAGCAATGTGGTTACATCGAATGGCTTTATAGTCCTCCTTGACTCAAATCTAAGACTTGAGATAATTTACAATGAGGTTAATAAATTATTAGGTCCAAAGAATGGAAGAGTACAAAACATGCTGATCATTAGGACGGACACAATTGCGTGGTTGTCTGGTGTTTGGCTTTGAGCTTCCTAGCAGTCGGGGCAAAAGGAAAGCTTTAAGCTGGGAGGCGGACACTTTCCCAGAGCTCAATTTAAAGGGAGTCAGTCCCTCAGGAGTTCACAGGACGAGGAATTAAAATGTACTTGTAACTGGGAAAGAAAAGGTGGTGAGGCTGGGAGAGGGAGGGAAGGAGAGAGGAACCGAGACAAGGGTTTCTGAGTCCAGGCTGCCTGGGCAGGTGGAGCCCCTCTCGACTTGAGTGTTTCAGGAACACGGAGAGCTCCTTTGATGAGATTACACAACCTGAGTGGGCAAGGAGGCACCTGACATCAAACGCCAGTCTGACTCGTTCCTGCCCACGCTCATGCCACCTCCAGACCAGCCCTCTGCCCAGTGAGGCACCTGCCCCTCTGTGTCTGTCCCCTTCCCTCTCTTTACAGGCCTATCCCTTTTACCCCATCCCTCAAATGGATAAGTTTCTTGCGAGTCAATTCCCTTTTCTCCTCAAGCTCTATGTGGGCTCATTTACTAACTGCTCACTAAATGGTCCAGAAAATGTGGCTGTCGTTGTTTTGATGTTACATTTGGAAAAAGAATCTCAAAGCTGAAAGTGATACAGTCACCATCTTGGGGAGACTATAAGATCTTTTCTTTTTTCCTTTTAAAATAGTAATAAGCCAAAGCATATACACTGTCATACATTGTCATACATTGTTTATAACCTTAGGTGTAACTTTTTCTGAAAGTTACAGGCAACATGAATCCTTGAGATACAAACATTATAATCTTATTAGAGAACTTAGAACCATACAGAGGCTCCTTTCTAAAAACAGACTCCCCCTTTGGTGTCAATGAGGCTGCAGGCATTGATGAGAAAGTGGGACGTGATCTGCTTTCTGTGTGGGATCTGGGCCCCAACTCTGCTCCTGGGAAGCCCAGGGTGCCCCAGGGGCTCCCATCACTGCAGCTCCCCACTCTGTTTCCATACTGAGTTTGGCATAAGATGCCATGTGCTGGGAAGGGATAGGCAGGTGGCAGCATGAAAACCCACGATGAGCCTGAGACATGGCCTGTCTGTAGGACATGCTTTGAGTTGCTCCCTTTACAGTAGTAGATACTAGACAGATGCTTCATATTTTTGCCCAGTTTTCTTTGGGGCCACCAGCAAAACACTCCCATGAGAAGTTGGCTGGAGTTTGGGATACAGACTATGGCTCCCATTCATTAGGGATTGGAAGCCCAGCAACATACCATAGTGAGGATCATTCTCTCCCGCCTCCAACTGCAAAGGGGCCGGACTGAGGAGGCCCCTGGAGACAATGTGGGGGTAAAAGAACACACACATGTGAGGGCAGCAAAACCTCTAGTTCCCCGATTCACACACCTTCTAGAAACCAATGACCTTTGCACTCCACTCTGGTCCTGCCCCTCCACCAGCCCCAGACCTGGCTATCTTCTGCCTATCTGGCGTCTCTGCTTACATGTAATATAGACACAGTTTGGCCAGAACAAAAGCCTTGCTTTCTCTTCCTAAATCTATTCTCCCAGACTCTCCCCGTTCAATAAATGGCACCAGCAATCAATCCCCTGGCTGCTCAAGCCAAGACGACTCTGGAAGGCACACTCTTTGATCTCTTTCCATTCTGTCAGCTCTTCTGAATGGCGGTTTTCAGACCTGGCTGAAACCGAGGGACTCCTGGGAGCTTTAAAGCATCCCAATACCCAGGGCCCCGCCTCAGACCAATTAGAGGGGACTCTCTGGGGGCGGGGCCAGGCATCAGTACCTTTAAAAGCTCCCCAAGGGATTCTAATGTACAGCCGGCTGGGCTTGAGAATTGGTGGCTTAAAATATACTCCAAACCCAACAGCTCCTCTCCAGCTTCACCGTTCCCACCTTGGTTTGAGCCGCACGCCTTGTGTGGAACACAGCAATGCCTCTTATCTTCCTGCTTTTACTTATCGCCACCCAAAACCCCATCCCAAGCACAACACCTGCTCCCATCATGCCTTTCTGATGGCTCCCATGGCATGTAGAACACAGACCAGAGTCCTCAGAAGGCCCACAGGCCTGCAGGATCTGCGTCTGCAGCTTTTCTATCTCATCTACCCCCTCTTGCTCCCACTCGCTTCGCTTCAGCCACCCGGGTCTTACTCCTGTTTCTCCTCTTCCTGAAGGCTCTGCCCTAAGATCTTCATTTGCCTGACTGGCAGCTTCACATCACTCAGGTCTCAGCTCAAATGGTCCTGCCTCAGGAAGGCATTCAGACCACCTTGATCTAAAGTAGTCCCCCTTCACCTCATACAAGTCACCACCACATCACCCCGTCACTGTTTCATGGTCTTTACAGCACCCGTCCCTTTCTGAAATCACCTCGTCAATCACGTTACTGCCTGACCCCTCTGAGGATGTGAGCGTCAGGAGAGCAGGGATTTTGGTCTGTCGTGCTCACAGCTGTCTCCATTGCTCAGAATGGAACCTCTCACATAGTAAACCTCTCACTCGATAAACAAGCCATTCATTTTATTCCATCCTCGGTGTGCCCTGGTCTCCTCCTCACTGCTGCCAGAGTGA
This sequence comes from Myotis davidii, assembly GCF_000327345.1. Lineage (NCBI taxonomy): Eukaryota > Metazoa > Chordata > Mammalia > Chiroptera > Vespertilionidae > Myotis > Myotis davidii. The sequence continues at coordinate 1,637,880 of NW_006291554.1, forward strand.
TCCTTGTAAAATGACAACTGATCTT
>NW_006291554.1:1637920-1648346 GCF_000327345.1 Myotis davidii
ATCCCACACCGGTCCTACATCTTAGGCTCCACCCACACCGCCAACCCAGACCCACTCTCTACCAGGCCTGCCGGGGTGCCATCTCCCCAGACACGTGTATAAGAGAAGGGGCCGTCTGGACCGGCTGCTGACATGTAATGAGCTGGGAGAGCGCTTTCCTTTGGGGCAGATTAACAACCCACCACCTGAACCAGCAAGAACTGGAGCCCTTGGGGAAGGAAACCAGCTCATGACCCAGCATCTTTACTGAGCGTTCTCTGGAGCGCACAGAATGGAAATCTGCGTGACCACCGCCACCTTCACAAGGAGTACTTTCCCTTTCGTAATTTAAACACACTCGTCCCACATACTGCAACAATGAAGCCATGAGAGGTCTTTATCCAACAACGATAGTGAACAGGAAGGGAGGATTTAATCCAGGGTGCTGGCATTCCACAGCCACTTGCACAGCTTGGTATATTTAGCTACGTCGTCGGGGAGGACACCGCTGCTTTGCTCACGGACGTTCACCAGGAGGCACTTGCTGTGGCCTGAAACAGGCCTGTCCAGCTTTCCAGGAAAAGATGAGCCTCACCCACAGTGAAGGCCATTCTGTGCATATTCCTGGAACTGGATATGGCTTTAATTTCAAGCTCCCGTCCTGTCTTTACTACAAAGCCCTGTCCTGACCTATCTCCCAGCATGCTTATGCTCCCAGGGTTGATGGCTATGTGACTTACCTTTCTCACTAGAGGCTAGACTTCCCCCAGAACAAACCCTGCCCAGCAGGTCCCAGCAACATCCACACCAGTGTGCAGACAGTACCATTCACCCAGGCAGGCAGGCTGTGCGGACCGTGCTTCTTCAGTGGGGCCTGTGTCCACTTCCCCAGCCCAGCCTGGCCCTCCTGCTCTCCACATTGCCGAGGCCAGGCAGCATGCAGGCTGTGGCCACACCAGGGCCAGAGAAGGAGAGTGTGGGCTGGTCAAAACAAGCCCAGACATACTCACGGGGTCCGTCAGCATGGCCCGGCAGTGGGAGGCCAGGGCCAGGAAGGCCAGCAGGTTGAACAGAATTCCATTGATGATGCTGTACACGTAGTCTCGGGATGGAATCAGCATGACAAAGAGGACCACAAACTCCGCATAGAGGACCAGAAACCAGGTGACAATGGCACAGGCGATGCCGCAGCCGTCGCGGATAAACCACATGGTTCCCGCAGGACCAGGGTAGGGAGGTGGGGCGCACTTCTCCGGCTGGAGGTATTCTGGCTTCCGCTCAATGTCTCGGAAGTGGTGGGTGGGGATAAGCATCATAAGCTATTCTGTCCATACTGGCATCTGGAAGAGAGAAGACCCAGACATTTGGTGTCGTCTTGTCATCAAGCAGATTGGACCAAATGACCTTTCCAAGTGAGGAGGAGTGTCTATGTGTTACCCACAAAACACAGGGGTGGGGCTAAAGGTGTACTTACAACTGTAAACCTATTTTTACCCCACCCTGTAAATAACTGATCCACCCCAACTCCTGCTTCCCTGCAGAAGAGCACGGTGCAACAGAGACAATCAGTTACAACCACATCGCCCCACCCACGCCTGTGGCAGCGTAACCTGCCGTCATCTGCAGCCTGAGGGTCATCTCGCCATACCCTGTGTGCTCCACCAAAGTGCTCTTCAGTGATCATAAATGGTGTGGTTTTCAGTTAGAGCAATGCTCATGTTTAGATGCTTCCAGTGACTGAGTTATGCCCAATCATATTCAGAGCAGACGCCTGTAGCCTACCCTGGCGGGTGCTCATTCTTGACAGCAGATAAGGCAACGGCTCGACTAAACTAGCGCTACAGTTCACATTGTGGTTTTGCTGAGGGACAGGCCCTTCCACACGAGTAAATCTCCCAGGTAACTGGCTACTTCCTGTCGTAAGCACAATACCCATCCGTTTATTTGGAAGGATCAGAGTCATTACCAGGAACAGCAGTTACTGGAGTATGTTAGGTAACCATGTCCTCAGGGGGAACGGGATTGACAGGGCTTGCCACCGCACACCAAGTGGCCTGTTCAGACCATTGTCACTGCGGCATCTCCTCCGTAAGGTTCTTTGTCTTCCTCCCCCATTCCTGGCTATGGTCATTACGTGCCAAGAGTTACCAGTCCTCCCAACATACCCTCTATTTACTGCTGCTAACTGGCTGTGGGCTGGAAAGCAGGTGAAGTGAAGTCTTGTCGGATTCGTTTGTGCAAGAAGGGGACTCCGGCTGGGCAGTAGGCGTTTAGTGCACACCCGCTAGGCTCTCCCACCATTCGGTGGCTGTGGGCTGGAAGCCCCGTCCTTCCATTAGCCTGGTGCCTGCACACAGCAGCCTCTCACTACATATGTCCATCACACATGTGCATGAGCAAGGTGTGTGAGCTCTTTGAGCCCAGGCCCACCTCCTGGAGGCTTCGTCTGCTAACTCTAGGGATGGTGGAGGTACACCAAGTAGGACCATGAAGTAGGTAACCAGAATGTTCCGCCCTTGAACCATGTGGGACCAGAGTGCACCAGGAGCTCTGTTTCCGCGTCACCCCTCATTGGTGAGTGAGAACCTGTGATCCGGGAAAGCGGCCAGCCAAGGGCACACCTGGCAGAGCTGCACTGAGTGTTGAACTGAAGTACAGATTCCAACCCACACTTGAGTTTCAAAACATCCCAATCAAAACCAATCAAGGCACACTGCTGTAAAAAGTTTACTTAACCCCCAGGCCTCCAAAGGCAACGGACGTAGCTCTTCAATACGATTTGTTTCTTAAATTAGCCAAATGAAAATCTGAGAAATAAGGGGGCGGGGAGGAGCCCACCTTGAAACAAATTGTACACGTTCCCTTCACTCTGCCCCCAACAACAGAAAAGGCAAAGCTTCATCTCCTTTCCTCCCATCCTTGGGGTTGAGGGATGGTTCTTTGCCAAGGACCATTCCCCAAGGGTCCTTGCTCAGAACTGGTTGCTCAGGCCTCTGGGGTAGGCACACAAGGAGGCTGGCGCACCCCAGGACCCACAATACCACCGCTGCCAGCTCTCCTACCCTCAGGGGGCAGCCCTCGCCAGTCCCCTCCCAGCGCCTTCGTCCCATTCCCTTGCCCTGGTGGCTCTCTAACATGCCTTTCACTCAATTCCCTCTGACTCAAAAAGACATTCATGAAGTAGCCACTAAATGCAAGGAATTGTGTAGGGGGCTCACACCCAGGGGATGAGGAGGACAACAATGTGTGTGCTGCCCTGCTCAGTCCTCTCCCAGTCCTCTCCCAGCTCCCAATCTGGTAAGACCAGTCTTACTTGCTTTTTCCCTGCTAACTTGCAAGTCCCATTTGTTTAGCTTTGTAGCCTGGTATCTGGCATGAGTGTATGCTCAACAGTATTTGAATAAATGGATATGTGACTCAGACAGACACACCCCACAATAATCCTAACACATAGGTTTCTAGACAAAGGCCATGGAGTGAGTAGACCTGGGAGGCAGAGTGGAGGTGCTGGTGGGGTAGCTATATGAAATATTTACACACAGACTGGCTTCATAAACTCAAAATCAGGTGCAATTATTTTCTTTTGGCTTAGAGAATAGGATAATCCAAACACTCAAAAACGTAAATGAATATTTAACATTTTAATACATCTAGTATCGTGTTAGATTGCTGTCAAGGAGGCTGGTCTGGTCTCCTCTTGAACTTGCCCCAAACATGGGCTTCGCACCTAAACTAATTTTTACTAGTTAACTCAGTAAATAATCACTTAATTTATCAGGCCCACTGGAAGAAGGCAGCATCTTTTCTGCCATTTCTACCGTAATTCTCCCTTGAAATTCATCCTAAGGAGTACATCCATCACCTGTGGTTTAGATCCTATGGTCTTAAGAATATGGTATTTGCCTCTTTAAAATCTTCTTCCATATCCAAGGAATTGACTAAAGTATCAGTGTTTACAGGTCAGCCGCACAACTTTAAAGATGAATAGATGGGCTTGAAAAACAAATGTGATCAAGAAATTAATTTATTTGGGCTAAAATTATCTTAATTTGTTGTAAGACTCCCAAAGAACTATACATTTTATACCCATTTTAGGTGATTCTCAGAAAAACAAAGAATGGACCATGAATTCACTGTCTGAGATGCCTCACAATACAGAATGAGTCACTAAGCGTTTTTCAAAGGGTGTGGTCCGAGGGAAAGGCGCCTTATCTTTTGATTAAATCTGCCAGCCACGGAAGGTGCCCGGGCAGGCAGTGCTCTGGCCTCACCAGTGAGCTTGCATTGTTCCTCCCTCCTGCCTCCTGTCTGTCATACTTAACCTCCACCAAAAATTTTAAGAAGTAAATTATTGCACCCCCAAACCATACTCTATACACATTAAAGGTCATTGAGGGAACCAGGAAGTGGGAAGTTAAATTTGCCTTTTTGACTCACAACTGGTCACCTTCTTATAAAACCCTCCATGCATGTACCCACTGGGACTCCTAACAAGGAGTTTTCATTTCAGAACAAAGTCTGGTTTTGGCCAGGCTAACAGTTCCTACACTTACTACAACTGGCTTCTTTACCACCTCCCGGCTTTCTAGAACTATTAAAAAATACACACACCCACATACAGGATGATACAATGTGTGACACAAACATTGGGGGTCTGTAGAAACTACCACTCATTTGGGTAACACATTCTACTCTCCCTTTTTATAAATGTGCTCTATCTGTGTTGCAACAATGAGAAAGATTAATGAGACAACTTTAAAACAAGACCACACATAAGATTAACTGTTGAAAAAACAATCACTATCTGAGTCAGACCTTTCAAGTGGGAAGGAGCCTCAAAGACCATCTAGTGCATTTCAGTCAAACTCTTTTGTTTTACAGAAGAGAAAAATCAAAGTCTATTTGAGATTTTTGTCTAAAACATCAGTTCCAGGGGTAGGCAAACTTTTTGGCTCGAGGGCCACAACGGGCTCTTAAACTGGACTCAGAAGAAGGAGCTGCGGCCGTGTTTCCCAACGTTGCCATGTTAACACTGCTGCTGGTGAAGGAGCGGAGGGGAGAGCAAGAGAACCCTCTGCTCTTTCGGCTCCGCGGGCCGGATAGAACAGCCCAACGGGCCGGATCTGGCCCGCAGGCCGTAGTTTGCCCACGGCTGGTTTAGACAAAACATCCAGTGCTGTCTGCAGGAGTAGAAATGGATCCCAACATTAACTGAACGGCTATGATGACTGCAGACTCATAAAGCAGCTTGTTTTAATTCTTACAACAGCACAGTAGCTTTTATTATTCACTGTATAGACAGTGAGGTGCAGAGGTTTTGGTTAATGTTCTCAAGGTCATACAAAGCGAGGGAGTGGTAAAGCCAGAATTCAAAAGCAGCTCTGCTTGTCACCATAGACCACATTTTGAGCATAGCACAGGGCTTCTCCCCCGACCCCACCCCCTCACAAAGAGGAGAGGAGGAATGGCCAAGCAGGAAACAGGAGTTCTACTTCCTATGCCTCTCACGCATTTGATGGACCTGAGGAGAAGTCACTTTAACTTAGCTTTGTCTTCATCTCTAAAGAGAGCGGGAAGGCCTAGATCTCCAAGCTGTGATTCTTTTCTTAAAAACCCAAGAAATGGACTCCAAGCAGACTCTCCTCCCACCAGCTCCTGGGAACCTAGAATGCCCATTCGTAAAAAAATAAAGAGCACTCTTCCGCATGAGTCATTTTACTCTGTCAGCTGCCTCTTTCATGGATCGTGTTTCCACTGGGCTAGCTGACCTCTTCCAAACTCTGGTCCAGCCTGTTCTACAGAGGGGGAAAAATGAAGCTCAAGCCCTGGCTGGGTGCCTCAGTTGGTTGGATGTTCCATACACCAAAAGGTTGTGGGTTCGATCCCCGGTTGGGGCAGGAATGGAAGGCAACCGATTTTCCTCTCCCGCGCCCCCCCTTTTCTAAAAAAATAAAAGCAGCTCAAAGAGTTAACTGATGTTATAAAATGTTAGAAAGGTTGCTAACGTCCTCTCTAGTTCTAATGAATGGTATCTACTAGTTGCTTCTACTGCCATTGCCTGCATTATCTCCTCCTTCCAGGGAGCCTGCAGCCCAGCAGGAGAATTTTTATAAAGGTAATATATATTACTGACCTAGCTACCCAATTAATATTTGTCAATGAATGTGATACTCTCAGTAAAGGAACCCTTTGTAAGTTACACATTTTGTGCTCTAAGGTGCTAGCCTGGCTGAACACCAGCCAACATTTAGAAGACTTACCATGATTTAACTTAGGAAGTAGGAGGGCTGTAATGCTTTAGCCAGGGGTCACCCTAAGCTTGAGTCCCTAAAATCTGCTTCTGCTGATCTAGCACGCTGCTTTTTCCGAGAGAAAGCCCACGCATGCTAGACAGAGACCAACAAGCAAAGGTTCCCACCTAAGGATGTTAAAAATAGCACCCAACACCACATGGTGCCATGTGCAGGCATGCAGCCACTGTGACATCACCCAGGAAAAAGCTTGGTCTTTTTTTTAGGGACAAAAAGCAAAAGTGCTTGGAGGGATCTGAAAAAAAGACCTAGAAAAGAGAGTGAGAGAACAGTTATTGTAACTATACCAGGTTTTGCAAAGGGATTCTATTTGAACAACCAATGGATCAAAGAAGAAATTAAACAGGAAATAAAAAAAGTTTCTTGAGACAAACTAAAATGGAAACACAATATACTAGAATTTGTGGGATTAAAAAGGAGGAGGAGGAGAAGGAGTGAGAGGAGGAGGAGGAGGAGGAGGAGATGATGATCACAAATAAACAACCTAACTCTATGCCTTAAGGAACTAGGGGGGAAAAAAACAACTGAGACCAAACTTAGGAGAAGAAAGAATAAAGACTAGAGCAGAAATAAATAGAGAAGAAAAATAATAGATAAACAAAATTGACAAACCCTTAGCCAGATTATCAAAGAAAAAAGAGAAAGGACCCAGAGCCACAAAATTATAAAGGAAAAAGGAGACATTACAATGAATACAACAGAAATTCAAAAGGTCATAAGAGGTTGGTATGAACAAACTATATGCCAACAAATTGGACAACCTAGAAGAAATAGAAAATCTGAATAGACCAATTAAAGTAAGGAGACTGAGTCAGTAATAAAAAACCTCTCCCAAAAGCCCAGGGCCAGATGGCTTCACTGGTGAATTTTAGCAAACATTTAAAGAATTAAAACCAATCCTTCTCAAACTCTTCCAAAACATTAAAGAGGAGGGAACATTCCCAAACTCATTTTACAAAGCCTACATTATCTTGATACCAAAACCAGAAAAGAACACCACTAGAAAACTATAGGCCAATATCCCTGATAAATAATAGAGCAAAATTCTCTATAAATACTAGCAAATCGAATTCAGAACATATTAAAAGACTCTTACACCATGACCAATTGGGATTTATCCTTGGGGTGCAAGGATGGTTCAACATATACAAACCAATCAATGTGAACAAGAAAAGAGTCACATGACCACCTCAACAGATGCAGAAAAAGTATTTGACAAAATTCAACATCCATTCATGATTTAAAAAAAAAATGAACAAATCAGGCACAGAAGGAACAGATTGCAACACAATAAAAACCATATATTACAAGCCCACAGCTAATATACTCAGTGGCAACAGATTGAAGGGTTTTCCGCTAAGATCAGGACCAAAGACAAGGGTGACCACTCTCATTACTCCTAATAGACTAGTACTGGAAGTCCTAGCTAGAGCAATCAAGGAGAAAAAAAAAAAGTATCTGAACTGGAAAAGAAAAGGTAAAATTGTCTCTTCACAAATGACATAATTTTCTATATCGAAAATCCTAAAGACTCAGCCAAAAAAAATGTTAGATCTATTAAAAAAATCAATAAAGTTGCAGTATACACAGTTAACATAAAAATCAGTAGCATTTTTATACAGTAACAAATTTTCTGAAAAAGATATTAAGAAATTGATCCCACTACAACAGTGTCAAAAACAAAAAAAAGGAATAAATTTAACTACGGAGTTGAAAGACCTCTACTCTGAAAACTACAAGACATTGATGAAAGAAATAGAAGAAGACAGAAATATGGGAAGGTATCCCATGTTCATAGATTGAAAGAATTAATATTGTTAAAATATCAATACTACCAAAAGCCTTCAATAGAGTCAATGCAATCCCTATCAAGATTCCAATGGCATTTTTTACAGGAGTAAATAAAAAAACCACTCCTAATATTTACATAAAACCACAAAAGACCCCAAATAGCCAAAGAAATCCTGAGAAAGGAGAAGAAAGTAGGAGGCATCACACTTCTGATTTCAAGCTATACTTTAAAGCTACGGTCATCAATACAGTACGGTACTGGCACAAAAACAGACAAGTAGATCAATGGAACAAAATCAAAAGCCCAGAAATAAACCCAAGCATATTTGGTTGACTATTATTTGACAAGGGAGCCAAGAATACTCAATGGAGAAAAGACTGTCTTTTCAATAAATGGTGCTGGGCCAATTGGATATTCACATGTAAAAGAATGAAACTGGACCCATATCTTACACCACTCATAAGAATTAACTCAAAATGGATTAAAGACTTAAATGTAAGACCTAAAACCAGGAGAACTGCGAGAAGAAAACATAGGAATAAAGCTCCTTGACATGAATCTTAGTAATAACTTTTTGGATATGACACCTAAATCACAAGAAACAAAATGAAAAATAAGTAGGACATCAAACTAAAAAGAATCTGCGCAGCAAAAGAAGCCATCAACAAAGAGAAAGACAACCTATAGAATGGGAAAAACTATTTGTAAACCATATCTAATAAGGGGTTAATATCCAAAACATATAAAGCACTCATATAAATCAGCAGCAAAAAACCAAAACAAACCAATTTTAAAATGGGCAAAGGACCTTAATAGACATTTCTCCAAAGATATAGGAAAGGCCAATAGGTACATGAAAAGATCCTCAACATCACCAGTCATTAGGGAAATGCAAATTAAAACCATCCTATATAATAAAAGGGTAATATGCAAATTGACGCTAACGATTGGTTGCTATGATGTGTACTGACCACCATGGGGCAGACACTCAACGCAGGAGCTGCCCCATTGGTCAGTGCGCTTCCACAGGGGGAGTGCTGCTCAGCCAGAAGTCGGCTTATGGCTGGCCAGAGCAGCGGCGGTTATGCTATTAGTCGGACATCCCCCCAAGGGTTCCCAGGCTGCCAAGGGATGTCTGACTGGCAGCTTAGGCCCGAGCCCCCCCAGGAAGCAGGCCTAAGCCGACAGGTGGACATCCCCTGAGGGGTCCACCTGCGAGAGGGTGCAGGCCAGGCTGAGGGGCCTCCCCCGAGTGCATGAATTTACATGCACCAGGTCTCTAGTAATGAGTTATCACCTCATACCTCATAGAATGGCCATCATCAAAAGAAATAACAAATGTTGGTGTGGATGCAGAGAAAAGTGAACCCTCATACACTGCTGGTGGGATTATAAATTGGTACAGCCACTATGGAAAACAGTATGGAAGATCCTCAAAAAATTAAAAATAGAAATACCATATTGTACAGCATTTTTACTTCCAAGAAGATATCTAAGGGAAGTGATAACACTAACTTGAAAAGATATCTGCATCTCCATGTTCATAGCAGCACGAACCAACTTGTGTATTGATGGATCAATGGATAAAGAAGTTATGGGATTACACACAACACACACACACACGGGAATATTACTCAGCTATAAAAAATGAAATCCCATTTGCAACAATATGAATGGAACTTGAAGGCATTATGCTGAAATAAGTCAGACAGAGAAAGACAAATATTGTATGATCTCACTTACATGTGGAATAAAAAACACACACTCACAAAACATAGAAAAAGAGACTTGTGGTTACCAGAGGTGGAGAGTAGAAGGAGGGGAAACTGGAGGAAGATGGTCAAAAGGTACAAACTTCCAGTTAAAAGCTAAATAAGTAGGAATGTAACATACAACATCATATCCCTATAGTTCGCTATAGTGACTATAGCTAACACTGCTGTTTGATACACAGGAAAGTTGTTAAGAGAGTAAATTCTATGAGTTCTTCTGGGAGGCTATGCCAAACACAATGAAGAAAGTGTGGAGTCAAGAGGCCAAAATTCTACTCCCAGTCCTATCAGTCATTAAGGTCATGATTTTGGGCAAGACAGCTACCCTCTTCTCTGGAAATTCAATATTTCCTTTGTTAATTTCTTGGATTTTTATATTTTTATCAAAAGCATCCCTTAAATTCCTTTTCCCATCATTTTATTTTTTAAAAAACCATCTATAAGTGTTAGCAATTTTCTCCTACATTTTCAGTTTTTTCAACCAAATATACCATTTCCTTTTGTACATTCATTTATTTTTTTGTCAGAGTAGAAAAGCACTATCAAAATATATCACATTTACAAAGTGCCAA
>NW_006291554.1:1648667-1650813 GCF_000327345.1 Myotis davidii
CCCTCCCAGCCTACTGCACCCCCACCGCCAGAAATGACCTGGCCATGTGTCTCTGGAAATCTGCTTCCGAAGAGGAAGGCAAAGGATTAAAAATGTAAAAACAAGAAGTAACTAGAGGGAGTATGTAAGTAGACTCTTTTTTCCCCTCCCAACAGGTCATTATGCTGACATCAATCCCTTATTTCTGCTTCAGATTCTGTGACTTTCTATGGCTATCCGGGTGTGTACGTGTTTAGATAGTTCCAGATTTGCTAATCACCATATGTGACCCCCTTTTCGCACATATGCCCTAATGCAGGGCCACCCTCTCAAAATGAAACACACTTGTGAAGACCCTTCCTCTAAATGAGAATAAGTTTTATCCATGTATTCCTATCAATTTTTCTATCATTGTGATCGTAAGCTATAATTTCCACAACAACAAGACAGACACAGACCTGCTAGCTAGATTACGACAGGTTACTTATATTGAATATTCTTTAAGACAAAATACAGGCATAACAAGTGCAAAGCACTTAAAGGAAACAGACCTACAGAGAAAACAGTAGCTCACACTTCTGCTTTTCTGGGGTGCTAGGCTAATTGTGAAAACGCAAAGGAAAAAGACCTAAAATTTGGCTACCTCTTTTATGACTGGGAATAACATGTTTGCTCCTCTGCTGGTTTTATAGGAGCTTTCCGCAACTTCAGCACCACGGACTCTGCCCTGAAGCTCTGTCCCTGGCTTTTACTGCGTTAATGAACCACCGCTAGGTTTTTGTTGCCGGCTGGTGGCTAGCAGTAGGTCTTTACCTCTTGCCCTTGATACCTGGCCAGCACAATTAGCACCTTATTATAGGCTGGCCTCTTGTTTAATTACCACGAGTCTCAACTGAGCATTTTATTTTATTGTCTTGTTCATGCACTAGTCCAAGTGCCTGGGCTCTCCAGCTACAAGTTCTGAACTTCTTTTAGGGAGGCATGTGTTTGCAGTTTACCTCTTCAGGCCCTGAGCACACTACTCATGAGCATGCAAACAACTACTTCCTGCTTGTCTGAAGAGCTTCTAGGAGCCTATTCTGGGTGTAAAGCACATGGTTGGAATTGGGTCTCCATGCCTATCTCAATCCTCTGTACCAGGTCCATTGGCCCGCGCTGCTATTAAGTGCCCTCCTCAGCTCCTTTGGGTTAAGCTCTACTCAGCCTTTTAGATGAGGGAAAAGGTGAGTAACCTCATCTAAAAGGTGTCAGACAGGAATTTCTCATTAGCACCACATTCTATGTTCCTCTAAAAAAAAAAAAAAAGATTTAAGAGATGGGAGTTTATGTTTGAACAGACTCCTTGCTTTAACATTAAAACAAACTATAGCTTATAGGGCAGTTACCAATTCCATTACCAACAGAGGCCTGCTTCAGCAAACACTCCAGGGAATGTAATGGGGCCTGGGGAGAGACTGCCCAAACGGATGGTTAGGTGTACAAGTATGGGAGCCAGATTATCTGGTCTCAAATCCTGGCTCTGCCACTTACTACCTTGGTCTAGACCAGCAGTCGGCCAACTGGTGGTCCGAGGATCAGGTCCAACAGGTTGGCGACCGCTGGTCTAGACAATTACCCTCTCTGCACCCCAGTTTCCCAATCTGTAAAACAGAGATAACTGTAGCTGTCTCACAGAGCTATTGTGAGAACTGAATCAGGTAATCTTTATAAAGTGTTTTAAAACAGTTCTTGGCATATAATAATCACTAGGCAAGTTTGTGTTAAACAGAATTAATAGAGCACAGAGATTTAGAATAGACAGACCTACAAAACAGTATGCTCCCCAAAGAATCTGACAGTGATGGAAAAATTAGCTGTTTTAATAGAATGTGCTATCCCTGGCTTCTTGATTTTCTGGCTAACATAGATTCTTTAAATTGCTTCAATAAACCAAAAAAGAACTCTGAATTTATGGGTTTTTTAAATGTCTAATGCTTGACCTAGCTGGTCTGGCTCAGTGGATAGAGCGTTGGCCTGCAGACTGAAGGGTCCCAGATTTGATTCTGATCAAGGGCACATGCCTGGGTCACAGGCTCCATCCCCAGTAGGGGGCGTGCAGGAGGCAGTTGATCAATGATTCTCATCATTGATGTTTCTCTCCCTCTCCCTTCCTCTCTGAAATCAATAA
>NW_006291554.1:1650864-1652376 GCF_000327345.1 Myotis davidii
TGTTTTAAAATGTCTAATGCTTTATCACAACAAATGGGATAGGATGAAAATGTCCTGGTGACATTGAAGTAGAACAATTAGGGAAGGTGTCATTGTTTTAGTAGAGAATTTAGAATGAACATTCTACTGTTTCCACCTCTCACCTACTTAGCCTAACATGTCTGACATCATTCATAATATTTTTTAGCACATACTGCCAACCCTTCTCCATCAAGGAACTTTGAGTCAGTTGTCAGGGAAACAGTTCAGAGATGTTCTATATTTTTAAAGATTTTTATATAGAGATGATTCCATGGTATCCAAACTCAGACTTTTCTTTCTGTATCTTTTCTGATCTGTCCATTTGCTTCCACTTTTTAAATCTCCAGTCCTCTTAAATATCCTAGCTACTAAGATTCCAGATCCAAGGTCTCCCCTTTTTGAGCAACCTCTAGCACAAAACACCCCTTTTAATGCCAGCAGTCCCTCGTTATCTCATCCCAGAGTTCCTCGCATGGAATCCAGGCATCCAACCACACACAAAGGCATCTATGTGCCACAACAGGCGGGGTGCCTGTTCTCATTCGTAAGGAAACCCTTCCAGCTTCACCTTTTCCAATTTCCCTGGAGGGCAAAGTCCTCCCCTGCAAGCTATCTTCCCTGTAGAGACCTATGTAGAGACATAAGAAACAACTAATGTCTAGTCTACTAAGAAGTGATCATCTCTGTATTTTGGGGAATCAGCAGTTTAGTGCTTAACAATGTGGGAGGGTATTTTCTTCCTGTACCTCCCTCAGACCCACCTCCCTATCCCACTGTGCTCATTAGCGCCACCATCGTAGCTCTTAACCACTATGTTCTGCGGTTACATTGGCCCTGGAGGCCTCCCCTTCTGCCTGGGGAGGGTGTCTGCGCAGAAGTTGCGTTTCGCTTGTCTTAGGGTTTCAAAGCTGGCCCAAAGCCCATCCACAGTAAGCTCGCAATAGTCAAGATCCGTGAAACTGTATTGAAGATACCATCTGCAAAACACCAAACATTTTTTTGGATGATCAAGCCATCTTGTTTTGAAAACAAGAAGATTCTTTAAAAAAAAAAGGGACATTTGGACCCAGTTGGGTTGGTTGGGCGTCGTCTATGCACCTGCATCTATTACTGGTCAGAACAAGTGCCTGGGATCCCCGCTCAGGGAGCACGCGGAGGGCATGGGACGGATGTTTCCCTCTCACACCGAGGTTTCCCTCTCCCCTTTCCCCTCCCTCACCCCCTTCCTCTCTCTAGGCATGTCCTCCAGTGATGATTTTTAAAAAGAGGGGATGCATTTGGAAAAGTTACCAGATACCCTCTTTGCTTCCTTTGGTTAACTTTCCTGCCTTTACCCACATGGCTCCTTTAAAATCTGTACCATACCGTTTGCCCCGCCTTAATGGGCTCCTTCAGTGACCCCATATTCACCTTGCAGGTATCCTTTCTGGATATCCATGGCCCATGGTCCTATACGGCCATCACCTGGGCTCTTTCCCCCCACCCCAACCC
>NW_006291554.1:1652568-1653060 GCF_000327345.1 Myotis davidii
CAGCTCCCAGAATCGCCCCATCAAGCCAGGGCTCCCAGCCAGCCACCGCTGGGAAGCGCCGGGGACGCCTGGGCACTGCGACGCTCGCCAGCGCCGGTCACCAAGACTCTCCTCCGCCCGGGACAAGGGGATCCGGCAAAGTCCTGGGTCAGCGGCAGGTCAGCCCGAGAGAGCGAGAGCGGAGGAGGGGAGAGCAGAATCCCCGGGGTGGAGTGCGGCCGCCTCGGGGCTCACTGCTGGCCCGGACCCTACCCACGAGGCACAACCTAAAACGGGCTTCATCGCCGTCTCTTTTCAACCTCCCCAGGGACCAGGGAAATGCAGGGCCAGGGGGATAAGGGAGAGCGGGGAGACGGCCCCTCGGGCCGATCACGAAGTCCGCTCCCTCACTCGGGGTGTCTGTCTGTCTCTGTCTCTCTAGCACATGACCGGCCACTTCACACGCACACGACCTGCTCCTTCACCTCCAGCTCCGAGCACACTGCGCCGCGC
>NW_006291554.1:1653784-1654694 GCF_000327345.1 Myotis davidii
GCCACGGCCGCCTCACCCGCCGGCGCGGGTGGCTCTCCTGCGGGCGTGGGCTTCGGGTCCGCTTTCCTCCCCTAGCGGACGGGAGTCACGGGGAGGAAGAAGGCACCGGAGGTGAAAGCGCTTTCAAAATATAAGTCGACCTACAGATGAAGAGGAAGGTGTTTGAAAAGCGGCTGTCCCGCCGGGAGCACAGTATTTGCAGTTTCCCAGGTGCCATTGGGGAGGTGAGATCCCTAGAGGCAGCTGGCACTACACTGAGCTCCTCGGCGGTCCCCCTGCCGTCCCTGGTTTTGACCCCGCCGGAGCCAGAGCGGGTGAATGCTGGGCCTGGTCCTGAGCTGGCGGGGGAAGCCGAGCGTGCCCTTCTAGTCTGTAACCTCTCCGGATTAGAGCCTCTCCCCAAATCCTAGGCAGAATCCTGTCTAGACCTAACCATTTTGTATTTTACTTTCCACTTTTGGTTCAGTGTGGTTCATTTCAGCTTCCCGGGGTTCCTTTAACCTCAGTCTTTTGATTCCTTTATGATTTCAAAGATGAATATACAATAAAGGCGATGGAATATAAGGTATATATCAAGGGGATGCTATAGTTAGTGGGAGTCGAAAGAACTAATTCGGATAATTCAGGAGACTTTTATGACAATGTGGGTGTATTTCAGGGACCCAACAAGAGATGTTGAAGAGCCCAAAGACCAGTGACCCTGGGACATAGCAAACACCTCTAGGTCAAAGGGGCCCAAGAAGGAATTAGTGTTACCAGATACCAGTGATAGCTGGGACCATGGAGGAAGAGCTGCCACAGCTCTGGGTAGATGCAAGCAGGCACAATGTGGCCCCAGGTGTGTGTGTGTGTGTGTGTGTGTTGGGTGGGGGGTGGGGGAGGGGTAGCGGGAAACTCTGTTTTCCTTTGA
>NW_006291554.1:1654801-1658884 GCF_000327345.1 Myotis davidii
CCTGATCTTCAGCTGTGAGACTGAGCAGTCAGAACTCAGCTGCTCAGGCGGCCGTGCAGGGCACTGATTGATTCTGAGCCCTGAGCCACTTCTTACAGACCCGTGGCACAAAAAGGCTGCACCCGGGCACCCTGCACGGTGAAGGGAGTCACGTCCTTTCAGAGGATGGTGGGGGGCTGCTCAGCAGGCTTAGATAGAGACACATTTGTAATACCTTAATTAATAAAGGAAAAAAAAAAAGATCAATATCTAGTTTTACCCACTGTGTCTTGGGCCTGGGCCTACAACGCTGGCCTAGTCAAAGTCGCTTTCCTAAGTGCGTTGTATTCTAATAGGGGAGGCGTCCTAGTCTCGGTTCTCTAGCAAGGTCTGGGGCATTGGACAAGTCAAAGCAAGGTCATTCGGGGCACCATCACCTCAGAGGACCTCTGGAGTCTGAAACCTTCCCAAGTGTGTTGGATGAGTAGAGCTGGCTTGTCGGCTTCTATTAAGGAGAAACAGGACTGGGTGACCTGGCTAAAGCAGCTCTGGGCTGAGTCACATGTCCTTCCACTTGGTCACAAACAGGAGATTGTGGTGCCTCAACTCAATATCCTTATCTGACACCTCTCTTCAGGGTTTTGAGGATTTGGTGAGCGGATACCTTCCCCCAGAAGCAGGAGAAGGGAACTGCTGATGGACTGCCATGTGCTAGACCAGTGATGGCGAACCTTTTGAGTTCGGCGTGCCAGCATTTTGAAAAACCCTAACTTAACATAGGTCCGCCATCACTGGTCTAGGGAAAGTGAGTGGGTAGATGCAAGCAGGCACAATGTGGCCCCAGGTGTGTGTGTGTGTGTGTGTGTGATGGGTGTGGGGTGGGGGAGGGGTAGCGGGAAACTCTGTTTTCCTTTGATGACTTCCATTGGCCAAACTCAACCAGAAATCAGCGAAGGGAGTCCAGGTGATGCAGTTTTGAGGGAGTCAACCTGGAGCACGGATTAGGACAGGGAAGGATGGAGAATGGATCTGAGGAGGTGGGGCAGGGCAAATGGAAAGGTTGATAAATCAATATTTTAACATATGATTTGATTGATTTCTGTTAAGTCCCTTCTCAGCCTTTGGAGGCCGAGATGTCCCACTTTTGTTGGGTACATATTATATCAGAGGCTCAGAGCAGGCCACGGCCGATGATTAGCCCCACCAAGAAGCATGCCTCTTGGGGTCCCGTCAAAGCCATTTCTTTGAATTTTTCTCGGCCGTTGAAAGAAAGTGTAGCTCAGCTGATAGTTTCAGTTTCTTTTTTGTGATCCAGCTTTAACTGGAAGCATTGTGGTTTTTGGGGGGGCTGTGTCTTGGGCCTGGGCCTACAACGCTGGCCTAGTCAAAGTCGCTTTCCTAAGTGCGTTGTATTCTAATAGGGAAGGCGTCCTAGCCTCGGTTCTCTAGCAAGGTCTGAGGCATTGGACAAGTCAAAGCAAGGTCATTCGGGGCACCATCACCTCAGAGGACCTCTGGAGTCTGAAACCTTCCCAAGTGTGTTGGATGAGTAGAGCTGGCTTGTCGGCTTATATTAAGGAGAAACAGGACTGGGTGACCTGGCTAAAGCAGCTCTGGGCTGAGTCACATGTCCTTCCACTTGGTCACAAACAGGAGATTGTGGTGCCTCAACTCAATATCCTTATCTGACACCTCTCTTCAGGGTTTTGAGGATTTGGTGAGCGGATACCTTCCCCCAGAAGCAGGAGAAGGGAACTGCTGATGGACTGCCATGTGCTAGACCAGTGATGGCGAACCTTTTGAGTTCGGCGTGCCAGCATTTTGAAAAACCCTAACTTAACTCTGGTGCCGTGTCACATATAGAAATTTTTTGATCTTTGCAACCATAGTAAAATTTTTGCAACCATAGTAAAACAAAGACTTATATTTTTGATATTTATTTTATATATTTAAGTGCCATTTAACAAAGAAAAATCAACCAAAAAAATGAGTTCACGTGTCACCTCTGACACGCGTGGCATAGGTTCGCCATCACTGTGCTAGACTGAGCTGAAAGGTCCCCGTAAATGATTTAGGGTTTTCAGATTCTCCTGTAACTCTGTAAGGTCAGGGTTAGTCCTGCTTTCGAGGTGAAGAGACAGGCTCAGAGCTGTTGAGGAACGTGCTCAAGGTCACAAAGCTGGTCTGTGACAGCAGAGAATTAAATACAGATTGGAGGTGACTCCACACCACACCCGACCGGCAGGTCATGATCACATAGGTAGCAACCTAAAAGGCACCGGAGCCATCCCAGCACCCAGAAGCCCTGTATCTGAAAAAGCTGTTTTGTCCCCTGCTGAGAAGGACAGGGCTCCCCAAGGTGCGGCCCACCATTTGTTGACATCTCTATTGGTTTTCACATGAAGCCTCACTCCAGGGCAGCCCCTGTTCTCACGCGTTCACACATGGATGCGTTCCCCTGCTCCCGAGGATGGCAGGCGAATAAAGATCGTGGTGGGGTGTTGGGCCATGAGCCAGGCTGTGCAGGTTTGGGTGATTTCCTGTTTGTTAGGAGGAAAACTGGACTTTAAAAAAAAAAAGTTGCCCTGAGTGCAATGACTCGTGGACTGGTTTGTTTGCTGTTTTTGGTTTGATCTATTCTTTTGAGTGCTTTTTTCTATGAAAAAAACTCATGGACTAGTTTGTTTGCTGTTTTTGGTTTGATCTTCTATTCTTTTGAGTGCTTTTTTCTATGAAAAAAAATTTGAGGTTAATGTAGCCTTTGAAAGGAAAATTGGTAGCTTTTTGTTTGCCTCTTGTCACTTGAACCTTTACCACTGAGCATTTCCCTGGGGCAGATGTGATTCGAAGGCTGCAAAGGCAAGATTTGCCAGCCCCAAGTGTTTTACCACCACCAGCACCCCACTTCCCACCCCATCCTGTATGTGGGAACAAGTATGTGGGTTGTTACTACAAAGGGGTGTGGCTAGATCTCCCCAGAGTGAGTGGTGTTTTAAGGCAGTGGTTGGAAGCCCTGTAGCCTTGAGGTGTCCTTGCTTTCAGAGCCGTTATCACCATCATCAAGACCAACTGGTGTAGCCAGCCAGTCCATCCTGTGAGGGAGGCCTGTTGGGGCCCTATTCTTTTGAGTGCTTTTTTCTATGAAAAAAAATTTGAGGTTAATGTAGCCTTTGAAAGGAAAATTGGTAGCTTTTTGTTTGCCTCTTGTCACTTGAACCTTTACCACTGAGCATTTCCCTGGGGCAGATGTGATTCGAAGGCTGCAAAGGCAAGATTTGCCAGCCCCAAGTGTTTTACCACCACCAGCACCCCACTTCCCACCCCATCCTGTATGTGGGAACAAGTATGTGGGTTGTTACTACAAAGGGGTGTGGCTAGATCTCCCCAGAGTGAGTGGTGTTTTAAGGCAGTGGTTGGAAGCCCTGTAGCCTTGAGGTGTCCTTGCTTTCAGAGCCGTTATCACCATCATCAAGACCAACTGGTGTAGCCAGCCAGTCCATCCTGTGAGGGAGGCCTGTGGGGTCCTGTTGCACCGTGAAGAGACCCTTTAGAATGCAGGCGGTGGTGTGGAGTGGCGGTGAAGAGCCCTGGCTTGGAATTGAAGTGCTACTTACTGGCTGTGAGACTCCGGGCCAGCCATTTAGCATCCTTCAGCCATTTTTCTGTTCGCATAATGGATTCAATGTGTTAACTGTGGAGTGTTTCTAGAGCATTATCTCATATATGGTAAATGCACATTAAATAGTAGTTACTACTGCCCTAGCCTGTTTGGCTCGGTGGATAGAGCGTCAGCCTGTGGACCGAAGGGTCCCGGGTTCAATTCTGGCCAAGAACACGTACCTTGGTTGTAGGTTCCTCCCCCGCCCAGGCCCTGGTTGGGGCTCCTACGAGAGGCAACCAATTGATGTGTTTCTCTCACATCGATGCTTCTCTCTGTCCTTCCCTCTCTCTTCCACGCTCTCTAAAAATCAATAGAAAAATATCCTCAGGAGAGGATAAAAAAAAAAAAGAAAGAAAGAAATGTCATATCCTATGAAAGAAACATCTTAAAAATGTCCAAATGTAGTTATCATTTTTTCGTGGTGAAGGGTCTGGAGTCTGGGT
>NW_006291554.1:1664396-1679414 GCF_000327345.1 Myotis davidii
CCACCAGCGCCCCACTTCCCACCCCATCCTGTATGTGGGAACAAGTATGTGGGTTGTTACTACAAAGGGGTGTGGCTAGATCTCCCCAGAGTGAGTGGTGTTTTAAGGCAGTGGTTGGAAGCCCTGTAGCCTTGAGGTGTCCTTGCTTTCAGAGCCGTTATCACCATCATCAAGACCAACTGGTGTAGCCAGCCAGTCCATCCTGTGAGGGAGGCCTGTGGGGTCCTGTTGCACCGTGAAGAGACCCTTTAGAATGCAGGAGGTGGTGTGGAGTGGCAGTGAAGAGCCCTGGCTTGGAATTGTGCTACTTACTGGCTGTGAGACCCCGGGCCAGCCATTTAGCATCCTTCAGCCATTTTTCTGTTCGCATAATGGATTCAATGTGTTAACTGTGGAGTGTTTCTAGAGCATTATCTCATATATGGTAAATGCACATTAAATAGTAGTTACTATGGCCCTAGCCGGTTTGGCTAGTGGATAGAGCGTCAGCCTGTGGCGCCCTAGCCTGTTTGGCTCAGTGGATGGGTCGTCAGCCTGTGGACCGAAGGGTCCCGGGTTCAATTCTGGTCAAGAACACGTACCTTGGTTGTAGGTTCCTCCCCCGCCCAGGCCCTGGTTGGGGCTCCTACGAGAGGCAACCAATTGATGTGTTTCTCTCACATCGATGCTTCTCTCTGTCCTTCCCTCTCTCTTCCACGCTCTCTAAAAATCAATGGGAAAATCCTCGGGTGAGGATTAAAACAAAATAGTTGCTATTAGTTTTTACAGATAATTGTGGCTATTTTGGTGTGTAGATCTGTAGAAGTAGAGAAGCACCTCTGAGGCCATTTACTTCCACGTCCTCTTTTGTAAATGAGGAAACTAGTCTATCGGGGGAGGGACTTGTCCTACCTAGGGGTCAAGCAGCTAGTTAATGGCAGGACCAGGCCTGGAACCCGTGACTAATGCTCCTGTGTTTGCTCACACTTGTACCAGGCCTGCAGCCCGTGAAGGATCCCTTGTGAGTGATGTTTCTGGGCCAGGTTTTCACTTTCCTAGCCGGGCACATCTGGGGGATGTGGCAAACGGGAGTCAGAGATTGACCTAGAAAGCTTTGTGTTCGGTGGCTGGGTGGGGAAGAGACAGTTACATAGTTTTGAGTTCTCCCCAGAGGCTCATTCTCCCAGACTTGACATCCTGTTACTTTTTAAGTCCACTTCTCCCCAGACTCAGATAGGGATTGCCTTCAGGGAGGGGTCTGCAGGAATTGGAGGGGCTTGCAGGAGTTGAGAGAGTAAAAAAAACTGTAACACACGTGACCAATGGTAGTAGTTGGTTCTGTGTGGTGGGAGCACGCAGTGTTTTGCCTGTTTATATTTTAATTGCTCAAGATAAAAAAGTCAGTCACATGCAGTTTAATTCGTTCCATGACGGAGCTCGTAACTCAAATTACTCGTATGTCAAATCAAAAAGTGAACGGAGTGAGACACGTGATGCTGGGCTGATGTTGTGGCGTTCACTGTGATGTTCGCTGCGCCAACTAGCGGTGGGGTATCTGAAGCTGGCTCGTAACCCGAATTTTAGCTCACAACTCAAAGCAAAAAATCGGCCGAGAGACGGCTCGTATCTCGAAAAACTCGTTAGTCGGGACACTCGTAAGTCAAGGCCCCACTGTAGTTTAAAGATAAGCTTCTGACAGTCAACACGCTTCAGGACTGTATTTGTTAGTGTTTGGAGGAGCATTAACCTTTTTTAGAATCTGATTCTAAAGATTCCTTTTCTGGGGGGAAAAAAAATAAACTGCTTTCAGTGTTTACAAAGGAGGAAGATCTCCATGAGCTGACAGGGAATGATTTCCTGCATATGAAAAGTGTAAGCCCTAGCTGGTTTGCTCAGTGGATAGAGCGTCTGCCTATGGGCTGAAGGGTCCCAGGTTCGATTCTGGTCAAGGGCATATGCACGTGTTGTGGGCTTGATCCCCAGTAGGGGGTGTGCAGGAGGCAGCTGATCAATGATTCTCTCTCATCATTAACGTTTCTATCTCCCTCTCCCTTCCTCTCAAATCAATAAAAATATATTTTAAAAATAGATAAAATGTTAAAAAGAAACAAAGGGTATCAGTAGTAGGCCACTCTGTGTAAGAAGGGGATATTTACGATATTCATGTATCAGCTCATTTGTGCAAAGGAAACACAGAAAAGATGGCCTGGGAACAAAAGAGATTGGTTACCTGCCTGGTGTGGTGGGAGAGGGGGGAATGGGATGCATTGGGAGTGACATTTCTCTGAGCACACCTTTTCTGATGGCTTTGACTCCCAGAGCCATGGTGATAGTCCACATACCCAAAAAGTAAGTAATTAAAAGTAATCAGGATGTGGGGGACCCAGACTGGAACACAGACTGCTACAAATGAGCACCAGGGCTGCATGGAAGGATGGGGGAAGACAATTGGAAAACAGTGTTTTGAGTGGGTACCATAGGCTAAAGACAAAAAAGAACTCTGTATAGTACTGTTCTCTTAGAACATTTGTTTCTCACAGGGGTATGGGTTAGCAGTTCTGAAACTATGTGTATACTAAAATTTAACAAATACCTAAATGCATTGTACATCATGAAAGCCAGGTTTCTCCCTGTCTGAGAGAGAAGTTACACCTAGGACAAGGAGGAAGGTTAGAAACAATTGTCAGTGTGAGAACGTGGCTTTTTAATAGATATGTGGATAGACAGAAATAACTACAGGTGTGTGTGTTTGTGTGTGCATGGATTAGTGTACATACATATGTTTTCTAGCTCTGTCTGCTGGGAAGCTCTATAAGCAATGATACCCCTGTAGCAACGAACCGACTTAGCACCCAGATCCTGGTTTTTCTCCAATAAAAGTAACCAGCACTCCTTGGAGAAAGGGCTGATTCCGGGGCAGGGGCAGGGGCAGGGGCAGGGAAAATACAAGAGCCTGGGACGTCTTATGTTGTTGGAAAATAAAGAAGTGCTCAAAAAAGATTGGAGGCATGTTGAAAGAACGCAGTAACCTACCCAAAGGAGCTCCCAGGGGCCAAATCTGGAGCTACAGGATGAATAATGAAAGTATTGGATTAGAGCTATAAAAGACATCTGTGCGCTAACACTGACATAGTAAGTGATTGAAGAAGTAAATAAGATAAGGGACAAGCACTACCTGACCCACTCTGAAACCCATCTTCAGCATCAGGGCTTGCCAAGCTTGGCCAATTCACTAAGAAAGGAAGATGTACTGCACATTGCTCCAGGGCCACGGTTCTCAACCTGTGGGTCGCGATCCCTTTGGGGCCCACTCTGAAACCCATCTTCAGCATCAGGGTTGGCAGGCTTGGCCGATTCACTAAGAAAGGAAGATGTACTGCACATTTCTCCAGGGCCGCAGTTCTCAACCTGTGGGTCGCGACCCCTTTGGGGGTCAAACGACCCTTTTACAGGGGTTGCCTAAGACCATCGGAAAACACATATATCTATGTATATAAAAGCCTAAGTGACCGTTATGACTGGTCGACTGAACGACTGGTCGACCGATCGCTATTACGTGTTCTGACCACCAGGGGGGCAGACGCTTAATGCAGGAGCTGCTCCCTGGTGGTCAGTGTGCTCCCACAGCCAACCTCCTGTGGTCCCTCCTGCTGGCCAGCCAACCTCCTGCAGTCCCTTCCCCAAGACTGGGCAAGACAGCCCCAATCAGCCCTGATCGCTGGCCAAGCCAAGGGACCCCACCCGTGCACAAATTCGTGTACCGGGCCTCTATTAATTACATATTGTTTTTGTGATTAATCACTATGCTTTAATTATGTTCAATTTGTAACAATGGAAATACATCCTGCATGTCAGATATTTACATTACGATTCATAACAATAGCAACATTACAGTTACGAAGTAGCAACAAAAATAATTTTATGGTTAGGGGTCACCACAACATGAGGAACTGTATTAAAGGGTCACGGCATTAGGAAGGTTGAGAACCACTGCTCTAGGGGAATGAAAAGGGGTGAATTGCCTCAGGGGTCTGTTGGTTTGGGATCACAGCCTGCGGATTGTGGTTGTTGCACATAGGAAGACCTCCGCGTGGATGGCCGTGGATGTGAGGACTACCGATGTGTCGAAGTGGAAACCGACGTGGTGTCCAACACCAGTGGGTCTGCCAGGGTCAAGCTGGTGAGTGCTGTGGCCACGGTCCACCCATGCCTCACAGGAGGAATGGGGAGGACCTACGGGACCAGCCACAGGCCCCTCCAGGCTTTTGCCACACAGATTTTAGGGGAAAATCAAAGACCCAAGCCTAACTCTGGGTGGAGGACTCTCTAGATCTGAAGGACTCCTCATCTTCTCAAAGGGTCACTTTCCAACCCCAGCACTGCTCTTAAGAGAGTCCCAGGGGTGTACGTCTGGGAGAGGAGGGAGGTGGTCGGGTGCCTGTCTGCCTGCCCAGAGTGAGGACCCTTCTCGCATATGTCTGCAGGGCCACACGGACATCCTGGTGGGAGTGAAAGCAGAGATGGGGACGCCGAAGCTGGAGAAGCCAAATGAAGGTTACTTGGAGTTCTTTGTTGACTGGTCAGTACTATGTAGATGTTTTTTTAAAGAAAAACAATTTGAAAGATGATGATTCAGGGGATGAACCTCTGTTTTCCTGTTAATCCACTTTTACTTGGTATTGAATTGTCATTCATCCAGCCAGCGGGTATTTACTGAGTTCCTCCTGGGTGCCAGGCCCTGGGATATTGGAAGGAGACGTTGGGTCAAGTTCTGCCCTTGCCCTGGCTACCTGGCCCTCGCTGGGCCTCGTTTTCCCTGTCTGAAAGGAGGGTGTCCGCCAGGCTGCCCAGCTCGTGGTGGTTATGAGAGTCACATGAGACGATGGATGATTTGAAAAATATCAAACGCAGACGATAAGGATCATTTGGTCTAAAATGCCCTGTTTCCCTCTCTGCTCTAGCTTTCCAGAAAACTTCTCATGACTTGCTTGGCAGAGCAAGGACTAGGGCCAGCCAACCAGCCTGACAGGCCAAGGTTGTGGCAGTGAGACAGGCAGTGGGTGCTGGGAAGAGCAGACTCCACAGTCTCTGCAGCTGTCAGCCAGCCGGATGCTGGCTTCTTCTCACCTGTGTGACCTCAGGCTGGTTACTCAGTTTCTTAATCTAAAAAATGGGGGTGATAATACTGTTGTGATGATAAGGAAATGAGATCATGAAGATAGAGCACCTAGGATGACGACTGGCTCCCAGTGGGCTTTCCCTAAGTGACATTTCTCTCCCTCTGGTGACCTCCTTCTTCTAGGGGTTGGGGCGTTTTATCGGGTTGCTGACCCAGTCTCGTCTTCTGTCTGTAACCTCACTTGTAGCGAGGTGATGACACAGGCCTTCTTGGGTGGGTATGGCTATTGGCTCATGTTAGATGCAGGTATATATTACTGACACTGTGTTGGGTCCCCAAGACGACCCCACATTTAGAGACTTGCTGGAAGGACTAGCATATAATTGTACTCACGACGAAGATTTATGACAGCAACAAAATGCAGCAACATGTGTGCCCAAGATGATTCTGAAAGAAAACCCATTAGAGACTCAGCACCCAAGATAGTTTTGGCTGCGGGTCATGTAAGCACCCGCTGCTTAACACACACCACAATACCAGGCTCCTGGGAAGCAAGCAAGTAAGTGTTCAGCGTGAGCCATATTTTTGCAGAAACAGTCTGCACCAGTGGACACAGATTCCTGGGAGCACTCTGAGAGCCAGAACGCTTTTCAGCGCAGGTGCTAACCCCCGTTTATATAGGAAGTTACAGTCTTCCCGTCTTCACGTCCAAACAGAAGTCCACCTCTCACAAACTGTACATGAGGGACATGAGTTCAGAGCGGGTGCGTGAGCTTCCTGGGGGTCACTTGCTTGGTTCTGTCCGACTCTGAGTCTTTGCTCTTTCTGCTTCGTGCAGCCTGTGGAGCCCGGCTTCGGAGGGGTGTTGTGCTTAGAAGTCCCAGAACTTCCATGGTGGCTCTGTGTCTGAAGGTGACAACATTTGCCTGCTGCTTTCGTCCCTTTCTTGTCCCAGCTTTAAAGGGAGGGTGGCTCTAGGTTGAGAGAAGCCTCTGAGCTGCCTTTCCCAAGACCTGGCTTCTAGGACGGAGCCTCTGTCCTGGCTGAGTGGCTGCCTGCTGGGCTCTTTCCCCCTTTGTAAATCTCAGGAGAACCCCAACAGGCCTTGAAGCTCCAGTTCCCAATCCCTGGATTTCTTTCTCAAGGTTGATAGTCTCAGGTGGCACACTGTAGATCTTTAAGTGGCTCCGTTAGTGCGATCAGCCCGGCACGTAGAAGTACCATGAGAGATTTGTAAAACCCCGTTTTCCTACGGAGAAGGGAGAGATTACCAAGCGCCACTGGCTGCACTTCTCTCAGAACCTATTTGGGTCTGCAGGGAGCAACTCTAAATTGCATAACAGACAAACCCCTTCATTCTGATCCAGAAAATAGTGCCCAGAAATAGGAGTGCTATCCTCCTCTTCCCCAGGCCCGGGGGTGGGGCCTCTGCCGGAGGCTCCAGGCTAAAACTGAATTCTTACCCAGCAGGAAGGGTCCTTTCCTGCCTGTCTGAGCCCAGTTTGACAGGTACTTACCAGCTGCTTCTAGGTTTTAATTATTAAGTTCCCAGAGCCAGAGGGGTCTCAGAAGACGAAGTGCTTTTCTGCTAACTCATTCCACTTCAGTTTGTGTACTTGGAATGCAGGCACCTGGGGTAGAGAACACTTCCTCCCACCGCTGCTCTGACCCTGACCTCAGTGGAGCAAGAGCTGGGTTGCAAGCTCTGCGCCAGGGAAGCCTGGCAGCACTCCCACTGGACCCGGAGCCGACCAGGCCTTCTCACTTCCTGCTCAGGTCTTTGTTAGATGTTGCCTGAAAATAGGCCGTTTTAAATAAGAACTTGGAGACTTTAGGAAAAGATGGTTTCCATCTAAAGCCTAGAGAAGGGTACGAATTGAATGAACTGTCACTCTGGTTACCACTAGGTGGCAATCCATCAAGCCGCTTCGCAGCTGTCCGACCACCCTGTTGATGGGTTTAGGGGCTGGTCTAGCCTCTCAGAGAGCGTTCACTGTTTAATGGTTGAGGAGCGCACATTTCATTCATAGGCATTTCAGTATGCCGGGCACTAGTCACCTGCCTTTGGGACTTACTTTTCAGGGTGATCACTTGTGCTTTACTAGTGTTGAACCACAAGTTTTGTGCCCTGAATTGGTGGGTGGACCCACTTGATCTATTCCTTACCTGCTTAGTGCTGCCCAAAGGGGGCACTGTTCTTGGCTGAAGGGCCAGGCAGAGCAGAACCTGCAGAAGCCATTCGAGGCTAGCTGTACTTTGAAAGTTGATGAAATAACTCTCCCAGGGACTTCAAACAAGGGTTTAGGTGACAAGCTCCGAATGTGCTGCTATGCCCAGCCCATTTACTGGGACGCGTCGGTAGGCACAGAGAGGAGCACGTGAGTCAGAGGCTCGGGACCTGCCTGGGGGTTAGATGACTGCGGAGGTGTCCTGAGTCAGCCTCGGCCCGGTACCCACTAAATCACCCGGCTGCCACGGGCCGGGCCGGGCCTGGCTGTCAGCCTCCACGTTCGCAGGCGAGGTCAGTTGTGAGTGAAGCAACAATGGGCCTAGTGTCTGAGTCCCATTGCAGGTAGCCGTGGCCTTGATCTCAGCCTCCCCCAGTTAAACCAGGAGAGAAGTGCTGAGCAGAGGAGCGGAGTAGAGGTGATGAGTCAGGAGGGGTGGAGAACTGGGAGGGGCAGCGTTCCCAAGATTTTTATTAGTTTATCCAGCTCAGTAAGTGATTTCCCAACAGCCCTGGAGGGCTGGTTCTTTATGAAGGATCTGAGTTGGTTTGGGTAACTATAAAAATAAAAGCAGTTGGTTTTATGCTAAAAAAAACACACCTTAGTGTATACTCTCCCCCTGAAAGATTGTATTATGATGCTTATGAGCAGGGGGCTAGGATTGCCAGCCTGTGTTGCTCTCTCTTTAAACTTTGTACTCGATAGAGAAGCTTTTTGTTTAGGACTCCCGTGGTCTACATTCCTTGACTCCAACATTTGTGCCCTAGTAGTAGTTCCCAAGACCAGAGTACCCATTCATTACTTGGAGGCAGAAGGCAGGCCGAATGGAGGCTAACCTGACCGATGTTAGGCCACAAGCCAGACGTGCCCAGTAGCACATTCAGGGAGAGTCCAGTGAAGCCCAGCAGACAAGGCCAGGCTGCCTGGGTTTGGAATCTTAGCTCCCCAGTCACTGGGTGTGTGACCTTGGCCAAGTTACACAACCTTTCTGTGACTCGGTTTTATTGTCTCTAAAATGGGGTCAATAACAGTGCCAACCTCTAGGCTTGTGAGAATTCAATGCGTTAATGCATCTAAAGTGCTCAGAATGCTGTCTAGCACGTGGTGAACATTCCAAAGAAGTTGTTAAGTTTCCTTCCTTGTAAAGCGAGAGCATCTGACCATCTGAGGCCACAACCCACCTGCAAGATTTTTGTTTCACTAATGGAGGCTTTTATTAAAGATGACAGGGCCTGAGAGTTGGCCGGTCTCCATCACTCCCTGTTAATTATACATGTGGCTCTTTGTTCAGATGCTTGTAGGCGTTTGGTTTGTGGCCCTCTGGAGATGGCCTCTAAGGCTTTGCCAGGTCTGCGTTTCTGACCTGCTCTATCAGAAAGGGTCCTTGTGCTGTGGGCGCCCCTAGTGGTGAGGAGGGACCCTCATTTTTCTGCTGCATCTCTTGTCTTCATCCTTTGTCAGAATATAGGGTCTCTGGCCCTTCTCATTGTACCCAAAGCACTACACCCCATCCCCACCCTGAGCAGTTTCCTTCTCCCCAGCCTCTTCCCCAGAATCACTCCATGGCCAGGGCACCATCCAGACGCAGGAGCTTCCTAAGGTCTCATCTGCCTCGAAGCTTTCTTTTCTGCCTGTCTACCAGCTATGCTGAAAGGATATGTTTAAGAAAAGGAAAAAAACCCACAAAACCAACACTTTAAAAATGGGAAAAATTTCACTTTAAATTAGCCCAGTGCCAAAAAAACACAATGGGGCATGGTTTTGTAGGTGGATTCATTTAGCCAGTTGGACCTGGAAGTTCTGTAAACCACCCCTCAGGGCCGTGGAGGAGTCACTGCCTCCTCCCTGGGTAACCAGTCACACCCAGGAGGATATGACCCACTGTAATCAGGGAAAGGAAAACATTTGAAGTGTAAGCATCTCGGACTGGATTTGTCTACACAGAGATCTATGTAGATGTGTTTAAACACTTAAAAGATGGGACTCAATATTGATTGCTTAGTGTTTGAATTAGGAACAGATTGTGTTTTGCTGGCTGTACAAAATAAACTTGGTCCCTGGTGACTTGATTATTTCGCCACAAATGAGCTTTTTTTCATGGCTCAGTGCCTGAGTCCAGCAGAGGCGGGAGAGACCAGCGAGGTTGCTATGGCAGCAGTGAAGTTTCTCAGGGATTTTAAATTGGGGTTCTGCTGGCTGGTAGTGGTCAGGGAGGACTGTCTGATTAGAGAGGCAGAGTTTTACACAACAGCACACACTGGTTATTTTAGGGTTCATTTTTATGCCTATATTAGAATGGAGTAGACAGAGGGGACATTACACACATACACACACGCGCACACACACACACACACGCACACACACATATGCACACGCACGCACCCACACCCTGCCTGCCTGTGGCCTGACCAACTTGTACTCATCTTTAGGTTTGAAGTCTCCTCTAACCCTCAACACTGATTGAGGCCCTCCCTGACCCCCACTCCTGCTGCTTGCTCCCTCCCCTATCAATGACACTGCCCCCAGACTTCATTGGAATTCCGACTTCGGGTGGCCTCCTTGCGCGGTCTCTGGGTCTGCAGTGCCTGGCATCTGGCTGGGTGCCTTCCAGTGGAGGTGTGGATGGATGCACAGACGGGCCGGGGAACACGGGTCGCACGAGATTTTGTGGAAACCAGACTGAAACAACTGCTTTCCTCTCCCCCCCCCCACCCTGGGCCCTACTTATTAAGTGAAGTGGTCACTGGAATGTTTACTTACCTCACTGGTGTATTAAGGGTTTGTTTTCATTACGCCAAAACCCTCTACAGTTTCCTGTTAAACACTTGTGTAGCGCTTAGGGTGGCAAATGTCAATGTGTTTTCATTCTTTGTTGATTTTTTTGAAGGGATAAACTTTATTAATCTAACTCAAACACTGGAGGCTAAAATTATAGCAACCTGTGTTGAGGTAATTGGGTGCAAAATTCAAGAGGCCTGAATGAGAAAGGTTTTTCTCTTTGAAAAATAGCAAATAAAGTAAAAGAGATAACCTAATATTTAATCTGCCAGCAGTCTGTCTGTCTTATTTCATCTCCTGCTGTTCAGTACAGTGATAACCTAGAGTTCATGACATAGCTCTGGCATACTATCTTACGAATCTTCTGAAAGATTCTAGCTCTAGCCGGTGTTACTCAATGGTTAGAGTGTCAGCCTGCGCACCGAAGAGTTGAGGGTTGGATTCTCGGTCAAGGGCACGTGCTTGGGTTATAGGTTCGATCCCTGGCCTGGTTAGGATGCATGTGGGAGGCAACCAATTGCTGTGTCTCTCTCATATCAATGTTTCTCTCCCCCCGCCCCCTTCCACTCTTTCTAAAAAACAATGGAAAAAAATATTCTCGGGTGAGGATTAACACACAAAACAAAACAGAAAAAAAATTCCAGGAAGGTTATTGTACTTGATGTTGTGGCTTTTGTTTGAGAGTACATCGTGCATGCTAAAGCTGTGAAAACTAGGGATGGTGTATATAATGTAACCCCTCTGTAAGCCAGCCTGTTTGATTCTCTGGGCTTCCGGCTTCCTCAGCCTGC
Source organism: Myotis davidii (assembly GCF_000327345.1). Taxonomy (NCBI): domain Eukaryota; kingdom Metazoa; phylum Chordata; class Mammalia; order Chiroptera; family Vespertilionidae; genus Myotis; species Myotis davidii. The sequence continues at coordinate 1,675,292 of NW_006291554.1, forward strand.
CAGAGAAGGTATTTGTTATACTTTCAAGATAAGAGAGTTAATTATTACTGGCCGAGGTTCACTTTGCCATTGCTCTCTTGTTTCCCTTGGATAAAGATGTCTTCTGTTAGAAGTCAGGGGGAACTCCCATCACGCACACTGACCAATTCAGGGCCCGGTGCTGGTCTGGCTCAGTGTGTGTGTCTGTCCGGAGGCTGGAACAGTGGCAGATGCCATCCCTTCCTCATTTCAGGGACTCTCCATCATTCCGTAGGGCAGCTGGAGTAAAGCTTTGCCCCTTTGCTCTTTGCGTCTGAAAAGACTCACCAGCTCTTCTGTTCCCTTCTGCGCAGCTCAGCCAATGCTACCCCTGAATTTGAAGGTCGAGGAGGTGATGAACTTGGCACAGAGATTGCTAACACCCTCTACCGGATATTCAGCAACAAGAGCAGCGTGGACCTGAAGTCCCTCTGCATTAGTCCTCGGGAGCACTGCTGGGTTCTCTATGTGGACGTGCTGGTAAGGATCAGTTGCTGCGCCAGCTGGAGACCAGTTGGCCTACTCTCCTCCCAGCTTTTTCCCTCTCCAAGTGGGTACTGCCGACTCCCAGGGTGAGATTAGTTAGGGGAAGATGAGTCTCCTGCAATAGTTTCTTTAAAAAAATTAAATGTTACACGAATAGTAATATATGTAAAGTGCCTACACATGATGCCGTCCTACAGTAACGTTACAAGCAGTCATATCGTGGTAGCACCTAAAATTATCCAGAGATTGTCAGGGAAGAAAAAGTAAGAGATGCTCTCTAGATAGTGCCAGACAGAGTCGAGGGGCAGAATTTAGACCAGCGGCACATTCTGCATGGAATGATGTGCTGTTTACATGCATTTTCATTTAACCCTTACAAATGTTTTGCAAGTGGGCACGGCTCTTTTTCCCATGTACAAGTGAGAGAACTAAGACACAGAGAGGTAAAGTAGCCCAAGAGGTCTCAGCTTGAGGATAGTGGTACCAGGCCTCCAAGCCAGGAGTTGGGCCCAAAGGTGCCGGTGTCTGCTCTTGACCTCACTGAGCCATCTTCCCTTGGAAACAACCCGTAGCCCACCTGCTCTGAGGCCCTTGCTTCCCAGGTGCGGCCCCTAAGGCCCTGCCTCCTCCCTCCCCCCTCCTCCCTCTTCCCTCTTCCCTCCTCCATAGTCAGCTCCTGCAGGAGTCTTTCTAGCCACCCCTCATTTCCTTCCTGGTGTTCTCCCTCCAGATACTCTGCTGCCCAGTTTTTGGCAGTTGGCAGTAACTTCTCTGAGAGCTATAATTCATTTAATTTTGCCAGTTGCTTGTTCATGTACAGGCTCTTGATGGGTCTATTTTGTTTTTATTAAATGTCACGAACCTTGAGATGAGTGACCGCATCTTCCACGTAGGCTTGAGGACACAAGGCTAAGCCATTGACCAAACAGGTACTTGAATGAACCTGAGGGCACAGCAGATCCTGTGGATCTGATCTTGTGGGCGACCTTCTGAGGAGGAACAGCCTGCTGTCTCCAGTGCTGGCCCCGCGTGAAACAGGGCAGGGCTTTCTGGGCACTTGGCAATTTGATGACGGCTGGAACATGGCTGAAAGGTAATTAATAGTGGGCCTGCAGGTTCGCACTGTTCTGAATGCTGGTGCTAATGGGTAAAAGTAATAACAATTACAAGCCCATTTGCTTTTACTCGTTTCCAATAAGATGTGCCCCGTAGTGTGATTCCTCCCACCACACAGGTACTTGTGCAGGTCCTGGTTTTGAGGAGGCGGGAACCAGCCGCTGGCCGTCCTTACGGATAAGAGGCAGGCTTCAGAGCTGCCCAGGGAGGTGGACTCCGCAGTTGCACTCTGTGTCTATCCTCCACCTCCCAAACAGTCTTTATTTAAATGCATTTAGCTAACACCTACTGTGTGCTAGGCACACTTCTAAGGGCTTTACCAATACTAACTCACTCAGCCTTTATAGCAGCTCTGTGAGGTAGCTGGGATTTTTACCCTCTGAGGCACAGACAGGTTGCGTGCTGCCCATGGTCATGCAGCCACCAGGGGAGGACGAGTCAGATGCAGACGTTCTGACGCAGAGTCTTGCTACAGCTCTTTGCTGTGCAGCAGTCAGCTCTGAGCCAGAGTGGGGAAGAGTTAGTCCAGCTGCTAGACCAATGAGCTGCAGTCACTAGCCAGGTGGTCATATTTTAATAAGCAATAATTATACAGGAAAGGTGGGTCTGCAGGTGAAGTTTGCTCAGAAAGCTTCAGGTGGGAATCAGCGACTTGCAGTGGGCATGGTGGAAGGCCCAGGCACAGGGCCTGCCTGTCTCTCCCACATAATCTCCAGGCTCCTTCTGCCTGGCACCCCTTCTGCTGGACTCTGAGTAAAGGAATGAGCAAACCCGCAGGGTCCAGCCCTCAGGAGCTCACAGTTCAGAGCAGAGACAGACTGAATAAAACCATGGGACTACATGACTTTCCCTCCTACGCGGGACTTCCTCTCCATTCTTCCTTGCTGTAGCCCAGTTTATTCCATAAACTTGGGCCAAGGCTCTTTTAAATGAGGGCAGAAGGTTTCTTACCTTCCACTTAAGAATGGGCTCTAGCCCTAGCTGGTTTGGCTCAGTGGATAGAGCATTGGCCTATGGACTGAAAGGTCCCAGGTTCAATTCTGCTCAAGGGTTGCAGGCTTGATCCCCAGTAGGGGGCGTACAGGAGGCAGCCAATCAGTGGTTCTCATCATTGATGTTTCTATCTCTCTGTCCCTCTCCCTTCCTCTCTGAAATCAGTAAAAAATACATATTAAAAATAAAAGAATGTGCTGTAAGCTTTCCTGCTGCATGAGCTCACATAAGTGCAGCCAGCACTTTTGCTCATGGGCAAAAATGGTATGAGAGACCTTTGTTTTTATTATGTTAAATGTAAAGCATGAAGTGTTACCTGTTTGCGCATCAGGTAATGTTGATAATGACAGGCAGTAGGTTACCACACTACTGAATGTGAATCTGGTAGCAGGTGAGGCATCAGTGGTCATCATTTTTAACTTGTTTGGAAGCCGGACATACGTTAGCAACGATGAGAGCAGCATGTGTGGTGTGATTGGGAGCTCTTCAGGGCATCAGTGGTCACCATCCCTAGGAGCCAGTATCCTTTCATTGGGATAGTACTTAAGTAAGATGTGACACTTGCTTTTCTTCCCCACTCACCCTGTCTCCCTAGCTGCTGGAATGTGGTGGAAATTTGTTTGATGCCATCTCCATTGCTGTAAAGGCCGCTCTGTTCAATACAAGGTAAGTCTTCCGAGAAACATCCCCGGGGCCGGTGCAAAACCCAGGCGGATACTGAGGAAATTTCTACTGCAGCTCATAGGTGAAGATAACGAGGGGTTAGCATTAACAATGATATGTAATGTCAAGCTCCAGAAAACAGAGATTTCATCAATTAAAACTAAATCTGTGCATCTATTTCTGTATTTATTTTTTGTATTGTTATTTTCATAACTAAGCATGTACCATGTAGAAAAGCATTAGAAAACTACAGAGAAGCAAAAAAAGTTGAAACCAACTACTGGCCCAGCTGATGTCGCTCAGTGGTTGTACATCAACCCATGAACCAAGAGGATGCTGGTTCGATTCCCAGTCAGGGCCCATGCCTGGATTACAAGCTCGATCCCCAGTAGGGGGGCGTATAGGAGGCAGCCAATCATTGATGTTTTTCTCTCTCTCTTTCCTCTCTTACTCTCTCAAATCAATAAGAACACATTTTAAAAAAAGAAAGAAACCAACTCCAGATCAACTGTCCAAGTACTGTTACTGGCCAAAGCTCCATGTGGGCAGTTTGTCCGTTTGGTCTGCTATCCCCCCAGCACCATGAACAGTGCCGGACACAGCAGGTGTTCACGAGCCCTTCACTGGACACACGCATGTTCTAAAACAATAGTTCTCAACCTTCCTAATGCCACGACCCTTTAATACAGTTCCTCATGTCGTGGTGACCCCCAACCATAAAATTATTTGTGTTGCTACTTCATAACTGTAATTTTGCTACTATTATGAATCGTAATGTAAATATCTGATATGCAGGATGTATTTTCATTGTTCGCGACCCACAGGTTGAGAACCGCTGAAAGGTCTA
>NW_006291554.1:1679458-1689684 GCF_000327345.1 Myotis davidii
TTTGAAGAAATTTTCCAGCATTTGAAAATAAACATGCGGGCCCTAACTGGTTTGGCTCAGTGGATAGAGCGTCGGCCTGTGGACTGAAAGGTCCCAGGTTGGATTACAGTCAAGGGCATGTACCTTGGTTGCGGGCACATCCCCAGTAGGGGGTGTGCAGGAGGCAGCTGATCAATGTTTCTCTCTCATTGATGTTTCTAACTCCCTCTCCCTCTCCCTTCTTCTCTGTAAAAAAATCGATAAAATATATTTAAAAAAATAAACATGTGGGTGAGGTGTTCATTCCACAGAGGGCTTATGGTAATGGGATTCTGGGGTATTAGAGAATGAGGATTCGAAGCTTCTAGGGAAATAGCCTATGGAAGTGACTGGATAAGTGAGCAGAGATATCTGAGAAATGTTCATTGCAGCTTTGTAGTGGTGAGAAATTGAAAACAATGTCCCAACATGGGCATTAAAATCGACACAGAAACCTATGTACAGTTTTGTTAATATGGAAAAGCAGCCACTAAACACAGTCCTGTCGTCCTGTTTTTGCTTTGTCTTGTTTTATTTTACTTTTGCTAATTCTTATATTTAATATGTCTGGAAATATCTATATGTCCCAAAATTGTCATTGTGACAATTTTCCAGTGCTCATATTATGGATGATTTAACATTTATCTCTGTTTTAGAGTTTTTCTATGATGAATTTAGACCACCTGCATAATTTAAAACAAAACAAAAACAAAGTTAAATAAATTTAGGTCAGAAATTGTGGGGTCCTCATGCAGAGCTGTGCTGCTAACTCTTGGCTGAGACAGTCGAGGGTCTGGCACTGGTGGCCACTGTGGGGCTCGAGTAGCAGCTGCCAGCAGCAGCCGCCTGGCTTGGCTCCATTGGAGAAGAAAGGAAGCTGCCATCTGTTGCACCTCCAGCCTAAAAAATTACTCCCCATCTGCCAGCTGGTTTCCATGGGCACCAGGGCAAAAAGAGTAGAACCAGCCGAGGCTGTTGGGCGCAGGGCGGGGTGTCAGGCAGACTGAGCGGGATGGTAACCCCAGCTGCTCAGGTTGGGAGGACACCTGTCGTGGGCATAGCCAGTCTCATCCTCAGAACAAGAAAGGAATGGGGACCCTACAAACACTGGATCCCCTGGCATGTGGAGAGACCTTTTGTACAGTCAGGGCCTTTAGAAGGGGAGAGGCCAGTCCCTCGATGGTATTCTTTAGCCCTTTGACTGAACCATGTGTGCCCACACACTCACGTTTATTTTTTAACATAAAACTTCAAACAGGTACCTCTTTTATGAAGTCTCTGATCAAGTATTTTGCCCATTTTTCAGTTGGGTTGTCTGTCTCATATTTAGTAGGAATTCTTTATGGAATATGTCAGTTTATACATACACACATGCACATTTGCAGATATTTTTTTCCACTCTGCATTGTCTTTTAATTTCTACTGGTAAATGGTGTCTTTTGATGAACAAAGTTCATAATCTTAATATATATTATATATATGTACTAGTATGTGTATGTGTTTTAATTATAACATAGTTGAATCTATCATATTTTCCCTTTATGATAGGCATCTTGTGTCCTGTTTATGAAATCTTTGTCCACTCCAGGGTCATTAAAATGTTTGTAGTTTTTCTTCTGAAAGCATTATTGTTTTACCTTTCACCTTTACATCTGCAGTTCCTTTGGTGTGAGGTAGGGATCACAATTCATTCTGGACATGGGATTGGTCAAGCATTATTTTTAAAAAAACCTCCTTTCTCGCCCTAACCGGTTTGGCTCAGTGGATAGAGCGTTGGCCTGTGGACCGAAGGGTCCCAGGTTCGATCCCGGTGAAGGGCATGTACCTTGGTTGCGGGCACATGCCCAGTAGGAGGTGTGCAGGAGGCAGCTGATCGATGTTTCTCTCTCATTGATGTTTCTCTCTATCCCTCTCCCTTCCTCTCTGTAAAAAAACAATAAAATATATTTAAAAAAACAAAACAAAAAACCTCCTTTCTCACTGCACTGCAGTGTCGCCTGTGTGCTTTTGACAGGAACGATGGGGAGTACAGGCCTAGCTTGAGATTCAGGGATTCCAACTCCTGTTCTCAATTTCAAGAAAAAGAAATTATCTTTCAGGAAGTGAGGATTTTAATTGTGCTTCTGCTTCCAGGATACCAAGAGTTCGTGTCCTGGAGGATGAAGAGGGGTCGAAGGACATTGAACTGTCTGATGACCCTTATGACTGCATCCGGCTAAGTGTGGAGAACGTCCCCTGCATCGTCACCCTGTGCAAAGTATGAGCGTCCGTCTAGGTCTTTTCAACCCCCTACCCGTTAAGGTTACTTAATAAGTTGAAAAGTTATAGTTTCACAAACTGTAGAGGGAGCTTTGCCCAGAATCCAGTAGTTGGTTATAGTAGAGATCACTGCCGTGAGCAGTCTTTCTTCTTAATGAGAAGAGGTGGCGGAATGCTGGGAGCACACGAGTGGGTTCAGAGTGAGAGCAGCCAGTTTGTTAAGCTCCTTCTATACCAGGCATTTCACCGAGACACCCTGTAGGCCTGTTTCCTTTCATTTTCTCAACTCTGTGGGGTCCAGGCTGGTTGACAGTAATAGGTGGTTGAAAGGCGAATACTGTCCCCTCTGGGGGCTCCAGTGTCCACATCTGCCAAATGTGGGGGTTGCAGCAGCTCCTGGTGTGGTTTCTACATGAGCCCAGGGGCCTGTGAAGCCAACATCTGGCTGATGCTGATGTGCACAGAGGCCTGTATTGGCTGAGCTGTCCCTGATTCCATGCAGGATTCATTGTTTCAAAATAAGGCCAATGGGGTTGGGTTTAATTCCACGAAAATCACTTCATAAACCTGAGTGTGGTAAAGTGTTGGGACTGACTCAAGCCACCTGCACCAGACTCTTTTTTTTTAAATATGTTTTTATTGATTTTTAAAATATATTTTTATTGATTTCAGAGGAAGGGAGAGAGAGAGAGAGAGAGAAACATCAATGATGAGAGAGAATCATTGATCAGCTGCCTCTGCAGCCCGGGCATGTACCCTTGACCGGAGTTGAATCTGGGACCCTTCAGTCCGCAGGCCTATTCTCTGTTCACGGAGCCAAACTGGCTAGGGCCTGACTCATTCTTGAGCGTGTCCCTCAGCGTGTCCTCTCTTGCTCTCATCTTTGTCACAGGGAAACATCCATGTGGCCGCCCATGTGAATTTCTCCCTGTGCCCCACTGTCAGAAACACTTGGTGGCCTCTGACTTGGATGGTCATTGAATTCTAGCTCTATCCCCCCCACCCCCATATTTCCATTTCATGTCTGCTACACAGCTCACACCGCAGCCGGCAATACGTTGGTTGAACATTGCTTCAGATATTTTCCACGTGATCAGAATCTAAAAATCTCGATCCTGAATGGGCAGTGCAGGCTCTTTGCTGGTCTGGGTGTACTTCCGGGAGTGGTCGGGCGGGGATCAGGGCTGTGTCACCCACGTGTGCTCTGCCGCCTGCCCGCAGATCGGCTATCGGCACGTGGTGGACGCGACTCTGCAGGAGGAGGCCTGCTCCTTGGCCAGCGTGCTGGTGTCCGTGACCAGCCAGGGCGTCGTGACGTGTATGAGGAAAGTGGGGAAGGGCAGCCTGGACCCAGAGAGCATCTTCGAGATGATGGAGGTGAGGTTCCGGTTCTGAGGCAGGTGCTGGGCCTGGCTGGGAGTGCCTGCTCCTTCCTGCCACCTCGGCAACACCATCGGATTCTCCGTTTACACCCCTGACCCAGACTTGGAGCTTGGAGGACAGCTGGATGTCTGCTGACTTAGCCAAGGCGGGTGTGGGGGGTAAGGACCCTGCTGGTAACAGTTGCTTATCTTCCCCTCCCTGATCCCACGTTCACGTTTCTAAAGGAGAGTGTTGAACTGATAATGTGAACTTATGACTCCAAAGTCCCAAGCTTTTGTGATTTGATGAGGGAATTGGAGGCGGCAAAGGTGGAGCCAGGGGCTGAAGGGTGGCCGTCTCCCCTTTCCTCCGGGTTTAGAACTGTTTCAAGGGGAGAGAGGTGGGAATGGGGAGGTCCTCCTGGCACCCTCGGGTCTCCTCCACCCTCTGCAGCACCATTAGGGCTCTTTCCAGCTGCTCTGTGCTCATTGGGTGACGTGTTTGTCTCCCCACTGGCCCAGAGCCACAGTGCCCTGGTCCTGCTCACCCTCCCAGTCCACCTCAACTTTGTACAAGTCTTTGAGGACTTTAACACTGACCAACTGACCGACTGACTGACCTGCCAGGAACGCAGTTAGCCGGAGCAGGTGGTTTTTGTTCAAGCAGCCACTGGATCACATCATAACGTGTGCCCATAGGTCATTTCTCAGGCAAGGTTGCCATGTAATGCTTCCTTCATTCCTAGAAACGGTGGCTTTTCACGGGAGACTCTAAGCCCTTGGTGTCTGTTTTCTCCTTTTATTATCTTCCTTGAAAGCACAAATGGGCGGTGTATGTAGTGTCGGAGACACCAAAGACCTTATCCAGGTGTTGACTTTGGTCTCATCTGAGGGGTCTGCTTAGAGATCTGCTGGCAGGTACATTAGAAACTGCTTGTTAGGACAAGTCATCAGCACCATCTTCTTCATCAGACACACTGCACGTCCTGGGGTCTCTGTGCCTTCTTACTCCAGGACCGTGGGACTTGGGGACCACGTCCAGACTTGGTTGACAATTTTGCAGCTGTTGTGACGGCAGCGGCGGTGTATGTAGTGTCGGAGACACCAAAGACCTTATCCAGGTGTTGACTTTGGTCTCATCTGAGGGGTCTGCTTAGAGATCTGCTGGCAGGTACATTAGAAACTGCTTGTTAGGACAAGTCATCAGCACCATCTTCTTCATCAGACACACTGCACGTCCTGGGGTCTCTGTGCCTTCTTACTCCAGGACCGTGGGACTTGGGGACCACGTCCAGACTTGGTTGACAATTTTGCAGCTGTTGTGAGGACAGCAGGGATGCTGAGTGTGAGCTAATGGCCAAGGCAGCCTTTGCTGCTTGGTGCCTGGGGGTTGGTGTCTTTTTTTCCTCTTTATTGGGATGGAGGTTTTCTCAGAAGGAGCTATTACACTGTTGAGGTTTGGAGTTTGTTTTGTATTGATTAATTATTTAATTGCACAAAGGCCCGGGAGGCAGATGGAGTGTGTACGGGGCTGGAACCGCAGGCTGGCAGAGGGGCTTCTCCGGGTCAGCGTGCCTGCCTCACGCGTGCTCTCTCCCCTCCTCGCCCTGCAGACCAGCAAGCGCGTGGGCAAGGTGCTGCACACCTCGCTGCACAGCATCCTGCACAAGGAGGAGAGCCTGGGGCCCAAGAGACAGAAGGTTGGATTCCTGGGGTGAGCTGCACATCAGCCCCCCACCCCGGAGCTGGTTTCCACTTTTTTTGTTTACGCCGAAGTTTGTATATATTTTTCCTAATTATGAATTTAAAGCAGCATTTGTACGTGTAAAATTAAAGTTTATTTTCTGGTCTGGTTGGGTATGGCTGGGATTCTTTAGCGCTGAGTCAAACGCCTTTCGGTGACACCTGCAAGAGTCTGGCCCTCGCCTCCTCTGGTCCCAAGAAGTGCTCCCCGGGAGAGAGGGGGCTCTGGTCATGGCCTCCCCGAGGGGGCTCATTCATCTCCTGCTGCAGGAGCTCAGAACAACGAACACACTGGAATAAGGGCCCCTGAGAAAAAATGGCGTAAAGGAGATGCTTATGATGTGCATTTTGTGAAATTTCCCCCCTCGCAGAGCCTTTAGTGTAAGAATCACACAAAAAGGTTCATTTGCTTGTGCATTTGGTGCTCCCGGGGAGGAGAAGAGAGAGGCACTCTGTCCAGGTGTCCACCCAGGGCTTCCGCCTGGCTGCTGAGCCTCCGGAGGCCTGGGGAAGCCCAGTTCTTGCTTCCTGCCTCCCTCCCCTCCCCCCACACCGCCCAGAGCAGGGTCTTGGTGGCCACTTTGGTCCTTAGCCAACCTTCCTTATCAGCCTCATTGCTCAGTGTTTTATAATCACTCCCGGGTGTTTTGTAAGATTTTCTTGTTTTGTCAGCATCAAGAAGACTGCTTTAGAGATGTTGTCATTTGATTACCCAGCCTGCCTTCATGCTCTGGGATGGGAAGGCTGTCCTCCATGGCCCCAGCAGACTCCCAGGGAATCAAGTCTGTTTGAGAGCTGAGCAGCCCGTTTCTCTCCAGGGGGTCGGATCCTCCCAGTCAGTCTTAAAGGATCAGGAGAGCAGCCATGCATTCATCTGCATTTCAATTCGACAAGTAGGGTAAGGAGCTAGGCATGGATTGCTCAACGGGAAAAGCATGTGGGAGCCATGCAGGCTGCTCCAGGGGGCCTGGCATGGGCACCTCCTCTGCATGGCCAGGCCCGTCCCTGCAGAGAGAAGCAGCTGCCCACACTTAGACTTGGAGCTGCTGCCCTATTGAGAACACAGCCTGGGTGTAGTTATTTTTTAGCGTTTTTCCAGGGTTTGTCCCTCCTGGTGCAATGACAGTGCTCCCGAAGACACAAGACCAGCCTGCCTCCTCCCTGCTCCTGGTGGACTGTGTGACAACATGACAGTGGTCAGGGGCAGGTGTAGAAGCCTTCCGTCTTGATGATCAAAGACTGGCAGATGAGACAGACGGGTGAGGCTTTGCCGGGCCACTTCCCACTGCACTGCGCGGCTAAGCAGTTACAGAAAAAAGGAAGGAGAGAAATACGGGGTGGGGCAAAAGCAGGTTTGCAGTATGAGTATGAGGAACAGTTTATTCTTGTATTATTACTTCCTCACGGTTATTTACTTGCATTACAACGGTAAGCAGTGTACATCACAAATGCAACAAAACAGCGACAGGCAAGGTCTCTCCAGGCGAGGTGTTTATTAGAAATGTCTGGCCCTCGCAGGCCGAAGCCCCACCCCCAGATAAAGGAGGGCAGCATCTCCTGAAAGAAACTATGCCACTGGCTTTGCAAAGGCCTTACGGAGTCAGGCCTCGCATGCCTGTTAACCTCTGCCCCCTCCCTCCCCTCACTGCCTCCAGGAGATACGGTTCCTGCTGTGGGAAGAACTAGGTTACTCATCAAAATAATGGCAAGACCTGGCTTGGCATGTGCCAGGGGACTGGAGGGGGAGTGGGTCCTGAGGGTGTCGGACCGGCGCCATGGCTGGAAAGGGGGTCAGTGTCCCCACAAAGAGGCCTAAGCTTGTTCCTAATTTGCTGCTGGTAGCCCCCTGAAACCTGGACCTGGCAGTCACGTGGAGCCACGGAAAAGGCAGCAACTCTTCTTCAATCTGTGAGAGAAGTGAGGTCACAGGGCAAACCTCTGCTCCCCAAATTGGAGAGACCAACAGGCAAATCAGAGACTCACACTGGGACTGAAACCTCTGGGGCCAGAACCAGGAAGGCAAACTGAGCCACGCCTGTGAGCTGCTGGAGGCTCGGTGTGCAGCTCCGAGAGTTAAAAGCTCCAGGGGAAGGGGAACCTGGGCATCAGGGGCCCCACACTTCTGTGTGTTTTATCTCCAGGAGCTCGGAGTTTTGGAGAAATACTCCCCTCGTGCAGAGGGAGGGACAAAGGGGCCATTTTGGAAATACATCAGAGCACTTTTGTTTCTAACAAGGTCCCTTCAGGAGACACTTTCACCAGAGCCTCTGGGGACCTGGCTGCCCTGGAGGAAGGGAAATGCCCTTCTCCAGCCGTCCTGTCCCACCCCAGGGCCCACCCCAGGGCCAGAGGTGGGCGGCAGGGCGATCGGACTGAGAAGCAGTGATGTTCACCGCCAGAGGCACAGCCTCAAGAGCTGACCACCAGGCCAGCAGGCCTGCACCGGAGGGTCACGAGGCCAAGGCCGCAGGCCCTGTCGGTGGTTTTGACTCGGGATGAGACCGCCCTTGCAATGCTCTTGGAGATTCGCACCCTGGACACTCTCACCTGTGAGGAGAGCGTGGGAAGTTCTGTGCCTCCCGGGGGCCGCTGCGCTCTGATTCAGGCCAGCCCGGCGGAGCTGAGAGGAAACATCTGTGCAGGGCGGATGCTGTTTGGGCTGACATGGGTGGGGTGGCCAGAGGGTGTTTTCTATAACTCAGACTTCCAACAGTTTGGAGGAAAAAAACAACAGGAACTTGAAAGCTCAAAGGGGCCTTTTAGAACTCTCTCCTGATTTTCCTGCCTCTGGGCTTGGTTAGGAAGATCATTCTTTGTGCAGGAAAATTGGTATAAAAAGGGGGGGCGGTGCGTTAGTGCAGGGACATTTCCCTGAGGGTGGGTCACTCATGAACATTAGCCCCAGGTCATCTCCTGGCCAAAGCTACCCCTGCCTGCTGTCCCTCCGCTGGAGAGGCCTGGGGGATGGTGCGGCACAGCGATCCTTCCCACGGGAGGATGAAATCCACAGACTCTCCGGGGCTGTTGGTGAATCCATTGCGGGCGGCCACTGCGAGCTGCCATTTTTTTTAAGAAAATATATTTTATTGATTTTTTACAGAGAGGAAGGGAGAGGGATAGAGAGTTAGAAACATCAATGAGTGAGAAACACCGATCAGCTGCCTCCTGCACACTCCCCACTGGGTATGTGCCCGCAACCAAGGTACATGCCCTTGACCGGAATCAAACCTGGGACCCTTGAGTCCGCAGGTCGACGCGCTGAGCCAAACCCGTTAGGGCTGTGAGCTGCCATTTTGATGCTCAACCCCTGACTTCAGCCCTTGGACCCAAATCCAAGCTGGTTCTGTGTCCTGCTTGCACGTTCCCCTCTTCCTTAAGCACTTCATCCTAACGAACACCCCTAATGCACATCCCTAATGCAGCGTCACTGTTCTGGAACCGCCCTGCTTACTTTAAATACTGGTGCTGCTCCCAACATCTGAGCAGGTTGGGTAAGTCCTGTAACCTCACTGAGCCTCAGTTTCTGCAACTGTAAAATGGGGAGATGGCAGGACTTCCCTCCTGTTGCTGTTGGGAAGCCTCTCTGAGCGAATTCCAGGGAAGGGCGTGACTCCACACCTGCCCTGGGTGTGAGCTCTGAACACTATCGTGTGTTTTTCAGAACCCTAGAAAATATTTTAGAAGGCAGGGCCAGATGCGGGGGGGCTGTTCCCTGGGAGGCGAGGCTCTGCAGCTCCCAGCCTTCCCCCTTCCAGGCGTTCCGTTTTGTTTTGCTTGGGTGCGCCCTCAGCCAAGTCTGGGAGGGTTTCCTGGACAGAGGTCCTCGCCTCGCGGCAGCTGCTGAAGCCGTGCAGCCCCGGTCACAGCGCCACTGCTCTCCCACTCAGGCGCACGGCAGGCGGCAGCAGCATGGAGCTTTGGGGGGCCTACCTGCTCCTCTGCCTCTTCTCCCTCCTGACCCAGGCCACCACCGAGCCACCGTCCCCCAAGGTCAAGAAGGCTGCAAACGCCAAGAAAGGTAAGGAGGGGGACAGGGCACCTCTCCATCTTCCAGGGAGCTGGTCGCCCTCTCCTTCGCTGGGTCCTTGGGTTCATTTTCCTTCTGGATGAGTCCGGAGAACGTTAGTGAAGTCCCCCTGGGGCCTGGGGGTGCTCTCCCTAGCAGGGGCGGCTGCCAGAAAGAACTGACTCTCACAGTCGGAAAGAACCTTCCAGATCATCAGATCCACTTCTCTCCCCCTCGATGTTTTAAAGAAATCAAACTTTTTGCTCAGCCGTCTGGAGATGCTCAGCCCTCACCGGAGAGAGCCAATGGCTCTGCTCTGCAAGCTCCGAACCTCAGGTTTCTTAGCTCTGAAGTGGGGACCTGGCCTTTGCCCCAAGGGTTGTCATGAGGATCTGATGATACAAAGCTTATAAAGTGCCAGGCACATAGGATATACTTGGTGCAGGAGGCGGGCAGGAGAAAGTTAATTCTTGGTTCCATAGCGTATCCCAGCCTTGGAACTCAAACCAGGACACCAGAAGCAGCTTTTCTTCCTCTGTCGCCCCTGGGGTTTGGGGTGTCTTTGGGTCACCTTGGCTGCGGCAAGGCCTGCCCTGGGAGCCTTGCCTGCAGTGAAGTCACCTCGAGCTATGTTGAGACAACACCAGTGAAGTGCCATGGCAATGGACGGGCTGTCACCCCCACAGGGCTCAGAGGCGGGGAGAGTTCCAGGCGCCAGGTCCGAGAGCACAGAAAACACGAAGCAGGGAGGGGCGTGTGGCCACCCTCAGGCCCCCCCGGAGCCTCCTCTGTCCGTGGCCAGTGGCCAGTGGCCGTGGGTAGTGGAGTATGTATGTAAA
>NW_006291554.1:1689772-1693627 GCF_000327345.1 Myotis davidii
GGGGGGGGGGGGCGGGGGGACAGACAGAATGGGCCGAGCTGATGGAAATAACCCAAGGTTCCGTTTATAAAGCGAGCAAAGAAAAGTTCAAAATGGAATGGATGGTGTGCTGGCCTTTGTTTGGAAAAAGGAATTTATAGGAAAAATCCTATTTACTTGTGCATGTGTAGAATTTTTCTGGAAGCCTTTATAAGAGTAACAGTGATTACCTCGGGGAAGGAAAGTTGGTCGGTCAGCCAGAGGCGAGGCTCCCAGGGAGGCTCAGGTGACGGGAACTCCAGGGGCCACGTGGCCACATCTGGCCCAGGAGCTCAGGTCGGCAGGATGGCCTCACAGGGGTCACAGGTCCTTAGCACAGAAGCCGGAGGACAACCACTTCAATCACACATCTGACTCAGACGCCCAGAGACAGCGTTGGGGCGAGGGCCTCCTGACTCCTGACCCTGAGCGGTAGGGACCCTTCCTTCCACACCTTCCTCGGGTGGAGCACTGCTAGCACCTTCTCCTGGGCCGGTCCCTGGAGCGTGCCTTGCACACACACACATTACAGAAAGGCACCCACCCCATGTGTGATCTGACCCAGCACAGCCAAGGGCAAGGCTTAGGCCTGGATTCGCGCCCCCATGTGTCCCCTGAGCTGAGTGCCCTTGTGTAACGCCCAACTTGTGCCACCTCACGTGGCACCCTGTGCTGGTGCGCCATGTGACCGGGGACAGAGCTGCTGCGGACTGGCTGAGGCAGAGCCCTGGGTGAGGCACACACACCCGCCAGGCTCCTTCCCCAGCCCCAAACCCTCTCTGTTTGGCCTTGCTCATCCGGTGTCACTTTCCTCATATCTCGTAAGTTGCAACACAAATTTCTGTGCACACAAGGGTGGTTTTGCTTGCATCTGTTTCCTGCCATTCCCCTGCCAAGGCATCTTACGGATGGACAGAGGCCCTGGCCTCACCCCTCATGACTGTGGACTTCATGCAGGCCCAGCCAAATGGACCGTGGAAGCCCTTTCCTACCCCCACCCCAAGCTGAGCGCAGCTTTCTTAAAGTCCCTGGGATTTCAGGAAGAGGGGTCCACCCACAGAGCTCTCAACTTACACACACGGAGCGAGACCTCTCGCTCACCAGCTCCCTGCAGGGCCTGGGGCTCCCGTTAGGAGTCTGTGCTGTCAGAGGCGGGGAAGGTCAAGCTCGGAGCCATGTGGCCTGCGTTCAGGCAGCCCTGCCAGCTGCTGGCTCTGCGATCTTGGGCGAGTTGCTTCAGTCTGGCCTCAGTTTGCTGTCCGTGGTGTAGAAACGTTGCCCAGCTCACAGGGCTGACGGCAAACCCAGCACTGTTCACACACTTGATTTCTCCTAGTCTCTTGTTTTCTGCGGGGTCCTCTCAGGTAGGGCTGCTACCTCCCATTTTACAGATGAGGGAACTGAATTCAGAGAGGCTGAGCACTGAATTCATGCTCCAGGTCACGCGCATCCCTGTGACCCCCGAGGCCACGCGCCCCCTTACCTGTGCCACCACACTCGGTCCCGGGCTGGATCTGTGTCTTATTCCTCCTGCCTGGGGAGGGGCACCTGGGAGGTCTCAAGGGCCCTGGCCCTGTTTCCCGTGCTCCATTCTCTTCGGAGCTGGGAGGGTGGCTGGATGGTTGGGGGGTCACGGGAGACTCTGCCTGCACCCCCAGCCCAGCCCCTGCCAATCCCAACACCACAGGAACCCCAGCAATGTCCCTGAGCAAACGCCACACAGGTCTCACCTCAGCAAGAGCAAGTGACAGGTGCCCCTGGCAGAGGAAAACCTGAGCGAATACTTACACTGTCACCAGCAGACAGACAAAGCATACACCCAGAGGTCAGGTCGAGGGAGTCCTTTCCCCTTGTCCCTGATGGTTGGTAGACGGAGTCTCCCCTCCTCCCCTGCCCTGCCGATCCCTACTGCCTTCCTCCCATGTGCATCATCATCTCCACGCCCTCCTGACCCCCTCCTAGATGTTGTGAGCCCGAAGATGCTTGAGGAGCTCAAGAGCCAGCTGGAGAGCCTGGCCCAGGAGGTGGCCCTGCTGAAGGAGCAGCAGGCCCTGCAGACGGGTGAGTGTGGTGGCGGCCTTTCTGGGCAGCAGGGAGCCAGAGAGAAGGGCTCAGGCAGGCAGGCAGGCAGCTGTGCGCCCGAGACCTCTGGCCAGCATCCCGCTGGCTCCGTTGGGCCAGCCCCATAGGCAGGGCACCTGGTGCTCGGAGGCCCTGGTGTGTGGGAGTAGAATGTCCCAAAGGACAAAAGCTCTCCCACAGAATCCATCATCACCCACCGGAAGCGGGACCCCTGCAGCGCTCTGTGGAGCAGAGGTGGCACCACCCTAACCGGTCCTGGGAGACCCTCCACTCAGCCAGGCCCTGCAGCCGTCGGGGGCGTCGGCTTCACCCCCTGTGTGACAGCGGCTTTGCTGACGCTGTCACTCTTTTTTGTTTTTTAATATGTTTTTATTGATTTCAGAGAGGAAGGGAGAGGGAAGAGAAAGATAGAAACATCAATGATCAGAACCATTGATTGGCTGCCTCCTGCATGCCCCACATTGGAGATCGAGCCTGCAACCCATGCATGTGCCCTGACAGCGAATTGAACCAGTGACCTCCTGGTTCATAGGTTGACACTCAACTACTGAGCCACACCGGCCAGGCCATCGACTCATTCTTCACAGAAAACCCACGCAATGGGCCTATTGTTATAACCCCGCCTCCATTTTCTGTCCAGCAGCCGAGTCCCCTCCCCTGCTGCCTCCTCAGAAACCTCCAAATCCTTTTCACTGGGCAGTTTTCATACATCCTCTCCCTCTCAGATCTTTTCTTTCAGCATCCACACTGCCATCCTTCTGCCCCTCTGCTGTGCCACACTCTGTCCCTCTACCACAGGGCCTTTGCACATGTTGTTCTGGCGGCCTGAACTGCTCTGCCAAGAGCCATGTAATAAATACCTCCAGCATCACCATCTCAAAGTCTGTAATCCCTCTTCTCAATCAGGCTCCTCAGTTAAAAGCTCTCACAGAACGATGTTCTTTCCTTTATCTCATTTATGGCAATTTGTAATGTTATATTCATGTGTTGGTTTATGTCTACACTATGAGCCCCAGGGACACAGCAGCCAAGTTTGGTTCTGGTTGCCCTCGTCTCTCCTGCCACCCTGCCCAGCACAGTGCCTGCCACATATCAACACTCCGTAAATCTCTGCTAAGGGAGGACAAACACAGGGCTCTGGACAACCTGCTTAACCTGGCCGGTGGGGAAAGGGGGGCTCTAGGAAGGAAATGTCTACCATGTTTTGGCTCCAAGTAATAGAAAACCTAAGAGTAGCTTAAACAACAAGAGAATCTGGAAGTAGCTCGTTCCTGCACTGGAGACAGACAAGGAGGGGGGCGTGGGAAGGGGTGCCGGCTGGATCAGCCACAGTGTCTGCATGAGCACAGTGCCACCCTGGGCCTCATTTCCTCACTGTAAAGTGGACGGGGTGGGAATAGAGGGTCAGGAAAGCTCCAAGGTCTCTCTCGTGTCTAAGCTTTGTGCTTGTGCAAAGTCCTGATAACCCAGACGCCACCTTCCCCTGAGGTGAGGGCAGGTGGTGGGGACCTCCCTGCACAAAGCCCATGGCACGTGGGAATCCCAAGAGCCCCTCTTCTCCGCTGAGTCCCAGGCGGTCACGGTCTCTGGGCCTCCTTGGGGACCTTCTCCCTCTCATCGTCCTTTCCACCACCACCACCTGCAGATCACCTTGTCTGTAGCCCACCCAAAGCATACCGCTCTGTTGACCTAGCCAGAGTTGAGGGGTTAGGGGAGCAACGCTCCTCCTGGCATCTGCCCCTTTTCTCCGCCCCG
>NW_006291554.1:1693683-1695174 GCF_000327345.1 Myotis davidii
CCATTCAGCCAGCCTCTGCCAGACACACGGAGGCAGAGGTGACCTTGCCAGGGCCCTGCTCCCAGAAGCCTCCATACATTCATACAGTGCACTCACTGGAACCCCTCCAGGAGGAGGAGGGAGATACAGAGGGGCTGCCAGCAGAGGGCGCCGCAGGAGCAAAGGGCTGATGGCCAGCCCAGCACTGCTCGCAGGCTTTGTCTTCGTCTAGTTTTCTGCATGAACCCAGGGCACAGCCACAGAATATTAGCGGGGACGGTCAGTGGGCGCTCTGGCTCGGGGCCCCCGGACCTTGGTGACGGCCCTCTCTCCCCTCCCAGTCTGCCTGAAGGGCACCAAGGTGCACATGAAGTGCTTCCTGGCCTTCGCCCAGGCCAAGACCTTCCACGAGGCCAGCGAGGACTGCATCTCGCGCGGGGGCACGCTGGGCACCCCGCAGACGGGCTCGGAGAACGACGCGATGTTCGAGTACCTGCGGCAGAGCGTGGGCAGCGAGGCCGAGATCTGGCTGGGCCTCAACGACATGGCAGCGGAGGGCGACTGGGTGGACATGACCGGTGGCCGCATCGCCTACAAGAACTGGGAGACGGAGATCACGGCGCAGCCGGACGGGGGCAAGGCCGAGAACTGCGCCACCCTGGCCGGCGTGGCCAACGGCAAGTGGTACGACAAGCGATGTCGCGACAAGCTGCCCTACATCTGCCAGTTCGCCATCGTGTAGCCTGGGGACCCCGAGGGGGGGCGGGGGAGGCGAGATCGTGGGGGCCACAGAGGGCTGTGGGGACCTTCCAGCCTCGGACCCCTGCTCGCAGATGCCCTGCAGCGCTTGGAGCCTCCTTTTGCAAATAAAGTCGGTGCAGCTTTTGGAGAGTGGCTGGGTCCCTGCGGGGTGCGGGGTGCGGGGTGCTGGGTGCTGGGGCGGGGCGTGTGAAGGCGGCTGGACACCCGAGTGGATGCTGGAGAGGAGGGCTTCAGGGAGGGAGGAGGAAGAGAACCCTGGCGGCTGCTGCCTTTTTCTTGTAATAACTTTTATTTTTCATATCATTTCCTACATACAGAAAAGTTGCAACCATTCCTGTGTGCCCTTCAATTCGATTCTCCAGACATTAACATTTCCCCTTATTCTCTTTACCCTTTTATTTTTTCTGAACCATTGGGCAGTACATTGCAGGCGTGATGTTCCCTACCCCCGAATATTTGAGTGTGTTTCCGGAAAGCAAGGACATTTTCTTGCATCCGTTGTCAAGGTGGGGAATGAACACTCTCCAGTGTGTCATCTAAGTCGCAGCCAGCGTTCAGATCCCCAGGCCTCTCTCTAAACTCCGCTTCCCCATCCATATTGGACTCCAGCATCCCCTCCCAACCTCAGGGCGGGAGACCCCCACACCCCTTTCTGGGGTGTACTTATATGCTGAGTCCTGCTGGGGGTAGGAGTGGGCGGGGCCAGAGGCTGCCCAGTGGGATCAGCACCCCCCCCACCTTGCCCACACT
>NW_006291554.1:1695240-1701290 GCF_000327345.1 Myotis davidii
GAAGCCAAATATGACCATTGCTAGGGTTGCCCAACGGGTGTGTCCCTGTTCTTCCCACTCCTCACAGAAGTCCCCAAGTTAACAAAAGCAGCTGCCACTCATTGAGCCACCATATCGCAGGCGATTTAAGTATGTCATCTTATTTAATCTTACCCACCCAGGACAAGATGTCTTATTATCCCCATCCCCTAGAGAAGGCCGTGAGGCTCAAGGAAGTTAAGTGACTTCCTTTGGTCACACAGCTCGTAAGTAGCACAGCCAGGATTGAACCCAGGGCTGATGACAAGGGCCTTGGCCTTCCTACCACCACTCTAATGCTTGCTTCATGTCCTGGAATGTTCCCGAGGTAAAAGAGATGTGGCCTAGCGATCCCTAGAGGCTATTGGCCAGCTCTTGGCCTGACCTGGCCCTTCCGGTCCCGTAGGCTCAGCTCTAATGACACCTCCTACTGGAAGCCTTCCTTATCCTACTGGCCACGGCACTGGCCACTGTCTGGACTTCTCTAGCACCTTGTTTGGCGTGGTTGTCTTTTGGAGCGTCTCGCCTTCGGTAATAAATTGGTGACAGTGTGATTTGATCCATGGTAGTGGGTGGGCCGGCTGAGGCAGCATACTTCTGGCCGGTCTGCTTGGCATTGTCACAGAAAGAATCTCACGTAATTGCTCAATTATGGGAAGAGGTAATGAGGTCCATTTTAGGTGCAGAAACTCAGGCTCAGAAGGGTGATGTGACTCGTTCAAGAAGGCCCAGCAAAGAGGCAGCGCTGACACTCAGATCTAGGTCTGGAAACTGAGCCTTGGGCTCTTTTTAGCACATGCAGCCATTGACCAGGAAGCAGGTGGCCAGAGGTTCCCAAGGTTCCTGAGGTGGGTGGCTGCAGGCAAGAGAGTGTGGGGACACTGTACTGGGACGCCCGATTGGCCAGACAGCGAGAATTACTCACTTCCGGCAGCAGGTGGCAGTATGGGCAAGAGAATGGTTACCCATCTTGGATCAGCCGCCAGTTCTTATATTTGGGACACCTGTGGACTTCGAGCTGGGGTACGCCTGTCCTGGGATTTTTATTTTAAATTTTGATGTTTTGTTCATCACGGATTTTTTTGTATTAATTTTTATTTTTACAAATATCTCATTCAAGCATTATGTATCATGATTACTGAGGGGTTTTTTTTGGTGCTTCCTTTAATTTTGTACCCCAGGTGAGTGTGTCACTAGTTCTGGCCCTGGCTCAGAGGCACAAAATTGGGAGAATTTCCCAGGGTGTATATGAACAATGATAAGGAATCAGTTTCTAGATCATCAACTTCTGTGTTGCTCCACTAGGTTGAGGCCTCTTTCACAATCACCTTTTCCCCCTTTGCCTTGGTGTGTTGCCTTCGCAACAATTTGAAATATTGGTGTAGGTGTCGAAGAAGCAGAGACTGGGGGAACACTCCTTTTGCAAGGGTTCCAATAGGCGGCACTTTGACCTGTCCCCGAGGAGGTCAAGTGTTAAGAGACATCACTCTTCAGTCCCACCAATTATCTGATCAACGTTTCTCAACATTTACAGCTCTAAAAGTGAAAACTTGAATTACTGATGCAGAGCTCTGCTTCATTTTATGATGAATGAACCAATTAAAAAAGAAAAATCCATGTTTATAAAAATAGACACTAGACCTGTGATGTTTTGCTCAGCTGTGTGCTAACAGTGAATGGGTTGAGAGGATGCTGGCAAAATGTTTGAAGAGCACTGACCTAAACCCTTCCTCTGAGAACAATGTATTTGAAAGGTGAGTGGCTCTCGCCCTGGCCGGGTAGCTCAGTTGGTTGGAGCATTGTCCCGATACATCAAAGTTGTGAGTTCGATCCCCAATCAGGGCACATACAAGAATCAACCATTGAATGCATAAATAAGTAGAACAACAAATCTCTCTCTCTCTCTCTATTGCTCTCTCTCTCTCTCCCTCATCAATAAAAATAAAGCCACACACAAAGAAAGATGTCCCTCCACTGATGTGTCCTTGATGCCTTAAACCTCTCCAGTGGTTCTCAACCTTCTGGCCCTTTAAATACAGTTCCTCCCTCATGTTGTGACCCAACCATAAAATTATTTTCGTTGCTACTTAGTAACTGTAATGTTGCTACTGTTATGAATCGTCATGTAAATATCTGATATACAGGATGGTCTTAGGCGACCCCTGTGAAAGGGTCGTTCGACTGCCAAAGGGGTCGTGACCCACAGGTTGAGAACCGCTGCTTTGGGCACTTTCTTCCTTTAATTTTGGCTTTGCTAAGAGAACATGGAGATATTAATAAAAGGAGCAATGTGTATGCTCCTAAGGTGTGCTGGGCCAGACCCAGAAGGCCCTTACCATGTCCAGAAATTATCTCATTTAATACTCATAATAACCTAGGAGACTGGTATTACTAAACCGATTTTATAATTGAGGACAATGAGGTAGAGAGAGGTTAATTTTTCAAAAAACATCCATCCATGCGGCTGGAATTCCATCATAGGTCTGTTGAGTTCCAAAGCCCATATCCCATCTGTTATATACATTAAATCCTTGAAGCTTGAACGTTTCCAGATGCTTCCTGATGTGTGAAAGGTTTGTAAAAGGGAGTTGATAGTGGTGTGTATTGGTGTGTATAATACTTGTGATTGGTGGCAGGGGCTCCTGTAAAAACACATTTTTTCCTTCCAGATTTCCTTGGGCTATTTCTGAAGCCTGATGCTAGGTTCTGTGTCGCCTGCCTTTCATGGGTGACTCCTTTATGAGCATCGTTTATGAACCTATCAAGCTAAGAATCATGGCACAGCCTACAAAACAACGAACCAGTTTCCCCACTAGAATGCACTGGTGTGTCATGCATTGTGAGGACACAGCCAGCGAGAAACATCTCCAAGGCCAATGCCATCTTCAGGCGAAAGAACTAAGGCACACAGGAAGGCTGATGGCCAGTGAGGGGAAGCAGAGTTTGCCAAAATATGCCTCTTGGAAACATGGGTTATTTTAAGCTGTTTTTTTAAGACTGTCCCCACGCTTCAAGGAATTCATCTAGAAAAACCTGCCTAAAGAAAGGGAGCATCAAAATATGACCTAAGTGTAGCAGACGGGGAAGAATCTAGAAGGGCTCCCCTCTGTGTCCCGCTGGTGGGCCAGATGCTTGCTCTCACTCTTCTACCTGTGAGCTGCCCACCTTCCTCTGCAGTCCCAGACCCTGGCCTCCCTCTTAGTCCAGAATGTTATATATAGGCCTCAACTGCCCCCTTTGTCCTGGAGTCCCATATTCTCAGGGAACTCACCTACATGCCTATGTAAGGAACTTTCCCCAGTGATTATTAAGTTTGTCCTGCAAGGTTTCAGCTTGCACAGTTGTTTTTCAAGTCCCCAAACGACTGTGACTGTGGAGAGCGGCTACAGTGTTTGGACAGGTTCAAGCCTCAGACTGATGAGAGGGTGCTGGTCCTCTCGTGGCAAAGCCACGTGCAAGTCCTCGCTTGGAGGGCAAAGCCCTCCCAGCACAATTGCAGCCGAAGGCTGTTTGTAAGCTTGACCTTATGGTGCGAACCTATAGTTCCACGTGCCTGAATGATGTGGGCTTGATAGATTTCAGGTGCATGTAATTGAGTAGGTTCAAAACCCACAAGAAGGTTGTAACCATCTTGACCACGCCCTTACTTTCCCTCGTGGAAACTGGCTATAAAATAAAGGCTCGGCTTGTAGTGCGTGGCGCTGGCTCTCCATCAGAGGAGGCAGTGTCCCAGCCAGACCCGGCTTTCTTCTCTTTTCTCAATCCTTCACTGCCCACTCTCAGGCTCACTGAACCTGGCTGTGCCGGCTCGGCACATGTGACTCCTGTATTGACAGAGATATGGGAGTGATCAGCGGGCATTCCAAGGCCGGCCAGGAGCACCGAAGGGCAGGAGGGCCAGGGGGCACCACGGAAAGCCCTCTCTGTGTGGAGGACGCAGCCACACACAGTGTGTGGCCCGGAGCACAGAGCTGCCTATGCCCCGCCTCCAGAGCCTGCAGGTGCTCCCGCTGGGTGAGCCCAGTTGGAAGGCAGCTCGCAGCAGGTCCAGACGATGCCGTCTTGGATCCCTGTCGGCGCCTAGCTGTCTCACTGTCTACTGACCACACCTTCCTCCCTTCCCTTGACACAAAAGATGCCTGAATTTGGGGCTTTCTTAAGAGGGATCTGAGGATTAGTTCTCCCATCTTCTCAGTTGGCACCTTCCCAATCAATAAACCTTTCCTAATTCCAAACTCTGGCGTATTGATTGTTGGCCTTTCTTTTGAAGCATTAGGCACTCGAACCTTGTACCTGTAACAGTCCCTGTCCCTGGGGGTCCCCCCTCGAAGCCCATTTAAGTCAGCCGTGCTGCCTGACTCCTTGTAAGAGGATGGAGAGGATCAGCAGGGCAGTTTCTCGCCCTCAGCACTACCGACGACCTGGGCAGGATCGTTCTCCGTTCCGGGGGCTCTTCTGTGCTTTGTAAGATGTTTAGTAGCACCTCAGCCTCTACCCACTAGGCGCCAGCTGTGACAGCTAAACTGTCTGCAGACAGCCCCGGCCACGTGGCTCCGTTGGTTGGAGCATCCTCCTGTACACCAAAAGGTGGCGGGTTCGATCCTTGGTCGGGGCACATGTGGAGGCAACCTACCGATGTTTCTCTCTCAATTTAAAAAAATACTTTAAACATTAAATAAAAATGCAGAAATGACCAAACGTTCCCTGGTGAAGCAAAATCGACCCCCTACTTTACCCCCCTGTTGAGAAGTTGAGAAACAACTAGGGCCAGGGGCCTGTGAAGCAGGAACAGGAAGTGCAAAAAGTATTGGTTGAGACAGACTTTGATGTTTCAAATTCCAAATCGGCCAATTCACATGCCTTACAAAGAAACCGTATTTCCCAAACCAAAATTCAGGACACATGACTTAACAGAGTTTGATTTTTAATCTCCTCTATGAATTGATTTATTCACCAGCAGTATACAGCTCCCGTTACCTTTGTATAGGGTTTTCCTTCCCCCACCCTTTTTTAATCCTCACCTGAGGATATTTTTTCATTGAGTTTTAGGGGGAGTGGAAGGGAGGGAGGGAAACAATGATTTTTAGAGAGTGTGGAAGGGAGGAAGGGGAGGAGGGAGGGAAACATCAATGTGGGAGAGAAACATCGTTTGGTTGCCTCCCGGGTGCACCCCAAGCAAGGCCAGGGATCGAACCTGCAACTCAGGAACCGGGCCCTTTGGTCTGAGGGACGCTCTAACCAATGAGCACCACCGGCCAGGGCTCTCTTCCCCCTTGTATCCTCCACAGGCGTTTCCCTTAATAAAATTCTTGCATGTCTAATCCCCTCTTGGCTCTGCTTCTAGGAAAACTTGAGCTGGTTCGAAGACTCAAAGCGAGTGGTACCAGCAGTTGAATCGGGGCTGGGAGGGAGGTGCTCAGATGCTGCGAGAAAACCTGCTGCAAGGAGCAGAGTTGACTGACAGCTCGGCGGCCACCCCGCCCGCCCGGCTACCGGGGACACAGGCCAGCCTTTCCCTGTTGGCACCTGGGCAATGACCGAGCAAGGCAGGGGCATCGGAGCTGCGCTACGCCCGCCTGCCTGCCTGCCTGGCTGCACTAGGTGCCTCCCCAGTGGCCAGGACAAGGTTTTCTCAGAATTGCACTGCCCTCTGAGGTTCTCCTGCCCAGTCCCTCCCCCCTACCCCCCACCTCCGTCTCTGCACTCAGATGCTCCCGGCTGTTGAATCTTCTCCCAATTCTTCCCCCAATAAATCTCTTGCACTTCAAATCCCATTTTGCTGCCTGGAACATTACATCCAAGGTAGTAAGACAGTCGTATTACTTAAAATCGGGACGGACCAGAAAATTGCACTGTCCGGTCACACTACCTATGTTTCCCAAGAGAGTGGCTTGTGAGGATTGTCTATATTAAGAACGGCCACTTCTTACTGCCTTCCCCACCCCAGTCCCTGGAACTTCCTCCAATAATTCAGAAGCGACCTGCACACCAATGTTATCCCAATTCCTCTTCCCCCCCGCCCCCAAAACCCC
>NW_006291554.1:1701369-1711770 GCF_000327345.1 Myotis davidii
CAGTATGGCTTCGGAATTCCACCGGATCCACTCAGTGACAACTATGAATCCTCTGAGCTAAGATGCTATTTCACCCCCACCCCCCAAACAAATCCCCCTCACTCTGGCCCATCCCTCCTCCTCCTCTTCCTCTCCCGGCGTGAGGACCCTCCTCACCCCACCACGAAGACATGAGACTGGGACGCAGAGAGGCCGGGCTGAGGGTGAGGCTTTGTCTTTGTAGTGAGAACGAGAAAGCAGCCCTGGCCAGGCGCTCACAGCGGGCCGCTGCGTTCTGCTGCAGATCAGAAGCCCATCTCGCCGATCCCGATCCACCAGCATCAGACGAGGGCGGACAAAACAAGACCGTTCCGTAATTACGTCTGAGCACAGGCCAAAATGAGGCCACTGCGCACCGCATCTATCACTGCCCGCCCCCAGTGACGACAGGTGACGGCTGTCTCTACCAACCACGGCTCTAGCTCTGTTGCTTTCGTCTGACCCCCTTGTATACAGAAACCCAGAGCAAAGCCCTGCTTTCTCTGAAGTTCCCCTCATATCCCTTAACGCAGCTCGAGTCCCAGGAGGAGTCCTCGAACACCCTGCACCGAGATGCTCAGGGCTCCTCACGGAGACACGTGTAGCAGCTTCCTCGTCGCCACAAAGCAGCCACCCAGCTTCGTCCCGGGTGGTCTCTGGCTACAGGGCACAGACAGGGGCCTGTCTGAGTCCAGCTTCCCCCTCTGTCTCTGAGGCGCTGGATCCAACCTATGAAAGAAAAAGAAATGAAAGGGAAGACAATGACAAGTATGCACAGCTGAGTCTCGAGCTCGAATGCTGACTCTGGGGGCTCTATGACGACGAACCATGCATGCAAAGTGGGAATACACTTAACCTTCACAGGGCTGCCACGGAAGTTCTAACCCAGGCAGAGATGAGAAGGGCCCATGCCCAATGGCCGGCACGCAAAGGCACCTGCTGGGGGTGGGAGGACCAGGCAGGTGGAGGGAAGGACAGAGAGGGCAGGCACCTCTATGATGCTTTAAGAATAGCAACCTAGCCTGCTGGGGTGGCTCAGTGGTTGTGGACCTATGAACCAGGAGGTCACGGTTCGAGTCCTGGTTGGGGCATATGCCTGGGTTGTGGGCTCGATCCCCAGTGGGAGATGTGCAGGAGGCAACCAATCAATGCTTCTCCAATCAACGACTCTCTTTCATCACTGATGTTCTATGTTTTACCTCTCTCTCCCTCTCCCTTCCTCTCTGAAATCAATATATATGTATATATTTTTTAAAGGAAAAAAGAATAGCAACCTAGTATTTTCTCGCCTGAGGGGGAGAGGAAACCCATACCGGAGCCACCCAGGAACACAAAGAAGCGAAAAGGAGGCTGGAAGTGCTCCTGTATTGACCTGGGCCAGAGCAGCGGGGAGGCGTGTGGGATGCCCTTGGCTGGGCGGCCTTTCAGCCATGCTGTCGCCGTCACCCTGCTAACATGTCTAGCTGTCCGCTTTACGGGGGGCCAGCGGGGGAAATAACGCTCCGAAGGAAAACGTGGGCCAGAGCCAGGACTCAGGCGTCTGAGAACACACCTCCTGACCCCCGCGGTGAGGGGTCCGCCAGGCGCTCGCCTGACCAGCCCTTGGCGGGGCCTCCCAAGGTCAACGGGCTGCTCTCCATCGGGGTCCCAGCGGTTTCTTTGGTCTCACGCCCGGAGCCTCCGACCTGGTTTTAATGGGGTTGATTTTGCGCCCTGATGCGGGCCCGAGGTTCTGCCCTTCTGCCGGCAGGCCTGTGTGGGAGGCTCCTTGGGGCGTGGGCGAGGCCGGGCCCCCAGCCGCCTCTGCAGGCTGCACCCTGAGCCCAGCACCGGCCCTGTTCCTCCGCTGCTGTGCAAGCAGGGGGCGCGTCCCGGCGGAGGGGTCCTGACTCCCAGCGCGAGACCAACCGCACCAACCACCCCTCCAGATCCCCGACTCTGCGGTGGGCTCCTCCCCCGGGGCCCTGGCCCTGGCCCTGGGGGGCGGGGCTCCCCCTTCTCCAAGCCTCAAGGCTCTTTCTCACCCTCTGGGCTCCTCAGTTGTCCTCCCCTTGGGCCGTTTGAGACCGCGTGGCTTGGCAGTGGGGGACAGGCAGGGGAGAGGGGACAGGGGGACTCCGGCTCTTGCTTCACACGAGCCAGGATAAGAGCTTGACCTTGTACAGGAGAAAGGCCTAGAGGGATTGGGGCCGAGGTAACCCAGGACCCTTGGTGGGGGTTTCTGCTGTTGTCATTTCGGGGGGCGGGGTGCAGCCCTCAGCAATGTCTGGGAAGGAGGCGCCCTTTATTTAAGGGTCCCTGTGGTAGGGCCCTTTCATGGGAATTTGCTGGAAGAATTTGACCGACCAAGGAGGTACAGCTCATGGACCCCCTGTTCCTTTCCTCTTGTTACCACTGACCCCACACCTTAGGGTGGCTCACTGCGGGGCCAGGGACAGTGTGTGTCCTGCAGAAGCTCGTCCCTGGCACAGCCATTATCTTCAAATCCCTCCTCCTGGCGCTTTGGGTCCTCAAAGAACTTGGGGAAGGGGGACCTGGAAAAAGTCAATTCAGAAACGTGAGATGAACTAAAGCATCCTGGACCTGCCTGTCCTCTCTGCCCCAAACGCTGGGTATGATGAGACGGATCATGGACATCCCAGAGTGGCCCTGGCTGGGATTGTTCAATGGTTAGAGTGAAGCCTGCACACCTCGGGGTCGTGGGTTCCATTCCTGGTCAAGGACACGCACCTGATTGGGGCATGTGTGGGAGGCAAGCAATAGATGTGTCTCTCAGACATCTTTCTTTCTCATCCCCTCCTCCTTTCCCTTCCACTCTATCTTATAAAAAAAGAAAAAGAAAAAAAGCAATGGAAATATCCCAGAGTGTCACCCAACCCAACTGAGCCTGTTTGCTTCTTTGTATTCCTGGATGGTTCCCTCTCCCCTTCAGGTGAGAGGACATTAGGTTGCTGTTCTTAAAGAAACAGTAGTTCTCTCTGCAGAGGTTTGGAATCCAGATTAAACCTTGAGGTGAGCCTGTCTCTTACCGGCTCACAATCTCCAACCTTCTAGCTGCTGACATGATAGAGTGGGTGGCTTTCTTTCCCAGTATCCAAAATGAAAGTTATTAGTTAAAGAATAATAGTGATAAATCATTGCAATATGTTTTAATTGGCTTAGAGATTAATGTAGCTTGTTTGCTAAATAACTTCCAATGTGGTCTGTTGCCTAGGGAACAGGGCTAGGAACAAAAGCTCAGAATTGGGAAAACTGAATACACATTGGCAAAGAGCCTTCATCACATTTTATTACTGCTCCTCCAGGCACAGCCCCACATTCATGCTTCTACTTGTTTAAAAGTGTCATAGTAGCTCGAGAAAGCATGCCGGGCTTGCTGAATGGATGAGTGGTTGCCACCACCTAAGGTCTGCAATCTCTGCCCTCCTCCCCTGCCACCCGGGTCTGAACCCTCCTACCCTCCCACCCATGAATGAACCCTCCCTCGCAGCACTTTCCATGGCAACTTCTCCAATTAGCCTTAGCACAATGTCTTGCACACAGTAGGTATTCAAGAAGAGCGAATTGAAATAACGGAACTGAATTGGACACCCCCTCAGAACAAATACCACACTGTTTAGTGCTGCCCACACTCACAGACCAAAGCAGATGTGATGCTATGTTCCATTAACGCGCAACCCTTGGCAAGGATCTGACGACAGAAACATCTTGATCTATCTGGGCTTGCAGCATCTGTAGCAAGTGCAAATTTTTCTCTTAAAAATCATGTCTCTGGCCTGGAGGAAATAAATTAGAATGACTGTTTTCTAAACACCAAAGACAAAGACTTCATTACAGGAGCTTGTTATCCATGTTATTTATGGGAAACATAATTGAAAACACAACTGCATCCCGGGCATACCAGAGTGACTTGACACTAGACTAGACATTATTTAAAAGGTATGAGCCATTTTTATCTTCACATATGGGAAGTATCTCTGTTGCCAGTGTTTCTCAAAGAGATTATTTGCAGAAATTTCACTGGGTTGCCTTTCAAGAGGTGGCGAGGAAGATTTCTGGAGAGATCTGACCCCTGACTGTAAGGATCACCTCTGACGGACACATTTCCCCATCATCCTTTCTTCAGCTGGGCCTCAGTTTCCTCATCTGTAAAATGAGTGGGTTGATCACTAGATAACCTTTAACATTCTTTCTACGTCTAAATTTTCAAAAGCCTTTGCTTTTTGCCAGCTGACATGAAGGGCAGTTGGTCAGTTAATACCGACTTATGAATCCATGTTACTTTTTGTTCGTAAAGGTGATTATGTGAGGAATGGCTTCTGGCGTCACTGGTCCCCTGAAGTATTTGCTTTACCAGTGTTTGCATTTCAAGTAGAAGCTGAAAATGGCAGGGGATCGAAGTCTAGCCTCTGCAAACCAGTCACTGCTTAGAATGAATCAGACTATTTAAACAACACAGGAAATCCTGGTTAGTGTTGTTTTTCTTCTTCTATCAGTTTTACGGAGGTGTAATTTACATACAAGAAAATGCACCCGTTCTTAGTGGACAGTGGATCAGTTCTGACAAATGTTTACCAACAGAACCTACCACCTCCATCACGACACAGAACATTTCCCTCACCCAGAAAGTTCCCTCACGTCCTTACATGGCCAGTCCTCAACAGACTGGGTCTTCAGTAGACATCCCTTCACATCCCAGTGTCTGACTTTGCTGGGGACACAGAGGCCAGGTGCCTGCATTCAGAGGGCTTACACGCGAGTGCTGGAGGGTAAGCAGGTCTTCAGCTAGCACAGCCCCAGTTTAAGGAACTCGGCCTCTGCTACTGGATGCGGAGACGAGACTCTCTCTAAACCTGTGGGGGATGCCCCACATGGGGGCGTCCTTCATCCCTCAGTGTCCCCAGCCCTTCCCTGAGCCGGTCTTGGTTGTCTCCCCTCCCTCCAATCCTTTCTTTGGAACAGATTGGCCTCCCCACAGGATGGGGAAGTCCCTGCTGTGTCTCCTGCAGCCCAACGCCAATGACGTCTTCTTCTGTCCCATTCCTTCCTGGCAACAGTGCGGGGAGCCCATCAGGAGCTCTGAGTGGGTGACCGTGAGGAGCAGAATTGCTGAGTGCTTCAGAATCATGTTGTTCTCGTTCTCTTGAAGGCGGTAGCTTGTTTTAGAAAAAACACTTAGCCCGCAAGGCTTATTTATTTTTCTGAAGATCATCTATAGTAAAAGTATAGCCAGTGGAGAACATGATGGTAGACCAAAGGGGCAAAGTTAAGACACAAAACTGGCTCATGTCCTCCAAGCAGTAAAACCGTATTCTCTTTTCTGTGGGACAGAGCGCATTTGCATCTCTACCTGACCAAATCATTTGCAACTTGTCAATTTTCTACAAAAGAACATGTACCCTGACCACGTCTAGTTCCCCGTCAATGGTAAGCCCACCAAAGGTCTCATTTCCCTCGAGCTCCGACTGAGCTGGAAGGGAGCTTGTTAGATGATGCTCTGGGAGACTCGGAAAGGACAGAGGCTGTCTTTTTGCCTGACTTTCAGGTTTTGGATCATTTCTCTTAACGGGATTGATCGTGCTCTTGCAAAACACCAACCAACCCGACGAAAGGGACAGGGGCCGGTCGAGCTGTTGCCGCTGATGGCACTGTTGTCAGAGGAATCCTCTCTTCCCCGAGGCTTCTCCGCAGGACAGTCTGATGGACGAGGTATTTCTTGCAGCTCCCTCTTTGGTGTTATCAAGTGACAAAATTAGTACAATTTAGTACCGAGTTTGATGTCCTTTCCTCAAGGGAAAACGATCCATGGACTGGGGAGTGTAGTGGCTCACTGGCAGCAGAGGACTCTTCCTGAGGGATTCAGGGCAGGAACGAGTTTTCCAGAATGTTTTGGACAGGTTCAAGCCTCTGACTGAGGAGAGGGCACAGTCCTCTCATGGCCACGTGCAAGTCCCAGCTTGGAGGGCAGAGCCCTCCCAGCACAATTATAGCCAACAGCTACAGTTGTAAGCTTGAACCTATGGTCCGAACACGTGGCCCCACGTGCCTAAGTGATGTGGGCGTGATAGAGTTCAGGTGCATGTAGTTGAGTAGGATTGAAACCCACGAGAATGTTATAAACATCTTGATCACACCCCTACTTTGCCTCGTGGCATCTGCTATAAAATAAAGACACAGCTTGCGGGCGCTGTCTCTCCATTAGAGAAGCAGCGTCCCACCGAGACCCGGCTTTCATTCTCTTGTCTGTCTTTTCTCAATCCTTTCACCGCCGCCCCCCGCCCCCCCCCCAGGGTCACTGAAGCAGGCTGAGCTGGCATGGCACATCAGGCGCCCTGGGGCTGAGTATGCCATGGCTGTGCCGGCTCGCCACACGGAGTGTTGGAGAGGCCCGTGGAAACAGGGCATGTTGGCTAGGAGGTGGGGATTTCCTTATAGGGCGAGCAGGTCCTATTCTCTGGGGTAAGGTGAGCTAGCTAACGCTGAGTTGGAGGATTATGATGGGGGTATGCTAGGTTTCCTCAACAATGAGGCGTTTCCCGTAAGTGCAGACTGACTTAGGTTTAGATTTGTGACGAGGGCCGGGCCACAGGGGCGGCCTCCCTTTTGTGGGTCCCAATGAGTGTCTTTCTGAAAAGGAAAGACCCATTGCTAAGAATGCTCAGCTTCCCGGGAAATTGGGGCTCTCAGAATCAAAAGACTGATTCATTTTCCTTTGGCAACTTTAGGTTGAGTTTTTTTGACTCATTGGTGGTTTTCCTTATAGGAGAAGCCAAAGGGGGGGGAACAGGCCTGATGCTGAGTCATAGAAATCCCTACACAAAGGTCCCAGCGAAGGCTGCCCGAAAGCTCTGGGGGCCTGTGCCATCGGGAGCACGAAATACCGAGTGAAAGATCCGCAGCCACTGCAGTGTCTCATCAACTCCCTTTGGGAAGCAGGAGCTGGAGTTGGCCCCATCAGCCTGCCAGGTTCTTGCGGCAGGGCCTTAGGCAGAAGTCACACATTTTGTGTTTCTTGATTTAAATGAAAAGAAGGAAGATAAATCCTGCTATACTATTCTCCGGGGGGTGGGGTTATAAGGACCAAATCAATTTAGAATTTGTTGAGTTGGTACGTGCCAGGCACAATGCTGCCTGTGGGACCAACTGAGATATTTGTCTTGCAACTCAAAAGAAAAGGTATAACCCGGCGGGTGTGGCTCAGTGGTTAAGGGTCGACCTATGAACCAGGAGGTCACGGTTCAATTCCAGGTCAGAGCACATGCCCAGGTTGCAGGCTCGATCCCCAGTGTGGGGCGTGCAGGAGGCAGCCGATCAATGATTCTCTCTCATCATTGATGTTTCTTTCACTCCCTCTCTGAAATCAATAAAAATATATTTTAAAAAATAAAATAAAGAGAAGGTATATTAGGTGACAATGATTAGGATCAAAGATTCATGACAATTAGCCTGCAGGCTGGCCCTGGGTGGCTGCAGCCCCCAGGGGTGTGGGTGGGGGAGCAGTGCTGGGTTGAAGGGCTGTCCTGAGGTGGAAGGTGGGGAAAGAGACTTAACCCAGAAATAGCAAAGGATTCCGCCTCTGCCTCCTGCTCAGCCCGCAAACCAGCTCCCAACAGGCTATCCTGCAGGTGGCTGGCAGCCAAGCAATTAGTGCCGTGTGAAAAGAAAGGATTGGGAACAGAATTGGTCCCTGCTGGTCTCCCGAGACCCAGGGAGCCAGCTCAGGTCCAAAGTCCCCGCTGAGTCCAAGTCCCAGGCCGAGTGGCTCCTCCACTCACCCCCAAGGGGCTGTAGACATGGATTACGGCTAAAAATATATTTCCCCCTCAAATTACAAAACAACCATAAAATGATTTTCTGAGTAGCCCTTCCCACTGGCAGGCGTTTCTCCCCGAGCTCCAGGGAGCAGCCGGAACCCCTCAACACCCCAGTCCCTAGGATTAGGGTCTGAGCACAGTCCGGTCCCTTTGTTACTGGCAAGGGGACCGGCGGGTGTGGATCAGGCCTGCTGATGGCCGGCAGGTGGTGTGTGGGTTCCTGACCTTGTACAGGAGAGAGCTCACAACTCGAATCCAGGTGACTTTGAGAGTTCAGTTTATTAAAGCTGGGGACGGTGAAGCAAGGAAGGGCTTAGGATAGAAGCAGCCACTGGGCGAGATGAGGCTGCCTTGGCTCATGGGAAGCCAGAGAAAAGGGGCCTTGGGGTCAGGTTCATGGGTTTAGCCTGGGACGAGCTGCAGCGGCCCATTGCTCCCTGGTTGCAAGTCTCCTGGGACCCTCAGAGACTGTGGGGAAAGATGAGGGGGAAGGGAAAGGCAGGAGCTTGGAAATCACACTGTGGGTTTGCCTTTATAGAATCTTTTTGTTCTCTTCAGAGCACAAACCTTGACTCCAATAGATGCACTTTGTTCCTTATTACTCTGTTTCGGTTAACACTTTCCTCCCAGGCTGGGGAAGAGGCTGTGGAGGCTCCACCTTGTAACTCACGGAATCAGCCAGAGGCAAGGAGGGTGCCAGCGGGGCTGAGGTGGAGGCTCACACCTCTGAAGCCCCAAAGCAGCCAGGGACCCCCAAACAGAGAGCAGCTGGCCCTGGGGCGGGGAGCTGTTTGCTTGGCTGAGGGTACTTTGGACAGAGAGGAAACCACGCAGATGTAAAGTATGACCCCCTCTTCTTGGGGGCAGGAGTCCCTCAGAGGCATGGTCTGAAGGCCGGAGGAGCTTTGGGGAGGGCTGGGCAGCACACACTCCTGATCTGGGGAGGAGCTGCCTCCACAAAGCCCAGAGGTGGCACAGGTGGGGGTACCTGGGGGATGTGAGTGGGAAACCCTCCAGGCAGTGAAAATGTGCGGCTGGCGCCCAGGTAGCTATCAGCCAGGACGTGTAGCGTTAGTGGAACCCCATGGGGCAGTGGCAGAGATAAAAGGCGAGAAGCCCAAAGACTGAAGCTTGGGGATCAAGTACAGGATCCAGGACAAGGGGCAGTAAGGGGGGATGTGGCCCAGAGGCGAACATGGTCAGTGCTGTCCGAGGCCTTAGACCCTGGGCTCTGATCTTCCCAGCCCCGCTGTAGTGTACTAAAGGCGGCTGCAGCCCAGCGGTGTGGCTCAGTGGTTGAGGGTCGACCTATCAACCAGGAGGTCATGGTTCGATTCCCGGTCAGGGCACATGCCTGGATTGTGGGCTCGACCCCCCAGTGTGGGGCGTGCAGGAGGCAGCCGATCCATGATTCTCTCATCATTGATGTTTCTCTCTCTCTCTGAAATCAATAAAAATACTTAAAAATTAATTTTAAAGAAAGGCAGCTGAGCTGCAGATTCTTTCACCCCTCTCCCACTGAGATGTGGCAGCTTTGCTTCCTCCCATTAAGTCTGGGTGGGCCGACTGAGGCGCCCACAGACTAAAGACCCCCAAAGACTAAATACCGGCAGCTCCGACTCCCTAAAGCTGGGAACACTTGCCCTTAGAAGCCAGCCACCCCGCTGTGAATCCCCTTAACGCAGTCCAAGGATGAGGAACCTTAGCTCACATCACATTCGTGAGCTGAGGTTCGGGGTGGTCATACAGCAACATCCATCCTCCTCTCCCAGGGCCTGGTGGGTGGTGGGGGCCCACCTGGAGCTCCCCTCTCCCACCACCCCCCCTTTACTTCTGCTCTGGTGGCTGGTGACCTGCACTGGGCTTACAGCTCAAGTGCAGTTAGCACCGAGGGTGCCCCCAGGCCTCTATGGGGGTCAGGTTTGGGGAGTGGCCACACAGAGCTGCTCACCGTGGCCTCAGCAAGAACAGGACAGGACAAGCTCTGGCCTCTGAGTGACCCACAGGCAGCCACAGCCCAACTTCCTGTACTGGCATCTGCCGAGCCCATGTGAGCCTGCCCCAGGGAACCAGGGACGAACAGCCAAAGCGTTTAAACAACCTGATGCCCTTTTGTTGTTATTGTTCATTTGTTTATTTAAAAAAGTGTAGGAAATACAATGCTACTTAAAAAGTATCTATAACAAATAAATTATTCCCAGTTAAGCATTGGGGTTTAAGGAGCCGGAAGTACATCGGGCGGGACCTCCCAGGAGGCGTATCTTCAGAACACATGAGATCGGCCCAATGTCTCGGGAGACAGTGAGTCGGCCTGCAGTGTGGTGCTCTCTGTTAGAAAGAAATGGCCACGGGGGGACCCTTGTCATTCAAGGGGATGTGTGTGATGACAGCCACACCAAAGATGGCCAGCCACACTTTGGGGCAGAAGGCAGAGCACCAACCCAGCAAACCAGGAGGGAAGGGAAGGTAGGGAATGGAAGGCCAGGGCTCCACCGGCGATTTCAGCGGAGGGAAGGAAGCCACAGCTTTGCTCCGACCTTTCATGACAGGGATTGTCAGCATCTCAGGT
>NW_006291554.1:1711862-1712567 GCF_000327345.1 Myotis davidii
AGCCTTTCAGAAGAGAAAGGTGCCATAGGCCGAGTAGCGCTGAGGGCACAATGAAACACACACACAAACACACCAAACTCCTCCTTTTGGAAAGAGTTCAAGAGGCCTTAGAATGCACACCACTAGGGAGATTACAAAACCCCTTTTCATGGAGGCAAAGTATCACATGAACAAGTCCAGCTGCCGCTTGAACAAGTCCCAGGTGAATTCACTGAACTTGAGGAAGTGCACTCACTTTTTCAAAGGAGGTTTTGCCCCCGGGGCATTGAACCTGGGGTTGTGCTGACAAGCCTAGCACACTGTGTCCTCCCAGCTGTGGGCAGGGGCCCGCAAAGGTAGGCACCCCCAGGAGCCGGGCTGGCAATGACAGTAAATGAGGGGCGTGGCCTGTGAGTAAGAAAACTTTCCTGACACACATGCCCGGCCTGCAGTGTGGTGCTCTCTGTTAGAAAGAAATGGCCACGGGGGGGACCCTTGTCATTCAAGGGGATGTGTGTGATGACAGCCACACCAAAGATGGCCAGCCACACTTTGGGGCAGAAGGCAGAGCACCAACCCAGCAAACCAGGAGGGAAGGGAAGGTAGGGAATGGAAGGCCAGGGCTCCACCGGCGATTTCAGCGGAGGGAAGGAAGCCACAGCTTTGCTCCGACCTTTCATGACAGGGATTGTCAGCATCTCAGGTTGGGAGGCCCAGGCCGGGGGG
>NW_006291554.1:1713031-1728924 GCF_000327345.1 Myotis davidii
AAATGAGGGGCGTGGCCTGTGAGTAAGAAAACTTTCCTGAAACACATGCCAGCCTCGAGACCTGTCTTCTCATTTGATACGAGATACAGGTCCCAAATGTTATCTTTCATTATGAGAGAAGCAACTGTGGGGGGAAGCTGATCGATAGAAACAGACAATGAGCCTCAGTGTGGGGGGTGACAGGGAGTGGGGGAGCTGTGGTGAGCTGGTAGACCAGATGCCCCAGCTGAAGTGGAGCTGTTTCCCAACGTGGCTATTCCCGAGTGAGAATGTGAGGCCCAGCTCGGCCAGATCGAAGCATCTGGATTGTTATGTAAACATTTTATCATTTTTAAATGTTAATAATCAATTCCAAAAAAAGATTCTGTTGGCTAAACAAAGCACACTGTGGGCTGACTTGTTTTGTAGTCTCTCCTGCAGTGTCAGGATGGTGTGTGGGCAGAAGAATGCCCCCCCTCTCCCCCCTGACGCCTCACAAAGAGGTCCAAACCCCAATCCGGGGCTTGTTGCAACCCTGTCCCGGGGTGGCTCACACTTCTCTCTCATTACGGGCTGGTTTCTAACGCAACCTGAGTTTAGAAGGACATGAGCCATGATGACTGTATCCAGACCAGAATTCATCATTTTCAACGTCTTCATCGTCGGAATGAGTCCACTTGGAAATCAGAAGTCGGTGGTGTCCAGGAAAACCTGCGGCTGTTCCTTCCATACAATTCCTCTTCTTTGGGATTTCTCGTGAGCACCCTACAGGGCGTCTCAGCGCCCTGCTTTATGCAAAGTCTTTGGGATGGGTTCAAGTTACTCCCCAGTCTCCGCTGGCTCGTGGGCATCCAGCAAGGGAATGTCTGTGTTCCCGTCACTTCTGTTCTGCTTGCTGGGATGGGAGAAGGTGTACGGTTCAGTGTCAGACTCAGGATTGAAGTCAGGGGATGACTCCTTTGTGGTCAACTTTACAGTTGGGGCCTTGGAATATGGGAGGAGGAAGGAGGGAGGGCAGTCCTCTGTGGGGCCCTGGAAGGGCCGGTAGGTGTCCACCTCGGGCTGGACAAAGGACCCATTGGAATCCTGCAGCAGATGCCCATACACCATGGTGTCATCGATGACGGCGTACACGTGGGCATCATGGTCCTTTTGTGCGTTCGGAAACTTTTTTGGCTGCATCGGTATCTGGGTATTGATGTTGCCATTGTAGATACCTACGGCTGGGCCCTTGTTCATCTTCTTTTTCCTACTGAGAGAGGCAGCAAGACAGAAGTCAGGAAGACAACGGTCTTAGATGTGCACCATTGCCCTTCCCTGCTGGAACTCAGATCCCTGCACTCCCTGGGCTGTGGGAGAAGAGACTGTGTCTCCCCCACGTCCCACAAATTGCTTAGTCTTTGAACCTGAAACTACTGTTCTCAGTGAATATTTAAAAGGACCGGCTTCTGTCTCTAGCTCAGGTGATGGAGGGAGGGGGTTTGCAGGGCTGGACTGGTGGGGCCCACGTGGTCATTACCCCGCCTAGATCACCCCGAGATGGTCACAGTCTAATGGGCCCAGGGGACTTGTGCTGAGGTGGCTGCATAAAAACTGCAGGCTCATTATGTCACCACACCTGTATTTTGGCTTTTTGTCCTGTCTCTCCTCCCCCCCCCCGCCGCTAGGTATGGGATATTCTTCCCCTCTAAGTATACTTCATATCTGGCAATATGATTTAACATTGATCTTTGGGAGGGAAATGGGAAGCAAGCAAAAAGCTCCATAATTAGTGAGAGGTCATTGTGATCTAAGGGGCCATCAGATCAGCCGAAGACAGAGAAATTCCACCTACTTCTTTTTCACAAGGCAAATGATGAGTCCGAGGGCAAACAGCAGCAAGGCGCCGCCTCCCACCACGGCAATGAGGATGACAGTCATGTCTGTGAGCAGAGACATAGAGAAGGGGAGACGTGTGGGGTTAGGTCTGTGATGGACTTGAGTACATAGCCTCCAAAGATGACCGCCACCCATTCCTTTGCCCCCTGTACCCACATGCTGCCCACAGATGCATACGTCCAGCTCAGATCAGAACTGCCCAGCCACCATCTGAGCAATAATAATGGCTGTTTTTAAGCCACTGAGTCCCGGGGTGTTTTGTAACACAGCATTACTGATGCAATAGCTGACGGATACACAGACAGCCAGGACTCAAAGCTATGTTTTCTGACTCACCTCCCAGGCTTGCTCCTTCCCCCTCAGCTACCAATTTATACCATTACCATCCCCCAAAAACTCCGAAGGCTCTTACCTAGCGTTCTCCAGGTAAGTGACACCTGGAAGAGCAGGTCCAGCTTCTTGCCACTAGGGAACCCGTAACCATATCAATATTCTCCTCAGCTCTGTGAAAACTTCTCTGACATGTTAATTGTAATTGACTTAAACTGGTCAATTAATTTGGAGGAGAACTGACAGTTACAAAGTACTGAGAATTTTAAGGAATACAGTACACCTCCCCATGTATTTGTGTCTTCTCTTTTGTCTCTCAGTAAAATTTTACATATTTTGCTTCCTAGGTATCCTACGTATTTATTAAGATGAGCCCTAAATTTTTAACTAGAACTTTGAATAACAGTGACCAACAGCATGCTTCGTGGGAACTCTTATGTTGTTTCCCAGGTTACGGGCAATGACTGTTGCATACGATATTTGCTACCAGGTTCTGATAGAAACACTTCATTGGATTAAGCAAACACCCTTCTATGTCTGGTTGACTGAGAATGTTGTATGAAAAACAATCTCTTAAGCTGATCACGTACAGTTTTTTTTTCTCATCTAACAGAGCAAAGCATTCCATTAGCCAACTTGCTAATGGTGAACTACCCTAGTCTTCCAGCGGACACTTTCCTACTCTTGTTGCTTTATTCTTTTAATACGTTTTATATTTTATCTAAGATTTTTTTTTTTGTCACAGGGCTGCAGTTGGAGATGTTGACCCAGAAGTTGTGATGGTGGGAGCTGGACTTGGGGAGCGCCTCCTCCAGGCTGAAGACCTGCTCTGCCTTGGTCCACTGCTCCTGGATGATCATGAACGCGCGCCCCGTCTGGCACACCAGGCCGGTCCGCTCCTTCAAGAAGGTCAGGTAGGCCACCTGGTCGCTGGGCACGCTGATGTTCCAGGACACCGAGGCCAGGGACGGCAGGCCCCGCTCCCAGTTAGGGGTCATCAGGTAGACCTTGCTCTTCATATCCGGGGTCACCGTGAAAATACCTTCCTCTGCAGGAGAGGGAAGAGAAGGAACACAGACGTTTCCATCGGAAGGGAGAGAAGGAGTCGTGGTGGCGGAGAAGATGGTAGAGTGTCGTGACCAGAGCTGTCCGACAGAGCTTTCTGTTCTCATCTGCACCGTCCACGGGAGTAGCCACGGCCACACGTGTTTGCTGAAGACCTGACATGTGCTCGGTGTGACCGAAGAAC
Source organism: Myotis davidii (assembly GCF_000327345.1). Taxonomy (NCBI): domain Eukaryota; kingdom Metazoa; phylum Chordata; class Mammalia; order Chiroptera; family Vespertilionidae; genus Myotis; species Myotis davidii. The sequence goes on from NW_006291554.1 coordinate 1,716,468, forward strand.
CGCATTTCAAACTCTCTTTACTATGAATTTACATTTAAGTTGCCACAGGTGACCCGTGGCTACTGTCTGGGTCAGCACAAGATTAGAGTCTCAGTCAAATCAAAAAGCAAAAAACAGGCCAGTTTGCCAAACTGGTGATTATCTCGGCTTCCTTTTAGGAATGCCCTCAGCATTGCTAACATTCACCTGTGCCCCACAGTGGGATGGGTATATACCAGGGGTGGGCAAACTTTTTGACTCGAGAGCCACAATGGTTCTTAAACTGGACCGGAGGGCCGGAACAAAAGCATGGATGGAGCGTTTGTGTGAACTAATATAAATTCAAAGTAAACATCATTACATAAAAGGGTACGGTCTTTTTTTTTTATTTTAGTTTTATTCATTTCAAACTGGCCAGATCCGGCCCGTGGGCCATAGTTTGCCCACGGCTGGTATATACCGATTTCTATTTCTGAGATTAAAACCTAGAGTCCTGGCCCAGCTGGAGGGCTCAGTTGGTTGGAGCTCCGTCCCGTATACCAAAAAGACTGTGGGTTCCATTCCCTGTTGGGGCACGTGCCTAGGTTGCGGGTTCTATCCCCAGCGGGGGCTTGTGCGGGAAGCAACCAGTCGCTGTTTCTCTCTCACATCAATGTTTCTCTCTCCCTTCCACTCCCTCTAAAAATCAATAACAAAACAAAACAAACAAACAAAAAGCCCATCAGGTCCTCAGAAGATTTCTGGAATTGCAAAGCAGGCAGTGCCTCTGACACGTCAACTCATCTACTCCTGACCCCCGGGGAGATGAGTGTGTTACTTTCACAAACTCCCCAGGAGGAGTTTCTCTGATGATCTTGAAGATCTCCAGCAGCCTAGATGGACCTTAATCTTAGGGCCACAGGTTCTTCTTCCTCACACTCATGCCTGAGAACAAAGGTGTGAAGCAAACCTCACGGAAAGCCCTTGGTCAGTATTCCAATTGCCTCTCACGTTGGGCAATTTGTGGTGGCGACTGTGGCTTTTAAAACCAGCCATGCAGAGTTCTAGAGTCACCCTCATGACCGATTTAGACCTCATTTCCTGCCTGGGACACTAAAGCTCACCGTCCTCTCCCAGGAAAATGGGACCCTGGAGTTCTAGATCCTTCTCTCTCCCAGCATTCCTTTCTGGTGCTCTCCATGCTGCATTCCAAATTCTCAAATCAGAATCATAAAAATGCCCGCATATGGGTTTTTAGGTTACCACCTTAAACATCCAGGACTTGGGACTATGTGGTTAGTTCTAACTTATGCTCTGGCCGCTTCCAAGAAAGACTCGAATCTGATTATATGTTCTGCTGCCATCAACCATCACCTCCCCTGTCACAGGGCCCTGGAATTTTCCACTCCAGGTTAATGGTGGAGTCAGGATCAGGACGCAAATGTCTGGTGTGAGGTCCAGCCCCCTCAGCTATCTGTCCTCTTCAATTTGACAACTGGAGTAAGACGATCACAAAAGCAAAATAGAGGAATGCCCGCATGGGAAAGGCCTGGAGACGGAAGAAGGTGAAAGACGCCCTTACCTTTGAAGTTGGGTATGAAGGTCACGGTCAGGGCCTGCCTGGAGAGGTCCTGCTGGAAGCTGGGGGCGAAGGTGCGCAGGGTCACCAAGACGTTCTGCTTCACCTGGATCTGCTCGATGGAGCCTCCGGCGCAGAAGGAGCCGAAGTAGAGGTCCTGGCCCGGGCCAGTGCCGGCCACCAGGTAGCTGAAGCTGCTGTTGCAGAACCGCTCCTGCGTGTGCTGCTGCAGCTTCTGGGCCGGCACCAGTGCCAGGCTGAGCCTGTCCTTGGGCCCCAGCAGCTTCCAGGAGAAGTCGTGCAGCTGCACGGGCAGCTGGAGGATGTCCCTGGGCACCTCGAGGGAGTAGGACCTCCTGTGGCAGTATTGGTGGTTCGTGCAGCCTGGAAAAGAGAGGCTCGTGGTACCCAGGCCAGAAGGAGACAGGAAGAGCATCCTCCCAGCTCTCAAGTCGGCCACAGGCTTCCTGGCTTTTCCCTTTGGTCCTTCCTCCCGCGCTGTCCCCCACTCCGGCTCCCTTTCTAGCTCCCCGTCCTGCTCTCTCACACTCTTCCTAACCTGGCAGACCAACTTTCTGGGGAGTGTTTAGGGTTGAACTTCCTCTTCTTGTTTGTCAGGTTGTCACCTCTGTGTCTCGGGTGCTAAGTGCCAGGTGGGCAGGGTGCAGGTCTCCCCACCCAGGCCTGTTGCCCAGTGTCCCCGTCTACAGGAGGCAGTTCTGTGCAGTGGTGACAGCAGGGCGTGGAGCTGGGGGTCTCAGCTGGCATTCCAGCTCTGACACTTCCTACGGGGCAGCCCCAGCTCCTGCACCCGCGGAGACTCTGTGAGCATCCACGCCAGAGATCACAGGGGCCCTGCAGGGAGGTGACTGTGGATCTGGCTGCCCCACCTTCATCACACATTTACTACGTGACTAGCACATGGCCAGCCCTGCTAGGGGCTGAAGGGATAAAATGCAATAGCCCTAGCTGGTTTGGCTCAGAGGAAAGAGCGTCTGAAGGGTCATAGGTTCGATTCCGGCCCAGTTGCAGGCTCGATCCCCATCCCCAGTTGTGGGGCACGTGTGGGAGGCAGCCAATAGATGTCTCTCTCTCTCTCACATAGGTGCTTCTCTCTGTCTCTACCCTTTCCTTCCACTCTCTCTAAAAGTCCATGGAAAAATATATCCTCAGGTGAGGATTAATAACAACAACAAAAAAGAGACAAACCAAGACTCATGACTTGGAGTCTCACGTGGGAGACCGCAAGCGGGCAGTGAGCGTGGAAGCAGGGGGCGTGCAGGGGGAGAGGACGGGGAAGGCCACGCCTAGGAGGAGGGGGTTCCCCAGGGGGAGTCTGAGGAGACGTGAGCATGGACAGGGGTCACACACGGCCCTTCTGAAGGGTGCACGTTCCAGCGGAGGCGGCTGCTCCCAGGGGAGGCAGGTCTCCCCGTCCTGGTTCGCTTCCTGGTGGCCCTTGCTCGCCCAGCACCGTGGGGGACATTTCTGGTCATACTATTTACACCTGCCCCGTGAACCCCGCCAAGAAGACAGGGCAGGATGCAGAGAGATGCCCGCGGCCCTGGAGGAGGGGGGAGCCCCCCGACCACGGCGTACTTATGGTTTTCTCCACGTTCATCCACAGGCGCGTCAGGTCGTCGCAGAGGAACGAGATCCTGTGCCTGGAGCCATGGGCCAGGGTGAGGTTGGTGCTGCAGGTCCGAGACTCCAGGCACACAAAGCAGCCGGGGACGAAGCGGCGGCTCAGCTTCACGGGCCTCGGCTCGATGGTGACCGACATGGCTTGCTCCTTACTCAAGTCAACCTCGTAGGTTATATCTGGAACCACACACACAAGACCGGCGTCAGCGGCCGCCCCGTGAAATGGGCAAAGATTCACACAAAACCTCTCATGCCCGGGGAATGTGGGAAACGCTTTTTATTATTCAGGCAGCATCACAGTCAGTCGAAAAGAAATTTAAAAAGAAAAAGCACGGACAGCATTTCTACCACATTCCTTTACCCATCCTCCTATTGATGGCGATGTAGGCCATTTCCCGTTTTTGATTTTTCTAAGCGTGCTGGACCTATGCCTTTGCACGGCTCTGAGTGGATGTACCGTGCCACTTCTTGGGTAAACACTGAGGAGCGAAATGTCTGGGTCAGAATAGGAAGGCACAGGTTTAACTCTGTAAGAGACAACCAGATGGTTCTAGGTGGCTGCAACGTTTGGCACTCCCAACAGCACTCTGCCCCTCGGTGGGTGGCCCAGCCTTTGTTAGTTTAGCCATTCCTGAGGGTGGTGGGTGGGAAACGGTACAGTGGTGTTACAGTGACCTCTCCTTCGAACATTACTATATAATAATCAGGTGGGCAGAAATGAGACTCCTGGCAAGTTGAGCTGAAACAGTGCAGTTTGTTGAGGAAAAAGCATCCTGATTCTGGGGCAAGACAGGCCTCCCATGGCGGGAGTGTCAGCAATGCACTGCTTTCCGCATTCTCATTTGCAGAGGCATTCCATGCGTTAGTCACTTAACGTGTCCTCTCTCCACACTGACTCTGGTTGGCTCTCAAGATAACTGGAGGGGCGGGGCGGACACAGCCCATGGCCTCGCTGCCTAAGGAATGTCCTCATGCGAGGCGTCAGCAGGCAGAGGGGGATGGAAATGTGCAGAGATGGGGCGTTTTAAATGGAAACGTCACCTTTTAACACTCACCAATCTGAGGAAAGACAAGACGTATTGTGACTGTGTCTTCTGTGTATTCTGACAAGTGGCCTTGTCCCACCCCCACAAAAGGGAGGGCGGGGAGGTATGGCTGTCAATTGACAGCTGAAAGGGGAGGCGCTGGAGACCCGCTCAGGATGTCTCAGGTCACAGAGGGCGGACCTGTGATCTGAATCTGGTTTCCCACCACAGAAGACTCTCATTCTCTCTCTACAACACTGTGGGTGTTTCCCGCATGCAAACAAACATCCGAGCCCACAGCTTAAAAGACAGTCCCACACAAAGGCAGAGAGCATCTCACTACTGGATACTTATGGACTCTGGGAACCACTGAGGGGGTTGGGTTACTGACTGAAGTTTCACAAAGGCCCCTCATCATTCCTGTGGCATCTATAGAAATTTCTTTCTTTAAAATGAAAACGGGCCCCAGGGGAGCAAGCCTGTGGCCCCAGGACGTGCCAGCTCCGCCAGGACCAATCCAGGCTCCCTGAGCACGAGCTGAAGATGCGCTGTGCTGCCTCCCTTCGTCCTCACCACCCCTGCGGGGGAGGCCTCTGAGCTGCATTTCAAAATGAGAAATCAAGTCACGTGGAGGTTAAGAGACTTGCCCACCTGGCATGGCTCAGTGGTTGAGCATTGACCTATGAACCAGGAGGTCACGGTTCAATTCCAGGTCAGGGCACATGCCCAGGTTTCAGGCTCGATCCCCAGTGTGGGACTTGCAAGAGGTCTCGTTACAGGAGATGAGAGCATTTACTCTTTGTCAGCTCTCTCTCTCTCCCCTGTTATTTCTCTCTCTCTCTCTCTCTCTCTCTCTCTCTCTCTCTCTCTCTCCCCCTTCCTCTCTGAAAGGAATAAAAAAATATTTTTAAAAAAGAGCCGCTTGCCCATCCATGGTCACACAGTAAGTAGGGGAACCAGGTTCAAATCCACACAGGCCAGATTTGGGGGCGGCAGTCTTAACCACTGGGCTACGCTGCCTGCAAGCAGCTACTCACACATATTAAGAAGGGATCAGACACACGTGTGGGTGCCCAGGACTGGCTGCCGTGAGCAACCTCCCGAAATGTAGGGCCCACATCAGGATGAAAAGGACCCAGAAGGCGCCATCTAGAAACCGGAGATCTTCCTGAGTCCAGCCCAGCCTAATCTTATCCCCCCAAATATTCCTGCTGGTCAAGGTCACGCCCTCCTCTAGAAAAATGGAAACCCCACTTTAAGGCGAAACACTGCCACACTGCAGCTCATCACTCTTTCTGCTGGTTGTAGCCTGTTTACCGTTTGGTTAGTTTTAGAAGTCAGCCCAGCTGATTGTGCAGGAAACAGAATCAATCAGCAGCTCTTCGCCCTAAGATGATAAACAAATCTGTCCGTCTTCTGAAACTCAAACCCACTCCATTCCAAATCCTTTCGTGGCTGTTCCAGCATTAAATGGGACAGTGGAACTCCAAAGTGTGTCAATGGACACACACACACACACACACACTCTCTCACTCAAAACCATAAAGTTCCGTCTTCTACATAATTATTGTGAATTAGAAGGAATCTTGGGTCAAGATATGGGCAGAGTCAGGCCCCAAGTGGGTGCCAAGGGGGCATTCCTAAGGCAGCCTCTTGAGTGCACCCTACAGGGTTACTTTTCAGATGTTTATCGGCCCTATAAACACAAACAGCGCCCTAGCCAGTTTGCTCAGTGGTTAGAGTGCCGGCCCATGGACTGAAGGGTCGTGGTTTCGATTCTGTCCAAGGACACGCACCTGGGTTGTAGGCTAGATCCCTGGCCCGGTTGGGGAGGCAACCAATCGATGTGTGTCTCCCACAAACAGAAACAGCATGCCACTCCCCACTCCCACTCAATTTTTCTGCCTGGCTCTGCCTACTTCCCAGAAATAAGTAAGAAAAACAAGCTGAGAGTCAGCCCTCTGGACAGAACCCATCCTCAGCAGGTAAGAAATGCCCGACCCACCTGCCACAACTCACTCCTTCCCAGATTCTAGTTCACGGTCCTAGTCCTCGGGACCAGGACTCAGGTGCGGCAGGTGAGGGGCCCATGGCTCAGGATGCACCATCTAAGGAGGCACTCGCTCTTGGGGGCTGACCTGTACTTACGCCTCTATCACAGGGGGCCCCTCGGAGTGGGCGCCTCCTTAAACGTTGCATCCTGAGCACTTCATCTCACCCTCGTCCTGGCCCCGACTTCCCTTCTTTAGTTTCGAGGCGTCTGAGTCATTGTGTGTGGGATGAAGCATAACCTCATGCTCACCCACCTGCCTGCGGCTCAGTGTGGCTCATAGCACGGGCTCTGGGTGCTGGGCTCGCTCGGCTCCTGGCCAGCTGTGTGATGTGAGCCTCGTCCCACAACCTGTCTGAACCTTCTGGTTCCTCATCAGTAGGTGAAGATAATCCCTGCCACCCTTACTGGGTCGTCATAAGGATTAGCTGGGACATATAAGCGGCGTGCTTAATGCAGTGTAGAGCGCTCGACAGCGTTAGTGATCATTATCATTGCTGCCGGTGTGGGGATATCGAGACTCCCAGTGTAGGGTCAAGACATGCTTTCTAGAGGGTAACCTTCCAGTGCCTTAATTAAAAACAACTCTGCCCTAACCGGTTTGGCTCAGTGGATAGAATGTTGGCCTGCCGACTCAAGGGTCCCAGGTTCGATTCCAGTCAAGGGCATGTACCTTGGTTGCGGGCACATCCCCAGTGGGGAGTGTGCAGGAGGCAGCTGATCGGTGTTTCTCTCTCACTGATGTTTCTAACTCTCTATCCCACTTCCTTCCTCTCTGTAAAAAATTATTGGAATATATTAAAAAACACACACACGAAAAACAAACAAACAAACAAAAAAACAACTCAACAGCCCTGGCTGGTGTGCTCACTGGTTAGAGCACTGGCCCGTGTACCGAGGGGTCTGGGGTTTGATTCCCAGCCCTGGTTGGGGTGCATGTGGGAGGCAAGCAATCAATTTGTCTCTCACATCAATGTTTCTCTCTCTCTCTCTCTCTCCTCCCTGGCCCCTCCCTCCCTCCCACTCTCTCTAAAAACAAAGCAATAGAAAAAATATTAAGTAAGGATTAACAAAACAATAACAACAACAGAAATAACCTGGCACCCTGAATGTTAAGTTTGCATTTTGGATTCTTACTGTGTTTCAATGGCTGGGCATGCCATGCCTTCACCAATAAGCCTGCCTTGCTGCCTAGCAACATACTTCCTGCAACTCTTCCAGGGTCCAAAGGTCCAGAAGCCACAGCTGAGAAACAGGAAGGAAAGAAGGTGTTGGAGGAGGAGGGAGAAAGGAAGGTGGGCTCACTCACTGCTTTCATTGTGCGGACACTGGACCAAAACTTGAAACTTCAGCCGGAGGATCCCCGGATTTTGGGCATCTTGGTCACATCCTTGCAGAGAGAGGTTGAAGTTCCCAGCCATGTTCCCAGGCTGCTTGTCCGCCAGCCTGAACACCTCGGGGTTGGTGGTGGAGCCCGGGATGTAGTACTCAACCCGCTCCTCCTTCTTCTCGCAGTTGGAGTTATTGAACTGGAGGAAGGAGACGCTGGCCCGCAGGTGCGCAGGGATGACAAACTGCCACGTCATGAGCTCGTCCTCGGGGAAGCTAAATGGGTAGTTGGCAGACATCAGGGTTGTTGAGCCTTCACCCTCAAATACAGACTCGATGAAGCACAGTCCTGTTGGGAGGGGAAACCCAAACAAGGCGATGAGATCCTGCCCTGACTGTCCACAGCTTAGGGCAGGGGAAGGAGGTTCTCAGGTCCTGAGCTGTGGGTCGGGATACAGTATGAGGAGGAGACATCAGTGGCGTGCAAGTCTACGTTTAACAACGGACTTGGCGGGGGAGGTGGAGGGGGTTCTGATATGTCCGGCCTGCCCATTTCCTTGGTGTAAATTTCCCACCATAGCTGATTTCAAGCTCCCAATGGGGGATGACCGAGTGTGGACTTGGGAAGAGATGGACAGCAGCTCACCATCATAACGGATTTCCACTTGCGGAGAGAATCAGCATAAATAACCTCAAGAGCACAGACAACAGGAAAATGTAGAGAAATCACGAGGGGGGGGGGCAATGCGTTTGGAGTGTTTATGGCCTTTGTTACTACACTCATCATTTTAGTAAGTTTATATCATTCTGTTTTAAACGACGGCTCTGTTTAATACCAGCTCACAAACTTCCTGCAACTGAACAATGAGCTCTTGTGAGCCGGTCCTAGCACACCACTAACACCGTTAGAGAAAATGTGAAACAGATAGAAGACAGGACAAAGAAACGGAGCGATCATGATAGGGCTGTAGAACCAATCCCATTTCATTTCTTGAAAACAAACATGTACCAAGAACCAAGAAAAGAGAGTCACCGCCAAGACTACTCGAGAAGGGTGGATCCACATCAGGTGAGAGTCGCTTATGGAAGAGTGGGATGTCCCTGTAAGGTACTCAGGTCAAACCATACAAAATTCCCGACACCTGGTCCTTTCTGACCTAGAGCAAGAGAGATTTCGTATGGTTTTTGTTGTTGTTAATCCTGACCCAGGGATATTTTTCCATTGATTTTTAGAGTGGAAGGGAGAGGGAGAGACAGAGAGAAACATCGATATGAAACACACTGACGGGTTGCCTCCTGCACACGACCCCCACCAGGGCCAGGGATCGAGCCTGCAACCAAGATATATGCCCTTGACCAGAATCGAACCTGGGACCCTTCAGTCCTCAGGCCGATGCTCTATCCATTCAGCCAAACCGGCCAGGGTGAGATTTTGTATGTTTCAACCTCAGCAAATAGCAGGAGGGCATGGCGAGCTCACGTTTTATGGATGGCTGGCTCGACATGCTGAAGCCGGAGTGGCTTCTCTTGTCAAACCACGGCAGGTGTAAAGTTATCTTGACGCTCTCCTGCATCTTGATCCGGGACACGGTGCCGGTGCTGCAGAAGGTTCCGATCCGGACCTCGGTGGCACCAATGTGGCCGCTGATGCTGTAAGTGACTCCGTCTGGGCAGCTCTCCCCTCGCCCGATCTGCCTGAGGCGAGGCCTGGAGAACACCAGCTCCAGACTGGTGCTCTTGCCAGCTTGGATGTCCCAGATGAAAGTTCGGTTGAGGTGGGGCAACAGCGATATTACGGGCTGCAGCTCGAACTCCCCGAAAGGACATGGGTGTGATGTGCAGTCTGAAATAGTCACAAAACAATCTTGGTCATAAATGCTGCCAGGCCTCTCCCTGCTCCTCCTTATCTCTTTAGTAGACCCTCTGGGAGTACCCCGAGGTGGACACACCCATCTCCAGGTTAGTGTTGATGGCCAGTGGCTCACAGAAGCCCCCTTCTTTGCTGAAGTGCCTCAGCTGGGGGTGCCTCCCGGGCCAGAGATACCTGAGGGTTTCGCTGCCTACCCCAGCAGGGAGCAGCAGCCCATAGCCAACCACCGCTCAGCTCATCGCAAGAGTGAAAATGCCTGACCTCAACCTGGTGAAGCCGCTCCTTTGCCGGCATCAGCCTGCAGCTACACTTTAGCTAAAACCACATCCTTGCCCAGTCGGTGTGGCTCAGTTGCACCAAGAGGTCACCGATTCGATTCCCTCTCAGGGCACATGCCTGGGTTGTGAGGTCGATCCCCATTCGGGGTTGTGTAGGAGGCAGCTGATCAATGTTTCTCTCTTGTCAATGTCTCTCTCTCTCTCTCCCTCGCCCTTCTACTCTATAATAAAAGCATAATATGCTAATTAGACCAGATATCCTTCTGGACGATCTTCCAGATGAAGCCACGGTGGCTGGGGTTGAGGCAGAGGCGTTGCCACAGTGGGTGGGAGCAAGCCTCTTGCACGAATTTTGTGCATCGGGCCTCTAGTCTAAAAAATAAAAACATATTTAAAACAGAACAAGAACATCTTTGCCCGGCCAGCATGGCTCAGTGGTTGATCGATGAACCAGGAGGTCAGGGTTTGATTCCTGGTCAGGGCACATGCCCAGGTTGCAGGCTTGATCCCCAGTGTGGGGCGTGCAGGGGGCAGCCAAGCAATGGTTCTCTCTCATCCTTGATGTTTCTATCTCTCTCTCCCTCTGCCTTCCTCTCTGAAATCAAGAAAAATATATATTAAAAAATTAAAAAAGAAATAAATTATATCACTTCAAACAAAAACATCTTTGCTTAGTCCTTCCCTAGCTCACTCCTTCTTTCTCACTTCTTCACATGGTGCTTCCACGGGTACTCTCTTGACAAGTGTCTTAAGCGAAAGTTCCCATTCAGGCTGGTTCCAGAGAACCACACCCAAGACACTTCCTAACTCTTGTGTTTTCACATGAAGTCGGTGGAGTTCAGTCGGTGGGAAGCCCTTTGCCCTGGAGCTGGAGCCACCGTTTCACAACCTTGGGCACAGTGTCAAGCTCTGCCTTTTAAAACTGGTTTTCCCATCCACAGGCTCATTAACTCACTGAGTACACTCAGAACGTACAAGCCCCTTAATGGCTGGAACCCCAGGCACATTTCTTTCTGCCTCGTGGCTTTAATGCTCACATTTTATTACCATGTTGGATTTTCTTAAAGCTAACAACGGATGAAGGATGTACATTGTTTCCTAAGCTTCTAAAACAAAGGGAGAAATAGGGAAAGCACGTGGGAGAAGTAACAGCACGCAGGCTGTTGTCTTGGGCATGGGGAATGTGAAAGGGGAGATGGATTCTGGCCACTTTATCTTTTATGTTTTTAAATAGATTTTTATTGATTTCAGAGAGGAAGGAAGACAGAGAGAGAGAGATAGAAACATCCATGATGAGACAGAATCATTGATCAGCTGTCTCCTGCACGCTCCCTACTGGGGACTGAGCCCCCCAATCCCAGCATGTGCCCTGACTGGGAATCCAGCTATGACCTCCTGGTTCATACACAGGTCGATGCTCAACCACTGAGCCACGCCAGCCAGGCAATTCTGGCCAATGACCTGCTGCTCCAGTCGGGTATTTGAAAGTACCGCCCACTCGAAACAAAAGAATGGGAGAATTTTAGAGCTGAGCTGGACCTCTGAGGTCATCCATGCCAAACCTCTCCTTTTTCAGCCCCGAGCCCGGGGGACGGGCATGCCGCTTATAGTACACACACAATCCCAGGACAGAAGCCCGGGCTGTGTTTGCAACCCGAGTCCCTGCCAACACACGGCACCTCCTAACCCACAAAACAGGGTTTGATAACAAGGTGACGAATGTGTCTAAAATTAGAGTTTGTCTGTCAGTAAAGACAGCACCTATTTTTAGGAGCTCTTGCAACTTCATTGTTTACGTCAAGTCACTTCTTTCCTTTAACATCTGGCCTTGTCACTTTGCATCTCCACCTCCAACGTGCCCAGGGCCACATGGAGCAGCTCCTACTGGGTTCCGTGCCCTTGTGGGATCACCGAACCTGTGAAGGGGGCGATTTTCAGCCCAGATGCACTTGGAGGAAGTTTAAAAAATACACATGCCCGCCCGGCCGGCATGGCTCAGTGGTTGAGCATCAACCTGTGAGTCAGGAGGTCACAGTTCGATTCCCGGTCGGGGCACATGCCCAGGTTGCGGGCTCAGTCCTCAGTGTGGGGTGTGCAGAAGGCAGCCAATTAATGATTCTCTCTCATTATCGATGTTTTCCTCTCATCTTCCTCCTTCCTCTCTGAAATCAATGAAGATATACTTCAAAAAAAATACACATGCCCTGGCTGGTGTGGTTCAGTTGGTTGGGTGTTGGCTAGGGCACTGAGACTGCCAGTTTGATTCCTGGTCAGGGCACATGCCGGGTTGTAGGCTCAATACCCAGTAGGGGGTGTCCAAGAGGCAGCCGATAGATGGTTCACTCTCACATCCATGTTTCTCTCTCTCTCTCTCTCTCTCTCTCTCTCTCTCACTCACTCACAAAAAAAGTCAATGAAAAATATTTGTTAAAAGAACATACGCCTGCCCTAGCCAGTTTGGCTCGGTGGATGGAGCCTTGGCCTGCGGACTGATGGCTCGATCCCCAGTAGGGGGCATGCAGGAGGCAGCCAACCAATGATTCTCTCATCACTGATGTTTCTGTCTCTCTCTCCCTCTCCCTTTCTCTCAGAAATCAATAAAAAGTATATATATTAAAAAATGCACATGCCTGGGCCACCTGAGAGATTGTGATTTAATTCTATACCAAGAACCTGGAGCCACAAAGCTCCATCTCTCAGCCACAACTCTGTACCGGCCACACG
>NW_006291554.1:1728977-1735272 GCF_000327345.1 Myotis davidii
TGGTTGCTAAGAGCTTCGGCTTTGAGGATGGACACACAGGGAAGAGTGGTCACAATAACCAGACGGGACTACCCCAACCAACTGAGCCACACCGGCCAGGGCTCCAGGGAACCCGTAACCATATCAATATTCTCCTCAGCTCTGTGAAAACTTCTCTGACATGTTAATTGTAATTGACTTAAACTGGTCAATTAATTTGGAGGAGAACTGACAGTTACAAAGTACTGAGAATTTTAAGGAATACAGTAGACCTCCCCATGTATTTGTGTCTTCTCTTTTGTCTCTCAGTAAAATTTTACATATTTTGCTTCCTAGGTATCCTACCTATTTATTAAGATGAGCCCTAAATTTTTAAATAGAACTTTGAATAACAGTGACCAACAGCATGCTTCGTGGGAACTCTTATGTTGTTTCCCAGGTTACGGGCAATGACTGTTGCATACGATATTTGCTACCAGGTTCTGATAGAAACACTTCATTGGATTAAGCAAACACCCTTCTATGTCTGGTTGACTGAGAATGTTGTATGAAAAACAATCTCTTAAGCTGATCACGTACAGTTTTTTTTTCTCATCTAACAGAGCAAAGCATTCCATTAGCCAACTTGCTAATGGTGAACTACCCTAGTCTTCCAGCGGATACTTTCCTACTCTTGTTGCTTTATTCTTTTAATACGTTTTATATTTTATCTAAGATTTTTTTTTTTGCATGTACAGTCATAACAGACTGGTTGATGGTTTTCTCTTTTTATGCTCTTGGTAGATGTTGACATCAGGGTTGTAAGGGTTTATGAAATGATTATGAAACTTCTCTTTCTATGCTCAGAATGGGAGTCGGCCAAATACAGCCCATGAGGTCAATCCAGCCGAACACCTGTTACTGTAAATAAAGTTTCACTGGAATGTTCCCCGCCTAAACATTCATCTATTATCTATGGCTGATTTAAAAATTTTATATATATATAATTGATTTCAAAGAGGAAGGGAGAGGGAGGGAGAAAGAGAAACATCAATGATGAGAATCATTTATCAGCTGCCTCCCGCACACCCTCTGCTGGGGATCAAGCCCTGCGACCCGGGCATGTGCCCTTGACCGGAATCGAAGCCCGGACCCTTCAGTCCACAGGCCGAGGCTCTATCCACTGAGTCAAACTGGCTAGGGCTCTATGGGTGACTTTATACTGAGATAGCACAGCTGAGCAGTTGTGATGTGACAGAGACCATCTGGCCCACGGGACTTTGGATGTTTACAGAATGAGCTTGCCTACCTTTCTCTAGAATGGCTTAAATACCAGAAATTACCTGCTCCTTACAGTGTTATAAGATCCTTAATGAAACCATCTCTTTTTTGTTGTTGTTGTTAATCCTCACCCAAGGATACTTTTCCATTGATTTTTTAGAGGTAGTAGTGGAAGAGGGGGGAGAGACACAGAGAGAGAAGCATCGATGTAAGAGAGACACATCGATTGACTGCCTCCCGCACGTGCCCCGATCAGGGTCAAGCCTGCAACCAAGGTACGTGCCCTTGACCAGAATCGAACCGTGGACCCTTAATTCCGTGGGCCGAACACTCTATCCACTGAGCCAAACCGGCTAGGGCTGAGACCATCTCTAACTAAGCCAAACCCCACCTCCTCCATGGCTATCTATTTATTCCAGTTTCCTACCTTTTTTATGAGCCCATTAAGTTTTTCCTGAAAATCACCATGTCCATTCAGAGTTCCACACTGAATATCACAATGTTGCACACTGTCTCTTAAATTTTAGAAATCGCCCTTGTATATGTCATTAATCTACATTTACACTTTTGATGCTGTATATTTGTATTTTCTCTTTCCTTTCCTTTTTAGGAGACCAGGCAGAGATTTGTCTATGTAATTGGTCTTTATTGAAAATCAGGTCTTGATTTTGAGTTATCAAACGTAACTTTAAATCTGCTTTTAAGGACTCTAATTTCTCCTTTTTTCTTTTTCTGAATGCCTTCTTCCTAAGGTTTATTTCATCCTTCTCCCCCCTCACCCCACCCCCCACCTCCACTTCATGATCTATTGCCCAATTCACTTATTTTCAGTGAAAGGCAAAGAAATGTTCTGAGTAGGCTTTGCGATCACAAATAGTGTTGTCAGTGCTGTGAATACCCACCTTAAAACGATGGGGAAATGACACACTTGTTGTTTTTCTTGCCTGATTGTTATTTGTGTCAATCTCCTACCCCAAGCTCAAGTTCTGAGTAATAACAATACCAAACACCTATAGTTTGTTGCATTCTTGAGTATCACACACTCTCTCAAGCCATTATTTTAGTTCATCTTCCTAACAACCCACTTGGTTGGTAAAGGATTCTTATTTTATAGACCAGAAAACAAAGTCAAAAAGGAGTTAAGCAACTTAGATGAAGTCCCATGAAGCCCAGCTCCCTCTGCCTCCACAGCTGCTACCTTTGCCCTTGAGCCTGGTGGACCCATTTCTCTACCCACCGCCTCAACCTCCCGTCTCTCTCGTCCTCCAATCCCTTGACTCGCACCAGTCATCAGCCAAGTCAGTGGTTTTAGCACATCCAACAGCATCCCAGGCCCGGAGACCCACAGCTCTGTTCAGAGACAGTGTGGCTCAGTGGTCACAGGCCAGGACTCTGGAGCCTGAGAGCCTGGGCTCTGGTCTTGCTGCTCCTCACTGGCTGTGCCATCTCAGGCAAGTCCCTCTGTGAACTTCTCCAAGGGCCATTTTGGGGGGTTAAAGATCTTAACCCGTACCAGGCACGTATAGGACCGAATGAAGTGCAGCTTCCAAACAGACCTCAGCTCCCCCGCACCAGGGGCTGGCGAGGTCGGCAGCAGCCCCCGAGTGTGTACTCACCAATGTTCCTCTCGACCTCAGTGACAAAGTGAGCCTCTGGATTCTGGCAGGTAAAGCGAAACTCCTTTCTGTCTCCGGGTTTGAAGAGCAGCGTGGTCAAGAGTTTTCCAGACATTTGCAGGTAACAGGGGTTCGCTCCCAGAGGTGGGAGCCCCCGCTTTATAAGGATTGTGATGTTGGTTGTACGGGGCAGACCGAGCACAAATGCTTCTGAAGGAAGAGAAAGGGAGTGAGCAGGTCCATCCTGCCTTTACCCCCTGCTGTCTCCCCTCAGGGATCCAGGGAGGATGCCCTCTTTGACACCTTTGTTCCTTGTCTCTCCCCTCTAAACCCCGCCCCCCCCAGCCCCGACTCAGGGCCTAGAGGGGAGGATGTAAAATGACTGCTCTCCTTACCAGTGGGAAAGAATCGGGCCCTTGTGGGCTGGACACTGACACGTGTCTCCGGTTTGAATTATTCATTTTTCTAAAAATCAAAAATAGTGAACCCCGTCCTCCATGGCCCGGGGTATGTTTTCAGATACCCCGTCCGTGTCAATAGCAATTAACCGGAGAAACTGCCACGTTTCCTCTCAATATGACTGCAGACCAAAGTCCACACCCAGAAACTGTTTGTAGAGGGACATGTTATTCTGCAAAGAGCTGCCGTCCCCTGCCCTGGGTGCTTCATGGGCCCAGTATATCCATATATACACAGGGTCAGAGGTACATCCGTACATACATTCATGCAGTGCTGGAGGGGAGGAAAACTTGTGCAGAAATTAGATATAAACATATTGTGTCAAAAATTTGGGCCGAAACCGGTTTGGCTCAGTGGCGCAGAAATTAGATATAAACATATTATGTCAGCAAATTTGGAAATCAGAGCAAAATAATGCTAATACCTCAGGCTGGGGTTCAGCCAATGATCTGAACACACAGGACCAGGCCAGTGAGAGGCGCTGGTTATTAAACACTCTGGTGAGGACGGGCCGGATTCTGAGCAGGCACAGTCTCTTTCCCATTCCCTTTGCTCTGTCGACCTTCAAGTCTTCTCGGAAGAACAGGGAAGAGCCACTTTCTCCTTGGTAGCCGCCACCCCTTCCCTGACTTGGGTCCTGGCTGTGGGCTCTGGACGGCCAATGAGCCCGACGGCCCACATGAAGGGACAATTGTCCGGAGGTGGGTCCTGTGGTAGGAACCCAGGGGCTCACAGGGCTGTGGCCGCTGCCTCTGTCCCGCCATGTTCTGCAGCAAAGGGATGGTCAGCACCCTCACCCCCACCACCCCCAGTCGGGCCAGTGTATCTGAGTGCTTGATGAGTGCACTGTCACTTAAAGAAAACAGATGGGCGCCCGGCTGACGTAGCTCAGTGGTTGAGCGTTGACCTATGAACCAGGAGGTCGAGGTTCGATTTCCCGTCAGAGCACATGCCCAGGTTGCGGGATCGATCTCCAGTGTGGGGCGTGCAGGAGGCAGCCCATGGATGATTCTCTCTCATCATTGATATTTCTCTCTCCCTTTCCCTTTTTCTCTGAAATCAATAAAAATATGTTGCTGAAACCGGTTTGGCTCAGTGGATAGAGCGTCGGCCTGCGGACTGAAAGGTCCCAGGTTCGATTCCGGTCAAGGGCATGTACCTGGGTTGCGGGCACATCCCCAGTAGGAGATGTGCAGGAGGCAGCTGATCGATGTTTCTCTCTCATCGATGTTTCTAACTCTCTATCTCTCTCCCTTCCTCTCTGTAAAAAATCAATAAAATATATTTTAAAAAAATATGTTAAAAACAAAACAAACCCATGGGAATCCTCCCCTTCAACCTCTTTCTTTGGTTTCCCCAGAACGTGGCATTTCATTGCTATGCTATTTCAGAAGATCTATTTCCCAGGTTCCCGGAAACCCAGCCAAAGCTCCAGTCTGGGGTGGTTCTGAGGTCTCAGCGGCTGAAAGAAATCTCAGGGGAGCCTCACGGCAGCAGCGCTCAGAGCATCCGGGACATGAGCAAGCGCCTCACTGGGCCCATGAGTCACAGCTCTTCCCTCTCCTGCCTCCCTCCTGACCTCCCCTTATTAGGACACCCTCACTGGCATTGGCCTCCCCAGCAGCTTTTCGGGGGGAATTTCCAATCACGTTCATCACCACTCATTAATCACCATTCATTCATCCCTGTACCACAGGATATTATACAAACGCCCCGTTATTTCTCCTCCCTGCCACTCTATTTCTTTGCAAGGGGAACAAATACAAGAAAGAGGATCCCACCAGACAAACCCCAGGGAAGTTATCTGCTCCCAGACTTGATAAATGCAGCTTAAAAGGCTAACAAGTGTGGTTTAAAATTTCTTCGATGGGGCCGAACCAGCTGCTTCAGGTCTGGGTGTGCTTTCCTGGGAGGCTCGGGACTCATCCCCTCTGTCCAATGAAGGTGAGCCGAGCAGCTGTTCGCCAGGGACGGGAACCAGCCCGGGCAGCAGGAGACAGACGCACACTAAGGCGCATGCTGCCCTGCCGGAGGGCCCGGGAAGGTGCGGGAGGTAGACATAATCGTGAATCAGCCCGGCAGATCAGTCACAGCCTGCACGGAAGCCAGATGCCTACCGGGAAATTCATTTTGGCCAACACAGCCCTGACCTCTCCTGGGAAGGTGACACATTGCGGACCAACATCCCTCTCTACAAGTTCACCAGCTGCGGCTGGGCTGGCCCATCCGTGGAGCAGATCCCTGCTTCTCGGATTGAGCACCGGGTAAAATGGCTAAACTGTGGATGTTCCCTTCAAGCATGGGGTGCTCACACCCTGGGAGCCCCAGGAAGTGACACCAACAGAAGGGGCAGCGATCCACCCTTAGGCCATTGACATAATTTCTCCTGCCTTTACCCGCTGCAGGAGCAACTGCCGACTTCATGTCAGTTGAACATTTGTTTGCTTGTCCCTCTGTCCCACCAGACCCCCCTGAGAGCAACTTGAAGGCGCCAAGGAGGATCAAGGTTCTCTGAAGGCACTGGGTCAGCTATTAACACTCTGGGGACGGTGGTCAAGGAAGGCTCCACAGAGGAGGCATCACTTAAGATGGATTTTGGAAAATGAATAGGCGTTTGTCAGCCAGGGATGGTGAGATGGGTGTCAGGAAAGATGGGTGAAGGCAAGAGCAGATGCAAAGACACAGGGGTATGACCCGACTGGGCGGGGCTCAGTGGCTGAGCATCGGCCTATGAACCAGGAGGAGGTCATGGTCCGATTCCCGGTCAGGGCATATGCCCAGGTTGCAGGCTCGATCAATAAAAAATATAATATTTTTAAAAGACACAGGGATATGAAGAACATGGCTTCCTGGGAACCCCTCCAGGGAGTTTGTTTGGGCCGGAAGTCGTAAGAAATATATATTTTTAAAAAAGGCACAGGGGTATGAAGAACATGGCTTCCTGGGAGCCCCTCCAGGGAGTTTGTTTGGGCCGGAAGTCG
>NW_006291554.1:1735848-1736764 GCF_000327345.1 Myotis davidii
GCCCCAGGAAGTGACACCAACAGCCCGACAGAAGGGGCAGCGATCCACCCTTAGGCCATTGACATAATTTCTCCTGCCTTTACCCGCTGCAGGAGCAACTGCCGACTTCATGTCAGTTGAACATTTGTTTGCTTGTCCCTCTGTCCCACCAGACCCCGCTGAGAGCAACTTGAAGGCGCCAAGGAGGATCAAGGTTCTCTGAAGGTACTGGGTCAGCTATTAACACTCTGCGGACGGTGGTCAAGGAAGGCTCCACAGAGGAGGCATTACTTAAGATGGATTTTGGAAAATGAATAGGCGTTTGTCAGCCAGGGATGGTGAGATGGGTGTTAGGAAAGATAGGTGAAGGGAAGAGCAGATGCAAAGACACAGGGGTATGGCCCGACTGGGCGGGGCTCAGTGGCTGAGCATCAACCTATGAACCAGGAGGAGGTCATGGTCCGATTCCCAGTCAGGGCATATGCCCAGGTTGCAGGCTTGATCAATAAGAAATATATATTTTTAAAAAAGGCACAGGGGTATGAAGAACATGGCTTCCTGGGAACCCCTCCAGGGAGTTTGTTTGGGCCGGAAGTCGAGGAAAATGTGGGTAGAGGTGGAGGCTGGAAACAGGCAGAGGCCAGGCTACGGAGGGGCTTGGCTGTTGGGCTTCACCCAGTGGGACCAGCATATCTCAGCAGCCTCGGGGAGTGGTTAAGAGTTTGGATTCTAGACTCTGACTGCCTGGGGTCAATTCCTGGTTGGACCACATACCAGCTGTGTCCCCTTGGGCAAGTTCCTTAGCTTCTCTAGCCTCAATATCCTTATCAGCAACTGGGAATAACAAAGGAATTGTCAGGAGCCAATCGCCATGGCTGGCCAACACCGCCAACCCCACCTGTGGGGCCTACAACGCCCCCCTCCACGCCCCCCTCCA
>NW_006291554.1:1737063-1748087 GCF_000327345.1 Myotis davidii
GGGCAGCGTTCCAGGGTGTGAAGCAGGGAAACAACTGTAGCAGCAGCTTGGCTCTCAGTCTAAAGCCCCAAGTCCCGGCTGGCTGTGCGGGGCGAGGTGGACAGGGAAGCAGGATCCCCGTGTTGTTTTAACGTTCTATTTGCTTGTAATTCAAGTGTTCCATATCCATCACTGAACCGGCAAGTTTTAAGGAGGCACTCACTGTCTGGGTTGTGCAAGTTTGGGTGCCTCCTTAAATCCTCCACCTCCCCAGCCCTGACCCTGCTCACTGGCTAGTAAGGCCTGTCTATATGCAGTGACTCGGTGACTGGTGTGACATTAGCAATTCTTGGAGGCTCACAGAAGTGACCTCACTTCCCATTTGCTGAGCTCAGGAGGCAGCTGGGATATTCTGGTCTGGCTTCAGCACCCCGCCCTCTCCACTCCCCAGGGAACTACACTGAGCGGCCCTCATGGAACTCAAGTTGATTGCTACAATCAACCAGTGGACGGGAAGGGAGTGCACAGAGCTGTTGGCTGACATCAGGGTCTGGGCAGCACCACCAACATCACCCATTTAATGGGACCTGCTGTGGGGAGGGGGTGCCGGACTGTTACACCACCCAATGCGGAGTCTTACACTCCAGGGGACCTGGGCAGTGCTTTAGCCACCCTCAGTCCACTTGGCATTGAGTTGGCCAGGTCTCTTCACAGACTGGTAAGTGGAAGTGAACGTCTGACCAACAGCAGGAGTCCGGCCCATCTGCCCGCCTGGAAGTAGTCCATTTCCCGCATCCACAAAAGAACCACAACTCAAGTTGCTGTTTCAAGAACTCAGGGGTCTCTCTTGGGTGAGGAGCCTTTGAAATCAAGACACCAGGCCTGCCTACATACTAACGACAACGCACACGCAATGAGTGCTTTGTATGTGCAGGCATTGGGTGAGTATCTCTAAATCCCCACACATATCAATAGTAACATTAATATTAATCCCCAGTTCACAGAAGAAGACACTGAGGCTAAGTAACTTGCTCAGGCCTCAATGATTAATAAAGGCAGGGCCAGGCTCTGTGCCGAGCAGCCTGACGCTAGAGCCCAGCACCTGGTCCGTGACTATTCTGCAGAGCCGGCCCTGCCCAAGGAACTCCACACACAGCCAGGAATTTGGGGGTGAGAATGGTTTGTTCCCATCAACAAAGTCAATCAAGCCAGAATAAAACATTTCTCAGCAGCCGGCTCTCCGGGAGATCGCCAGGGGACCCAAAGGGACAGATGTTTGTTTGAGATGGTTAGCCGGGCAAACTACATTAAGACAAACCCCTCATTTCAAAATAACTGGAAAGTGTACTTTGAATTTTAACATAAAGCCCCCTGGAATTTGAAATGTTTGGGGTGCGGTTCTTTTTCCGTGCATATTTTTGGCAGTGTCTCACTCGGTGCAGGGAACTGAGAGAGAGAAACTGGCACGTTAGCTGTGGTCATGGGAGGCAGATGGCCGAGTTGGTGGCACAAAGCACTGGGAGTTAAGGGCTAGTGCTACCTCTTAGCAGAACAGCATCCTGCAGAAGGCGGGGCTCACGTCGCACGGACCAAATCTGACCTAAGTTTCGGAGAACTACCCACATCCCCATCTACCGAATCTCCTCTTCCTTGAGTTGGGGTGAGCAGCCCAGTTTCCTTTAAAATCATATGTTACCACTCCCACAGCTCTAGAGCGATCCCAGAGGGCAGTAACATAAAGTTCAAAGAGCAACGTTAAAAGGAACTCCTGGTCGACCTGACTTGTCGGAACAGGGGACTGTTATGTCCACCCATTCACTCCCTACCCTTAATCCCCAAACTATTTAGGAATGAAATGTACAGGCAATGATGCAAGTTCTTTATTTTCTAAAGTAACCGAGCGCTCGTCCACAGGGCACACTGGTGATCACCTGTTTGCAGGACTTGTGTTCTGAATATTTTTCTGAAGCGGTGAAGGGTTTGCTGGGAGCCACCCACGCCCTCCGGGGGTAACTTCCCTGCTATGATCACCCACACAGGCCGGGTCAGAGACCCACCACTCGGCTGGGGGCCCGCCTGCAGCAAATGGACACATCGACTTGTATAACGCGGTAATATATGAACACCTTTCTCTATGGGGCTGTGGCCAAACCAAGACACGGACTTGAACTCCATGTCGCACCGAACTGCGCTGGTTGGAGGGATGGCTTCAAAGAGGACCACAGAGGTTCACTGAGTACATTCACACTGTTGTACAACCATCACCACCATCCATCTCCAGAAATTTTTCATCTTCCCAAACGGAAGCTCTGCCCCCAGGAAACAGCAGCTTCCCGCTCCCTGACCCCAGCCCTGGGCCACCATGAATCTGACGCCTCCAGGGGCCTAACGTAAGAGCAATCATTCCGGATTTGTCCTTTCGTGTCTTGCTTATTTCACGTAGCATAAGTAGAATTAATTGCTTTTAGACCCGAGAATTAATTGCTAATCATTCAATAACAACCCCCAAATGGAGCAAAACTACACAGACTCAAATTTATACCTAAACAAATAATCAAAATGATGACAGTAACTCGAAAACTCAAAAGATGGCAAAAGGTTATGAACAGTTAGCAGGTTATGAAGATCCTCATGGCCTGCTGGCTGCTGGCACCCCGGACCTTCCCTTTGCGCCCTTGGTGACGGATGCACAGTCCGCCTTGGGGACAGGCACGCACAGCTACCGGGGTACGTTCCGACAGGACTGCATTCTTTGGCGGTCAGGGGCAACAGGAGAGAAAATGTTCTTACTTGTCTGCACAGAAGCCGTGAGCTGGCTAAACCCAATGTACATTTAGTCTAAAATGGGCTTTCCCGGTAGCTGACAACAGCCAGTGTATTCATTGTCCCTTGAAGGATAGTGTGAGAGGGTCAAAGGTCAGGAGTGGGCAGGAAAATTGTCACTGTGAAGACATCCACCGTGGTCTTGAGTTCAGCTTTGGCTTTGAAAATCCATGCATAAGGGAGAGGGGAGGTGGCACAGGAGAGAAGGTTCTATGAAGACAGAGGCCTGTTCTGAGGCCATTTGAACTCCATCACTCAATTGGCTGGGGGTACCACTCCCTGCTTCTTAAACAGTGACTTCGAATGCTGGGCCACCTTGGACACGCACCTGACCTCTCTAAACCACAGGTGTCTCCTCTATAACATTTGGTCAAATACATGAACTGTGCAGGGCTCCTACATAGAGAACTGCAATGAGACCACATGGGTAAGGCAGAGAGCATGGGCTGGGACAGCCATCCGCGTGACCCTGCCCACAGTATGCCCTCCTACCCCTGAGAGGGAGGGGCATATGCCAGAGAGACTTGTTTCAGCCCGCAGCACTCAACGCCACCAACATAGAGAGAAGGGTGGTGTTTTTTCTTCCTAACACCCACTCTGTACCTCCCCGCTGCCCTTCGCCCCAGTACAGAAGCTCCTGCAACCAATGAAAATGTAGGTAGCATGGAGGCTAGTCGTCCAAACAAGGCTCTCTACCTAGCACGGGCCCCTCTCTTGGTCTTCAGTCTTGGCCCTCGGAACCCCCACTTGAATTCTTCCTCATGAATGACAGGTCCTGGTCAAACTCTCGGACATCACCACCTCCTCCACCCCCTTTACTCCTGCTGCATTGGCAGCAATCTGCATGTTGCCTTTACCTGGTCTAGAGGGTGGCCCTTAGCTGACTCAGCCCCAGCTCCGTCCTTGGGGCAACTGGACAAGGGCAACTGGACGCACTGCAGCCTCCGGCCCCTGCAGCCAGGGCGTGAGAGGCAGTGGCCACCTGTGACCTCAGCCTTCGCCACATGGCAGCTGAGAGGTGTGAAACTGGTCTATGGGGAGAGGGTGCTTAGGTTTACCGGTTTCTTCACTGTGAAGGCCCAACCTCTTGATCACTTAGGGGAGCGCGATTGGGGAGTGTGCGTGTATCACCATTCCAGGAGCCAGGGCAGCCCACAGGGATCAGGACCTTTTGTTGTTACTTTGTTTCCAGCTATCTTTTTTAAAAAATGTATTTTTTTTTATTGATTTCAGAGAGGAAGGGAGAGGGAGAGATAGAAACATCAGTGATGAGAGAGAATCACTGATCTGCTGCCTCCTGCACAGCCCCTATTGGGGATGGAGCCCACAGCCCAGGCATGTGCCCCGACCAGGAATTGAACCGTGAGTGCCTGGTTCAGAGGTCGACACTCAACCCCTGAGCCACCCGAGTCGGCCTGTTTCCAGCTATCTTAGAGGGGGGTGGGGTGGTGTCCACCCATACAACCTGACAGGGAGAATAAGTTTTGAATGAAGCTCTCTCAAGTGATTGCGGGCCAGGTTGATAAAGTGATTCCTCTGGCCAACCAGGTGGACCAGGGGAAAGCAGGTCAGCAGAGGAGGGCTAGACACTTGAGGAAATCTCTGGGACAGACAGACTCATGCTTCCCTCGCCCAGTGGGACCAGGATAGCCCCCAGGAGGGGTGACGTCACTAAGATCAGCCACATCGGTCCTCGGAGAAGCTGCCATTCTTCCAAGTGGCTGCAGAGCATCCACGGTTTGGATGCGCTATCGCCACCCAGGCCTCTAACAGCATGTGGGCTGTTTCCGCTCTCCAGCTACCAGGGCAAGAGCAGGAGATGCTCATCTCGGCTTTCCAAGAGCCAGGGGGACACGCCTTCCCCAGCACCCAGGTTCCTGGCTGGAACTGGGATTGCATTCCCAGCAGCAGGCACAGACCACGGAGGCTGGAAGTGTGAGTCCCAGGGCTCACTGGGTTGAAGCGGGCGGTGGCCGATCCCAGAACTAGTTACCATTTGAAAAATGAACTTTCTCCTACAGATTTAGCCCAGGGTTGAAGTGCCTGATAAGACTGTCAGCAACTTCCAGGCGGGTTAGGCAATCCTTCAGCTCTCAGCGGGCCTCGGGACTAAAGGCCGGCCCTGCCAGGCTCCACAGAATGCCAGCTCAGGTTTCCAGGCCTGGCACTCGCCAGCCCCTTATCCCCTTATCGTATCACCAGCCCCGTGTCAGTTCATGACACCTGCTCTCAAGCAGAGCTGTGATCCTGCAGAAGCCCATGGGGCGTTTCATTCATTTCTCACATGTAATTGGCTATGACATGTAAGTTATACAAAACTGGTCTGGTCAGTTCCTTGGTAACAGGAAGTGTGTGTGTAGAAGCTCATTGGAAAACAATTTATTATTATTTTTTTTCTATTACAGTTGACATACAATATTATATTAGTTTCAGGGTAGATTTGCAAATCATGTTTAAAAGCTTGTTCTAGGCCAGTGGACGGCAAACTCATTAGTCAACAGAGCCAAATATCAACAGTAGAACGATTGAAATTTCTTTTGAGAGCCAAATTTTTTAAACTTAAACTATATAGATAGGTATATTGTTATTAGCTTAATTAGGGTACTCCTAAGGCTTAGGAAGAGCCACACTCAAGGGGCCAAAGAGCCGCATGTGGCTCGCGAGCCGCAGTTTGCCGACCATGGTTCTAGGCTGAGAAAATTTTTTGCAGAAAAGCAAATTCAGATTTTGTGCTGCATTCTATCACCAATTCAGCGTTACTGTTTAGAGAAAACCAAACCAACCGAGGTGGGAGGTTGTGGAGCAATGTGAGTATAGTGAGAGAACATGCAGGACAACACAAAGTCCTTGTCATTAGTGCCACTAGCAAACTTTCCTCACACAGGAGGCCTCTGCTGAGCCACACCGTGAGGCCAGACACCCAGTGTAACTAGCTCCTTCCAGCCTTTTCCCTAAGCTGGAAGATAGCACGTGAGATCCAGACAGAAAGATAGCAAGATAATATGACTAGAGTCATGCCATACACACACACTCTCTCTCTCTCTCCACTCCCTGCTGCTTTCACTGTCTCTCAAACCCTTCTCCACCCTTTTCTGGTTATTCCCTTGAAAACTGCAGGGAGTGGGGCTGCCTTCCTGCATTCTGGGGGTGCCCACTGCCTAAAGGCTCCTGGGTTTCCTGCCAACTGGAGCGCCTACAGAGAGCCTGGCCAGTGTGGCTCAGTGGTTGAGTGTTGACCGATGAACCAGGAGGTGATTCCCGGTCAGGGCACAAGCCTGGGTTGTGGGCTCGATCCCCAATAGGGGATGCGCAGGTGGCAGCCAACTGATGATTTTCTCTCATCATTGATGCTTCTATCACTCTCTCCCTCTCTCTAAAATCAATAAAGACATATTTAAAAAATTTTAAAATAAATAAAGGAACAGTAGAAACTTACAAGCATGTGCTATGCAGTGAAGCCCCCAGGTTCTGGGGTGATGCAGAGGGGAACATGGAATGAATGAGATGTTGATGGACATGGAAGCCACACGTTGAAGATGGTGAAACCAGAAAGTGGAAGGAGCCCAGATCTCTGCTTGGAGGAGACCTCCTGGTTGCAGCCTTACGTGAGCAAGAAGCAGACGTCTATTGTGTTTGAGTCATCACACACATCTGGGTTTGTGTGTCACAGCAGCTTCAAGTGGTTACACCTTAACTATTAGACTCCTCAGTGTAAGAAGTCAGCAAGAGCGAATCACTCATCAATGACAGCACGAGGAGCCACCAGAGCCCACGCCTGCCCTCAATCTTCTCAACACATTGCGCTCCTGGCCTTCTGATCCCTTAACCAAAGTAAATATTTGAAAGGAAACTCAAAATGTTTCCCTCACCTAAAGCTTACGGTTAGTTCCAACTGGAAAGGCGAAAGGAAGCAGTGAACATTGGTGTGGGGTGGAAAAAACAACCCAGAAGCATATGGGATGCATACCGTGCGCGATAATTAAGCTTCCATTGTTTGTATAAAGACGGGAGGTACTTATAAACAATAACATGTGTGGACTAGCTCCCACACAATGCGCCAGAAACCATGGCTCGCTCCCTCTGGGAGGAGGCCTGGGCTCAGAGTGGACTGGGACACACTTTTACCCCACACACCGTTTCATACAATTTGAGTTTTTGTTAACATGGACAGGTAACTCTTTTTTTAAAAACACAGTTTTTAAATCGCCTGAATATTTAAAACAAAACAAACACATACACATCCCTAGGAAAAATATGATCCCAGCACTCAGTAAATGTTGATATATTTTTTTAAAATAAAAAAAATGTCTGGCGTGTAGACACTGCCTCTAAAGCTAGCCAATGCTTCTTCAGGAGTCCCACTGTGCGAAGGGCACAGTGCCAGGTGCCAGTTGTCTCCCTGGGCTGCCACCTCAACATCACTACATACCAGCTGGGTAACCCTGGGCAAGTTGCTTCACCTCTCTGTGCCCCTCCATACAGGGAGGTTACCGAGAGCACCTGGTTGAGGATGGAGAGCTAAATGACGAGCAGATCTACCCAAGGTCACGTTCTCCATTTACTTTCGGGAGAAAGCTTTGTTGTTATTACTCACACACTGTTGACCTCATGGTTCATCTTCCAAAGTTATTTTTGGCCAATGTCTCTTCAGGAAACATGTTTACATCTCCAAACACAACACAACATTGTAAACAAAATGACGTGAAGAAGCTGCGACTTACATTGCAAATACAACAGATAGAGCGTGGGGATGAAGTGGAGGTGCCCGAGTGTCAACAAAGGGGGTTTAGTAAGTTACTGCCCACAAAGCCACCGTTGGTGAAGGAGGCTGTGAGTAGTTGGCCATCGGAACTGATGTCTTCAGTGCCTGGCACAGAGCGGGTGCTCACATGTGTTAGCGCTGACAAGCGGTAGATAGTAATTTGAAAAAACGGATGGACTGAATGCAAACCCAAGGCTACAGTACAGCGGTGAGGGAGGGAACCTGGCTCTCCTCGCCTGGTTGTCCAGAATGCTGCCAGCGGCCCAGGAGAAGATGATGGGCTAATTACAAGGTGGTAGGAAGTGGTCTGAATTAATTTGATTGTGGGGTAATATTTATAATTTAGAATGAGAATTAGAGGGTGTGAACGTTTCTTGATCACCAGTGGAAAGCTGTAGCTACGGGTCTCCCATACCAGGGGTCGGGTCATCCCTTACTGCACCATCTACCTTGGCCTCAGTCATGGAACCTTCTGACCAGCAGTCCAGAATGCTGCCAGCGGCCCAGGAGAAGATGATGGGCTAATTACAAGATGGTAGGAAGTGGTCTGAATTAATTTGATTGTGGGGTAATTTTTATAATTTAGAATGAGAATAGAGGGTGTGAACGTTTCTTGATCACCCAGTGGAAAGCTGTAGCTAGGGGTCTCCCATACCAGGGCTCGGGTCATCCCTTACTGCACCATCTCCTTGGCCTCAGTCATGGAACCTTCTGACCAGCAAACTCTGCACACTTCCTCCTTCCCGCATCCAAATCGCAGGCGGGGTTGGACCATGTACCGGCTACTGGGATGCTCCTGAGATGCTCTAATGTCCACTAACACTGTCCAGACCCTGCTTGCTGACCTAGAGGGAGATGCTAGTGAGGCAAGGGCGGCAGCCTGGGCGAGTGTGGGAAACCCATTCACTCACTGCTGGCCCGGATGTGCACCAGGACAACAAGGTAAGTTCTCCGCTGCAGCCTGGAAACCTGCAGCCAAAGCCCTAACGTTCTCTCCACTCTTCGTCCCAGCAATTCTGTTTCCAGAATTTCAGCCGGACAAAACCGTCCACAATGTGCAGAACAATATAGCCACAAAAACACATTTTCAGATATATCAAAACAGGATGATCTGGCTTAGCCTCTATTGCAACCTTGACACAAAAATGACATTTCCTGTCTTTACAGAATCTGTGCTATATAATTTTTAATGTGTTTTCATTGAATGGACCTATCAAAATTGACACAAGCAGTTCCCTATTGTTGGACATGTTCTATTTTTTAGTAGGAAAAACGAAAAGCAACCTAAATGTCCAACAGTAGGGGGGTGGTTGAAGCCATATAATGGGATGGTCCTATATTTGGTTTCTCACACACACACACACACACACGGACTGTGCATCAATATGAGCAGGCGGTTTGCTCACAAATGACTTTTTTCTTCCCATTTTGGTTATATTTATGGCCAATTTTTCTACAATAACTGTATATTATATAAACATTTTAACCATTGTTTTCAACTTCCTTCCTCCACACGGATGCCTGAAAGAACCCCTAGAAGAGTGAGGGGTGGGGGGTGGTACAGTCATCACAGATGAAATGGCAGCATATGCCTCCAAGTCATGCAAACCTTTGGGGTGGGGGCGGGGGAATATATTATATAAACATTTTAAACATTGTTTTCAACTTCCTTCCTCCACACGGAAGCCTGAAAGAACCCTAGAAGAGTGAGGGGTGAGGCGTGGTACAGTCATCACAGATGAAATGGCAGCATATGCCTCCAAGTCATGCAAACCTTTGGGGGTGGGGGTGGGGGTGGGGGCGGGGGAAGTAACGCATTAGGCCTGCCGGTTACACGACCACAGCCAGCAGCTCTGCATTTGAACAGAAGAATGATGAGCACACTCCCAGGGTGGGAAACACCTCATTTGATGTCTGCACATGGTGGCAGGAATGAAACCACTGACACGGACTCTAGTATCTGGGAAGTTCTTGGAAAGCCACCAAGTCGAGTTTTAATAAGGTCATGACTCCTACTTAACCAGTCCTTCACCCTTGGAAGTGGGGGCGCTGGTGGGATACCAAACTCCTAAGAATTCAATTTTCCTTCACTCTTCAGCTCCACCGAAAGTGCAACTTCACTTTCAGGCAAAAGCAGATGTATGAGGCGGCTGCTCCAACCACAGAGGCAGAGCCCTCGGTTAAGTCTGGGATGTGGCCTCGCCCGGCCAGCTCCTGAGAGCACAGAGAGGATTAAAGAATGTGAAATGGGCCCGGCCAGCGTGGCTCAACGGTTGAGCGGCCACCCAGGAACCAAGAGGTCACGGGTTCAATTCCCAGTTAGGGCACATGCCCAGGTTTCTGGCTCCACCCCCAGTGGGGGGCATGCAGGAGGCAGCCAATGAATGATGTCTCTCTCTCATTGAGTTTCTATCTCTCTATCCCTCTCTCTTCCTCTCTCTCTAAAAATCAATTTAAAAATATTTATTTAAAAACAAAAGAGAAAGTGAAATGGGACAGTTCCTACACGTCCTCAGGTTTACACACCAAGCCCTGAGACGAGGTTCCCACAGTCAGAACTTCCTGGAAGGAAGACTCCATGGGAGCCCAGATGGCAGACTCCCAGGGGGACATCAGACGGTAACAGAAGCGGGTTCAGGACAGGCTGCCACTGTCATCAGTGAAGCCTTGACTAACACCATATTCTTGCTGGAGGAGTCTCAATTGTTAGCACCGCCAACCACAAACATCTCCACCAATTCCCAGTTTCCCTGCAGCTCCCAGGAAGTGGGGAAGGGGGAAGGGGCGAGGACAGGAGGAGGGGGAGGGGGAAGGGGGAACCTGGCTCTCCTTACTTGATGGTCTGTTGCCAGCTGCCCAGAAGGACGGGCTAATGTGTGCATTAAGGTTGTAGGAAGTGGTGGGCACACATTTTTCTCACACACGTTTTCATTCGCTAAGTGACTCCTTATTCTTTTGTTGTTGACTTTTGCTTTGTAATCGGTATATTCAGGGGCATTCATACATTTATATTATTCTTTATTCTTAAAACTGACATTTTTCTTCAAAGGAAATCTTGAAAACTCCGTCTTAAATTACAGTGACGATGCCCAAAATACTTTAAATGCGGCCTTCACATGCTCTATCTACTAGGCAGAAGGAACCAGGAAGCTTGACTTTACAAGGACGGCAGTTACTGAAATGCCCCGGTTCAGTTTTATTCCTGAATTTAATTTACCCTCGTTTACCTGCGGGCGAATACAAACACCCACTTCGGTGCAGCAAAGGGGGGTCATCAAAGACCCCAGTCGCTTCCTCACAGCTCTTCACAAAACACAAAACCTGCGCTCATCTCAGGAAAGGCCTCAAAGCAAGTTCTCCCGAGAAGCCAGGTTATTTCACAGGTTTAATAGATCCAGAGCCCGGGGGCACCTGGTCGGAGGCCCAGCGGCTCGGAAGTGGAGGTCCGGCCCCCAACCGG
>NW_006291554.1:1748257-1748473 GCF_000327345.1 Myotis davidii
GAACCGGAGCCTCCGCGGCCTTCCACCTTCTCCCGGGCGCTACCACTTTGTTACTGTTCCTGAACCTCAGGGAAGCGAGAAAGTAGCCTACGAACAGGGGAGAAGGTGATCGGGGGTATCCGAGCACCGAGACCCTGTTCCCTTGCACCTCTCCCTGGTCCGGGCGAGGGGGCAGGGTGCCCCCACTCCCTGCCAGCCCCGGCGCACCCCCACAGC
>NW_006291554.1:1748965-1769141 GCF_000327345.1 Myotis davidii
TCCGCCCTGCGCCGCAGGAGCTCGAGCTGGCCCGACCTGTCCCCTCCCCCTTCCCTTCCCCCCTTCCTGCTTCAGCACCTGCCTGTCGCTCCCAGGAGGCTGGAACTTGTCACCTTCTCTGGGCTAGTCCTTCCTGTCTAGGCCGAGAGTGATCAGGTCTTTTTGTCTAAAGGCGTGGTGGTCGCGCTTGGCGGAAGCCAGGCTGCCTTCCCTTCGCTGTCCTGAAAAAGTAGGAGGAGGCCACTGGGTTCCCCATTTTGCAGGAGAATGTTTGTGGGCCGCCCCAGGCCCTGGCTTCCTCCTCTCTGCTCTCTCCTCTGCTACCTGACTTGGGCGGAGGCGGGACTTTAAAGCCCGCTTCAGCTGCAGCCTGCCGCCTCCTCCAGGCACCTCACCTGCAGTATTTCTAACCCTGAAACACACTTGCTGAGTTCCACAACCCGCCCGAGGTCTCTGGGCCAGTGAGTAATTTAGAGACCGGACTTGACAGCTCGGGATGGGTTTTCCACAAACGGAGATGCTTTGTTAAATTTTTGAAGAACGATTGAGTTGAATGAATGAATGAATGAACGAATGAATGGAAGCAGGAGGCCAGAATGGGGGAGGTGACACCCGAAGGGCGGGTCCACAGGGCCCCTTTCTTCAGGTGTGAGTGGAGGAGTAAGTGCCTGAATGTGCATTCAGGTCAGTTGTTGGGTGTAAAACTGAATGATGCTGGCTCCTTTCCCTCCTCCCAGGGGCCTGTTGTCTCTGGCTTCTGTGGGTTCTTCTTCTATTCTGTAGGCCACATCAACTTGAAGGGCACAAGACCACTGGGCCATACGGAGAGGCAGTGGATGATTTGCCAGGAGATTCAGCCCCTATTGTCACTGCAATGCCAGCCACTGATTGAGAGAGAAAAGGGCTTGGGTAGCGAGGCCCTTTCGTGAGCCTGGAAATGGAGGAGTTTGCCGTGGTCTGGAGCTGAGATCAGTGTTCCTGGGGATGACTTCCTTTGCCAAGTACTTTGCCCCAGAGGTAACCACGTGGTGCAATTTCAGTCGTAGGATGAGTAAGACAAATAGAAGACAAATAGGGAAAGGCCCCGAGGAGTAGCTGTAGAGGGGGGCTGAGTGAACCCGGTTCCACGGGACTCAGGAGCTCTCTGGATCCACTCTCCATCACCTTCCCAAATTGTGCCACCTAGGAGGTCAAGTTAAAGGGTCAGGGGACAAAAGGAGGAACAGTGGAGCTGGAGACAGCTCTCTACTCTCTTCCTAAGCCTCTGTAAGTCACATGCCCACAGGGCGCAGTGAGCCAGACCCTGCCCTTCCCGGGAGAGCGCCCACACCCTCGGATATGATCCTTGCCCACGCAGGCCCCTGCCTGCCAGCCTTGCTTGGATTTTGGGAGGAAGCAGTCTGAATGCTTTCAGGGGTTTCCCCCAGGAGAGGGAATCGAGTCAGACAGTCATTGGGCTGGAGGTTCTGGAGCTCACCTGGGTGTCACTTCCGCTGGATGGAGTCACAGAGGGGAGGTGACACAGCCAAGGCACACTGCAAGTGACCTTCAGAGCGGAAGCCAGTGTCCGTCCAGGAACCCACAAGCTCTCCTTCCTAAAAAGTCCCTGTCTATACTCTGGTTTCTCTTCAGATCGCATAAATCTTTCGCCTTTTACTAAAAAGCCCTGGTCTAACTGCCTGCACAGGGAACTGGCCAGGTCCCCGGGCCCTCCCTCGCCCCAGGTTGACATGGCTTTTTAAAAGAAAATCAACTGTTTATTTTGGAACAGTTTTATGCCCAATCTGGGTAGTCTGCTGCTTTTCTCATTGTTAGCTATGGATTTTTGGTAAGAACAGCACAGAGGGGGAGAGCTCTTCTCGATACCGAATCTTATCAGGGGTGGGTGACACCCTCACGACATCACTGGGGGGCGTGCACCTTCGTCACTTGGCTAAGTCTCCGCCATAAAGTTTCTGTTTTCCGCTTTCCCTGCTCTGCCCACCCTGAGCGCAACTCACTAAGTGCATGACAAGTCTTTTAAATGTATTTTAAGCAACAGATTACTGATCTCTCTTACTTTTTTATCAGAACGTATTTGTTGTAGAAACCTGGTCACTTGTCCCGTAATGTGCCTCGGAGCCTGGTTGTGATTCCACATGTGCCTTTGCCCTCGATGGTTCCTATAAACTTGCAGTTGAACGTGGAGGCCTGATCTAATCCGTGTCTGACTTTTTCCAGCAGGACCACTCGGGGTGGGGTGGTGAACTGCCGCCAGGAGGCACCGATTGTCGCCTTTCTGTGACAATAGCAGCTTTGATACCCACTGTGTTGCCTTTAAATTCCTCAGGACTTACCTTATCAAAATATTTCCTAAATGAAGATGGGTCATTTTCCACCCTCATTGCAAATAGTAGATTTCAGCCAATCAAAGCTATCACCCATGGTAAGAAACACCATTATTTTATGTTCTGCTGAGAAAGAAAAAAGAAACCCACTGGAATGAGTCTATGGACCATGCTTCCTTACCACTGGGAACTTCTCCAACGTCAATATAATTCTGAGGCAAGCTGGAGAATACCAGGGTGGAGTTAGCATTTTCCTCTCCCCTAAACTTAGTTTTATTCTTTCCTCTGTTGAATCGAATTTACTAAAAGTTCATTCACTGTCAGCAGGACGCCTCTGACATGCAGGTATCTGATGTGCTTCCCGCAGCCTTAGCAGCGCAGGAATCTGTCACATTGGGGAACCTTTGTTGAGTGACTTGGACGTTTCCTTCATCTACCCCAGGGTCAGCAGTTTCCTCTATCTCCCTCGTGTCACTTGGTGCGTGGTCCACTCTTCTTCTGCACGCTTCTCAGTGACAAATCAGCAAATTCTGTTTCTTCTGGGTCCTTCCTTAAGTCCCATAAGCGCTGGGTTGTAGCTTCGCCAGGGCATGTGGAATTGCAGTCATTCCTCTAGTGACACATATTTGCTAAGTCGTTGCCTCACTGCCCTATTCCCAGGCCTTTCTGTGCCCGTGCCAAGTTTCCGTCTCCATACTGCATCGGATTGTAACTTTTGACGCTATTTTAAATGATAAACCCCATCCACATGCATAGGACCAGCCAACCGTGCAGATCATTCAGTGGAGGGTCATGTAATAGGAGCAGTTGTGGCCAAGTGTGAGCATGTACTGGCCCCACAGCCGAGCCTCGACCGCCGCTCATGGCTACGACTGGGAGAGGCACCCCCATTTCGGAGATGTTTACAGTTTTTAAAAAATGCATTTCAGAATTAATGAAATACAGACCTTCTGGCTATGTGGCTGGCAAGAATCCCATTGATGTGTCTGGGGGACCTCCCGCCAGAACTCACGCTCAGTGCTTCCATATTCCAGTGTTCGCCCAGGGGGGAGGCCCTGGCGCTGGAGGAACTCTTGCCCCTCACCCACTTTGGGGAACTCTGCTCAGGGGTTGTGGCCGTTCT
This sequence comes from Myotis davidii, assembly GCF_000327345.1. Taxonomy (NCBI): domain Eukaryota; kingdom Metazoa; phylum Chordata; class Mammalia; order Chiroptera; family Vespertilionidae; genus Myotis; species Myotis davidii. Next base: position 1,752,416 of record NW_006291554.1, read on the forward strand.
TTCTTGGGGGTGCAGGTGTCCTCTGCTCCTCTGTGAGATGTGCTCTGGGGTCCGCTCCCACGCTCTTCTGGCATGACCAGCTATGACTGGTGGACAGGACAGTCTAATGTAAGCGATGCATTCATGAGCCCCTTGGCCCCAGTTCTAAGCTGAGTCCTCTGATCCGCTTTATCAGTAATGAGATAAAGGACACACACTCCCAGACTGCCTGGCGCTGTGTGGTCTTGGGCAAGTCACCTAACCTCTCGGTGCTTGTCTCCTCACCTGTAACCTGGGGATAAACAATAGTGCCTATCTGATGGGGTTGCTGTGAAGATCAGATCGGATATTACACGTAGAGCACTGAGCACAGTGGCAAGCATGCTACAGCATTAGCTATTATTGGAAAGACAACATTTTGATCTTGTTTCCTGAGTCATTTTTCAAGAATAAAAAGGACATGGAGACTCTGGCAAGCTCGGTGCCTAATGATGCCAGGGAACGGGAGGTAGGAGGTCAGGCAGGCCTTGGCTTGCTACTCGGAGCTACTGGCCCCAGCCAACAGGTAGCAAGGAGAAAGCAAGGAACTGCATGTCCTCCAGCCATCCTGGCCCCTGGAGGGGAGGAGCCTGTTGAAATGGTGCCACCCTGGCCGGTGTGGCTCAGTTGGCTGAGCATCCTTCTGTGTACCAAAGGGCCAAAGGGTTGCTGGTTCAATTCCTGGTCAGGGCGTATCCCCAGGTTTTGAGCTTGATCCCCAGTAGGGGGCATGCAGGAGGCGGCAGATTGATGTTTCTCTCACATTGATGTTTCTTTCTCCGTTTCTCTCTCTGTAAAAACAATAAAAATACATTTAAAAAAAAAACACAAGAAAGAAAGAAATGGTGCCAGAAGATTCAAAGGTGGTGGCGTGCAGGTGCCTGGAGACTGATCGTCTTCCAGCGTCCCCTCCTGTCATGTTCCCATGGGCAGAACTCTGTCCACTCCGTATCCCCACAGTTTCTACCTCCTCTTATAATTCAGGATGGATGTCTGTTTCATATCCATTTCCCACACCTGTCCTGTCCAATCTAATTTCTCTGTCACCAAAGATGAATCTGCTCTTTCTTATCTTCCCACCCTGGGCCTTAGCGTGGTCCATGGTCTGCTCCAAAGCCTGGGCCAGTTGTCGGAGCAGCTCTTTACAGTGAGTGAACTATCAGGGACTCTGCTGCCGACCCCTCCTGAGACCTGGGGCCTCAAGTCCCATCCCAGGCAGGACCCTCTCTTGCCTTTCTGAGCAGCTAAGGGAAGAAAGACATTGAGAGAGGCAGTGAGCAGCTAAGGGAAGAAAGACATTGAGAGAGGCAGGCTGCCTTTAAAGACCTCAACTTTGGAAAGTTTGCACTACAGGGAACAAAACTTTGCTACGATCTTTCTGGTTGTTCAGAAGATGTCCCGTGTTTCTCTCTTTTTCTCACTCCCTTCCCTCCCCATGCTCTCCCTCTCTCTGGGTGTGGTGGTGGCACTGGACAGGGTGGAGGGGCTGGGGCTGGGGCTGGGTGGGGCTCTCAGCCACAGGTCAGCCTGGGGGCCTTGGGAGTGTTTGGGGAAACTGGCTTTTTTAGTCCAACCTCGCCCTGTGTCATTTACCAGGTGATCTCTTCAGCCAGCCAACTCTGACCCATGATTATCTGAACTAATAGCTTTAATTATTATATTAAAATGAAGTAATTGTCCGGGGAGCAAGAAGCACCCGCACTTTTTGTGACTGTGTAGCCCTTTGCTGCTTTCCGAGTGCCGTGTGTGTGTGTGTGTGTGTGTGTGTGGTGTGTGTGTATACCTTGTTCTGCACCTCAGGGATTTTTTTTCTTTCAGCATAACAAGATTTTTTATTATCTTTCCATGTCCGTACATCATCGTTTTTAATGGCTTGTGCATGGAACACACTTTCTGCTCCAGGGCACAGCCCCAGGCTGCGGACTGTAGAGTTCTGTCCTCAGGTTGTTGTGCCTCAGGAGGGGCGGGAAGCTGCAGACAGCAGAACATGCTGACTGAGGAGACTTGATGTCCACGATGCTTACAAAGGTGTGGGCGGGGACTCGAGCCAGCCTGGGAGGCAGCCCCATGGAGTTGGCTCAGTTTATCACATCCCATGGGGGTGGTGTGTGTGTGTGTGTATGACTTACCCAAGGTCACACAGAGAGAGGCAGAGCCATCAGAAAACAGGGGGTCTTGATTCCCAGTCAGTATTCTTTGATTGTCAGAAAGTGAAACAAGACAAAAGAACTTCCTTGACTATTGGAATCCCATTCGTGAGTCTAGGAAAGAGTTTTTAAATTAATCATTTTCACAAGCAAGACCAATTAGCCAATTCTTGTATTAGGAGTTTCCAAGCTTTTACTATTTACTCAACTTACAAATTGCCTTTGAAGTCATAACTGGCAAATGTATTCACGGCAAATGCTTTTAAAAGCAACAATCTGGCACCAGTGTGTGTGTCCTCAAATAGGATAATGGGCGAGTGAATGATGATACATCTCCCCAATGGGAAATTAGGCATTTCTTAAACTCGGTATTTATGGAGTTTGCCATAAAGTGGAAAATGCTTAGGGAAAATTGTGATCTCCAATTTATTTAGAGTATCATCAAATTATGTTAATTCACACACGCACTGAAGCAAGCAAAAAACCCTAAAACTTACATAAAGAAAAGTAAACACAGGAAAGGAATACACCATCATGTTACTGATAATGATTATCTTTAGGTGGGTGAAATATGGGTGATTTTTACTCTCTTCTTTCCCCTTTCCTAGATGTTCTACACTGATCATCTAATACTTTTATAACAATAACAGCATCAACTACAACAATCAATTCAAAATAAAAAAAAAGTCGCCTGGCCACTGTGGCTCAGTGGTGGAGCATCGATCTATGAACCAGGAGGTCACTGTTTGATTCCCAGTCAGGATACATGCCTGGCTTACAGGCTTGATCCCCAGTAGGGGGTGTGCAGGAGACAGCTGATTGATGATTCTCATCATTGATGTTTCTAATCTCTCTCCCTTCCTCTCTGAAATCAATAAAAATATATTAAAAAACAAACAAAACAAAATTAAAAAGTCACTGTGATCATTTGCAGGTCTCTTAATGACTGGACAGCCCGTGTCAAATGGTCACAGTGACTTCTGACACAGTCATTGTTCTTCCTGTGTCCAACCTGGAGTGCCGTTTCCCATGTAGGAAGTTCTTAGTTCTCCCATTTTAAGGGCCTGAGAATCCCAGGGGGATGTAAGGGGAAATGCAAATCCCTGGGTCCTTCTCTCCTAAAATTCCAATTTGATAGATCTGCTGGTAAGGTTGAGGTCCTCTATTGGCATTTTTTGCAAATTCCACAGTTGATTTTGAAACTGCCACAGGAAAAATAACTCAGCATATTTTGTAAAACTTGCCGTGACTGCTACTGCCCAGGCTTACTCAATGCTCTCTCCAAGTGACAATTAAGAAGAATAGAGTGGACAAGGCATCTAGGCTGCCCTAACTGGTTTGGCTCAGTGGATAGAGCCTCGGCCTGCGGACTGAATGGTCCCAGGTTTGATTCCGGTCAAGGGCATATACCTTGGTTGCAGGGCATCTTTAAAAAAAAAAAAGCAACTAAGCTAGGATTAAGTGCTTCCCTCCCATCCCATCCAGTGTGTGTGTGTGTGTGTGTGTGTGTGTGTGTGTATGTGTGTAAGCCTCCCTCTGGGTTATAAAAGTTTGCTAACAGTTTAGGTCCCTGAGAAGATAAAGTTGTACTTTCTTTGATTTATAATGAAAGCAGCATAAGTCACTTTTCCCCTTGCCAGCTAGGAGGCTCAGAGCAAAATGTTGTGTTAATTCGGTGCTCTTTCTAAATCAGGATTTCTGATGGAGAAATTCCTGCCCCTGGCCAGGCAAACACACATGGGCTTTATTACATTGGTACTCTTGTTGCAATTCCTGGCCTTAATAGTGGATTGTCTCTTTCTTATTCACTTACCTGACTCCCCGGAACTGGAGGTGCTTCCCAGGGGCCAGGATACTCAGTTCTGTGCTTCTGTGGGAGGGTTAAAGTGGAGGGAAAAGCTGCAGAGAGGGCGTGGGCCTGAAGGCAGAGCCGGTGATGAGCCTGAGGATGGCGGTGGGAGGTGTAAGCCGCGTGTTTGGAATGGGTGTTGGCTGGTTCTGGTCTGAGGCAGGCAGGGTGAGTCAGTAGGAGAGAATGTCCTGACTCATCCATGTCTCAGATTCTCTAGGGTGGAGGTCTGCCTCCGGGGGCTGGGGATTCTAGAAAGAAAAAGACAGAATAAACCCTAACTGGTTTGGCTCAGTGGATAGAGCATCAGCCTGCAGACTGAAGGGTCCCAGGCTCAATCCCAGTCAAGGGCACATGCAGGGTTGTGGGCGTGCAGGAGGCAGCCAATTAATGATTCTCTCTCATCATTGATGTTTCTGTCTCGCTCTCCCCTCTCCCTTCCTCTCTGGAATCAATGAAAATTATTTTTTAGAAAGACAGAGTATAATATGAAGCCTGTGGGGACAGGAGTCCCAGCCACAGGGGTTCAAGGCCTCTTTCATTCCACAGTCCTGCACCCGCCATTTACTGAGGAACTAAAGTGCGGCCTGCATCAGGGGCTGGGATTGGTGCCATCAGGGTATCTGCACCCCAGAACACAGGCCACCAGGTCTTATTTGGGATCTGTCTTTGAGGACATCTGCCTAAGGCTCAAGACAGCTTCCTGGGTACTTCTAGGGCCTGCTCTTCAGCCTCTGCTAAGTGGCGTGGGGCAGGCTACCGGAGCTGCATCTGTGGAATGGGCCCGTGGGGCAGGGTGGGGGCAAGGGGCTGAGTCCCAAGGTCTTCCCTCCTGTGTGCTTGGCGTCAGTTCTAACTCCCAGGCAGGGTGATGGTTGGACATGCTGGCGGAATCCTGATGGGGATAGAGGCTGTGTCCTGGCATCCCCATGTGCCCAGTTCAGGGTTGCTGGCTCCGTGTCACCCCCAGAATGGGTTAACCGGCTGGTGCAGGGCCAGAGGGACCCCACCTGCCTGGGTTCCAGGAGCATCTGTGTTGCATCTGGGCACCTGCTCTTCGTTAGGGACATCCCACAGCCAGGGTTCTCCCCGGCCCTATGGGCATGTACATTATCTGTTAAATGGGCACCAAATCGAAGGAAAAGGAAACACTCCCTGAACCCTACCTAGGCTTCCAAGTGAGAGACACAAAGGTGATGAAATCAAAGACTGCCTGGGCAGCTAGCTGGCTCTGCAGGCAGAGGGACAAGGTCACTTCTGGCAGGAGCAGCTGGGAGCCCCTGGGCAAGTCACTGGCCATCCTGGAGCTCCAAGTCCTCCCAGCAACATATGGGAAATCTGTCTCCCGTGGTACGTGGTGCGGGTGACTCAGGTGTGAGTCCCCCAGGTACCAGATGCTGGGGCTCTCGCTGTGATTAGCTCCCTCTGCCTTGCAGGAACATGAAGAGCAGGATCTTGGGACTTCATTCTGGAGTGGAGATGAAGAGCCATTTGAGGTCATGCTAGGTGCATTTTGGGAAATTTAGCCATAGACACACATGCACTCTTCAAAAGGTACCATTTCAAAAAAAAAAAAAAAGATAGATAGATAGAAAGAAAGAGGTACCATTTCATAATATAGTAGAATTAAAGAACCCCTATTCTACACTGTTGGCATTTTCTAGACACCACTCCACCCCCGAGGGCAGATAATTTCCTGTTCTTATTTAAAGAGCGAATAGTGCCTAGCAGGCCTCTGCAGAGAGAATGCTCAGTCTGTAATTACTGCTGAGTGGCAAGTCGCTGCTGGCGAGGGTGTTAATTAGCTAACGCCGGGATGCCAGGGCTGCTAAGTGCCGATCTTGTTGTGTATACAAGGCAGGGGGGGGGGGAGTGGGGAGGATAGATGCAATGTGAAGGGGCTTGTCGGTCCTGCAAGGGGAGAGAGAGCCCCCAGGACACATGCTTACTTTCCCAGCCACTAGCCTGGGAGAGAATGCACCTTTGCTGGACAAAGTGATGCTGTAACCGGACAGCCACGGGGTCCAGGCTGCCTGTCACTACTTGAGCCAATTAAGCAGGGACGGGGTTGAATCCTTTATCAGCGTTTATTCCAATAACACCGGCATCATGGGAGAGCAGCACGTCATCCACAAAATCTGCTCTGCAGCACCCCGTCCCCCCACCCCCGCCAAGCCAGCTGCTTGTATTGGGTAGAAGGACAAAGATTATGTGGAAAGTAAGGGTGACAGGCATGGGAAAGTAGGCATGGTATAATCATTACAGGTTACAAGTAATGCGGGCTGGGGGATCGCAGAGGGTGAGCGCCTCCAGGCACCCCAGGACCAGATTACAGGCAAGAGGGGCTGGGGGTTGCAGAGGGCGGGTGCCTCCAGTTCTAGATTGTTTCAGCCTCGAGGTTGCAAATCTTTCCATAATGATAGGCAGTTCTCGGGAAAGGAGGATGGACTGCATTCCGATGTTGGCTCCCGTGTCCCAGGGCGCACAACTCCCAGCCAGGTTAGAATGCGCTTTTTCTAATCAGAACAGATCAGACCATGGTTAACAGAGCATGACCAATATTCCTTAGAATTATAGCTAGTCCCCAGTATTCTGTTCTGCCCCTAACAATGCCAGGCCTGGAGTGGGGAGGGAGGCGGGAGTGAGAGCAGTGGGGGGTGGGGAGAAGAAAGGGAGGAGTGGGGTGTGCAGGGTCCTCGGCTGTGCAGCGACCTTTCCGTTTCACTCCTCAAACCTGAGCAAGACGTGCAGAGATCACCACATGCGGAGAGTGGCTGGAGTCTTTTTGTGGAAGCTGCTGCATGGCCACAGCCTGGGTGTGAGTCGACATAGGGACAGACACACTTGGAAGAACAGATGAGGGGCCGCTGACCCCTGGCCAGGCCCAGCCAGGACAGTTCCTGCCCTCCCAGACCCTTGTCTTGGGGAAGAGAGGTTAGTGACTTGTCTGTGGCCCGCAGCCGCTTGCTGGCTTCGAGGCTGGATCATCTTCCGTGAAGTATTGATTATGCCCCTAGCTGGTGTGGCTCAGTGGATAGAGTGTCGGTCTGCAGACCACAGGGTCCCAGGTTCGATTCTGGTCAAGGGCACGTACTTTGGTTGCAGGCTCCTCCCTGGCCAGGGCCCTGGTAGGGACTTGTGCAGGAGGCAACCAATCGATGTGTTTCTCTCACATTGATGTTTCTCTCTGTCTTTCCCTCCTCTCTCTTCCACTTTCCCTTAAAATCAATGGAAAAATATCCTTGGGTGAGGATTAACAACATGCATAAATAAATAAATAAATAAATAAATAATTATTATTTAAAAAAAGAATTGATTATGTCTTGTTCTTGCAAGGAGAGAAGAAAGAAAAACCTCTCCCCCTTTGCCCTCTCCCAAAAGCCTGGGTTTGTGCTCTGAGGGTCAGGCCAGGGATGTGGGGTGCCTATGGGGCGGGCAGGCATCTGTGATTCCAGCCAGGAGGGAGGGATCTGGCAGGGAAGGGCAGGGAGAGTGCTGGTCAGGACCCCGAGGGCAGGCCCCAGGTTGCAAGATTCCATTTCTTAAGAGCAGCTGGACATATAGATAAAATCATGGTACATGTTAATGCTGGTGGCTCACTAAAAAACTTACAGAGCCTGGCCGGCATGGCTCAGTGATCGAGTGTTGACCTATGAACCAAGAAGTCATGATTCGATTCCAGGTCAGGGCATATGCCCAGGTTGTGGGTTTGATCCCCAGTGTGGGGCATGCAGGAGGCAGCCAATCGATGGATAATTCTCTCTCATCATTGATGTTTTATCTCTCTCTCCCTCTCCCCTGTCCCTTCCTCTCTAAAATCAATACAAATCTTTTTTTTTTTTAAGTTACAGAAATGGTTGGTCAAATAAAATCCCATCCACGCCCATCAGTGGATGGACAGACAGCAGTGGGATCCATCCGTGCAATGGAGTGAGGTACTGAAGCATGCTACAGGATGAATTAGCCTCAAAAATATGGTGCTCCGGGACAGAAACCAGTCCTGAAAGACCACACAGTGTATGGTCCCATCTGTATGTCCGGAATCGGCAAAACATACAGACAGAAAGCGGAAGAGACCTTCTCTGATGCTCAAGAAATAGGTGTGAGCTCAAGGCACAGGTCAAAGGACCGTGACATGCAAACACCAGGAAATTCACTCGCAGGCCCAGCAGGTGTCACGTTGGGTGCTGGTTTATCCCCTGGGGACCCTCACAGGGCCGGTCAGGAATGCGGAGCAAACAGTTCTGGTTTGGGGCCAGACCTGGTTGGCCGTGCCTTCCCCACGGTTGCAGCTCTGCATTTTGATTCCCTGCCTGAGTGTTCACGGGAACACAGTCTTTTCAGAAGCAGCTGAGAGAGTCTTTTGGGGAAGCCAGTGTCGAGAAGCCCCTGTGACGTGATGTCCCCACAGGAGGGAGAGTCACGTCTCTAATGATGAACGTGGAAACCAGTGGGCACGGTTACAGAAAGCAGGAGGCAGCCAGCTCCCACAGAGAGGGGCGGCCTCCCAGGTCCCTGAGTGTCCTCCTGGAGTGATGCCACCCGCAGAGCGAGGCCCAGCCAGCACGAGGTGCCCTCTGACCTTCTCATGGGAGCAGGGAGGTGTCATCTCTCATCACTGCCCCTGCCAGCCTGAATGTGTCAGAGAGTCTGGCCACACACCTGCCCACTCCCCATGTGCAGGGGTGGCACAGAAAGACTCAAGCACGTTCCCGAGTGTTCCCCCGAAAATGGGGAACGTCAAGGTCTGTTTCCTGGGAGCTGCCATTCCTGGGAAGGGTTTGTTCAGCTTGGAGGGTTTAGTGACGATACATGGCACCAAATCAGATTCCAGCCCGCTTTCACACATCCACGCTCTCACAGCGCCTGCCTCGGCGCATCCCCACCAGCATCAGGGCGATTTTTAAAAACATTCCCCTCGCTTGACAGATAGAAGGTAATATATATGTTGGTTTCGTTTGCATGTGTGTCTGATTTTAAATGCTGCAGTGGGCTAACGTTTTGAATATCATCTAGTAAGTGTTTCTTTCTCCACAATCCATCCTTCCTCCCACAGCCTGGGAGGCAGGATGGCCTGGGCCGGGAGGCAGAGGCGACCTCCCTAAGCAAGAGGAGCTGGCTGCAGCGTGAGTCTAAGACAGTGATGGCGAACCTATGACACGTGAACTCATTTTTTTTGGTTGATTTTTCTTTGTTAAATGGCATTTAAATATATAAAATAAATATCAAAAATACAAATCTTTCTTATACTTTGGTTGCAAATACCAAAAAATTTCTCTATGTGACACGGCACCAGAGTTAAGTTAGGGTTTTTCAAAATGCTGACAGGCGGAGCTCAAAAGGTTCGCCATCACTGGTCTAAGACGTCATTTCTCTGCTTTGAGTTTTGAAGTTGACTTTAAATCGCATGGCAAGGCAATGGACTTGCAGGCTAGACTTTGCAGAGAGAAAAGGGTTTTCTTATGGGACTCCCAAGGCTGGAGTTTTCACCCATCAAAAGCCAGAGCGGAGAGAAGTTGGGTGATGATTCAGTGAATCATAGAGGCGGATATGACAAAAGGGGAGTTTCTACCCCACAGGAAGAAGAAGGATTACCTGGAGACTTGGGGGAAGGATTGAGAAACAGGGCAAGAAAAAGCAGGGGTCAGGCTGTGGGGGTGCTGGTTGTCCCCGAAAGCCCCAGGGGTAAGGGAGCTTGGACATACCCAGGTAATGTTAAGGACCCCCAGAACCTGAGGCTGGTGCCCCACTCCCTTGTGTGTAGCCTAAAGAGTCTTCTCATCTTTCAGAGGAGCCGCTGGGTGGGCCTGACCCTGCGTCCAACACGCCCACAATGACAGTGACTTCTGAACTGAGCAGCACTTAGACAACAGCAGTTACAAAAGTGCTCACACATGGATTTACATCCCCTCTTCGTCACCTCATTCTTACCGCTGTGTTTATTTCTCCCCAGAAGCAGCCCAGAGAGCTGGGTTCCCCTTCCCCCAGGTGAGCCTGGATCAAGGGCAATGGGTCAGGGACCATACTGATTATTGGCTCTGACTACTCAGATATGATTTGATTTTTGTAGTCTTCTTCTTTGCCCCTAAATGACATCTGCTCTGTGTGTTCTTCATTGTAGCCCAGCCTGTTCTAATCCGGCTTTGCAATTGTCCTGGGTTGGGTGGGGGACGACTGACCTGATTTAGATACAAATTTGTCACCCTGAAACTTAGCCTGTCTTTCTCACTATTTTGATCTATAATACTCTGCCCAGACCTCAGATCCCCTTTACTGGGGTGTGTGTGTGTGTGTGTGTGTGTGTGTGTGTGTGTGTGTCCACTCCTACTTCCAACAGCTGGCCTCTGTCTCTTCTTCGCAGAAAGGCAGAAGGTGGACACGTGGGTTCTTGCGAATAGCTGGATCTGACCTATACACACAACTTGCTTTTATCTCCATCACCTGCTGAGCCAACCTGAGCCTCCTGGAAAGGGCGCCACCTGGTGGTAGGAACTCAGCGGGATGGGAGAATTCTTTTCTCCCATCTTCTCTCTCACCCACTCATTCTCAGATGGTGCATATGGGTGGAGGTGGGAGCATTTGGGTGGAGATGGGGCTTGAGGAGAAGTGTGGGGGTGAAGACTTGCCCTCTGCAGCCTCAGACTTCCCTGTCAAGCTACTGCCTTGGGCACACTGGCTGGCTTGCTGTGAGTGAGGGCGTGGCTGGGACACTGGAATTCAAGCCCTAGCTTCACCACTGTGAGAACTTAGACAAGTTACCAAGTGCATCTCAGCCTCTGTTTCTTATCTATAACAGGGAGCTCAAAGGGCCTACTTCTCTGTGGTCTTTGTGAAGAATAAAACGAGGTTATGCATTATCTGAGTGTAGGCTCCCCTGAAGCAGATCCTGAGAAATTCAGATGTAAGTAGTTTATCTGGGAGGTGATCTCAGGAAATACCACTTGAGGAGAGGGACATGAAATGGGAGGGGAAGATAACAGCAACAGGGACCTACCCGGCAAGTGTGCTGCCACGGGGGGCACCTGCTCAGGCTCTCTTAGCATTTGTTAGCTGGGATATTTCTCCACCGATACCCATCAGCCCTGATTGAGGGCTCCTCCTGGGACCCCTTAATTCCTCAGCTCATTTGGTGCCTAAGCAGAGTGGGCTAAGATAGATTTAGAAATGATGGCATTTGGAAGTTGGGCCAGTATGCACAGATGGTCAGTGGAGAGGGGCTATGGGTGGGAGAACACCAAAATTTTTCTGTATTTATATTTAAAAGTTCTCAGAACAGCCCTAGCCGGTTTGGCTCAGTGGACAGAGTGTCGACCTGCTGACAGGGTTCAATTCGGGTCAAGGGCATGTACCTTGGTTGCAAGTTCCTCCCCAGCCCAAGGCTCTGGTCGGGCACATGCAGGAGGCAACCAATTGACGTGTTTCTCTCACATAGATAATTCTCTCTGTCTTTCCCCCTCTCTTCCACTCTCTCGGGTGAGGATTAAAAAATTGACAATAATAAAAATTCTCAGAACAGAGTGGGATGCTAGGAACATCTTCATAAACAATTAGTATTAGTTATAGTACCCATCAATGCTCCAACCAAACCCACCCCTCTCCACCTAAGTGTGGCATGGCCAATAAGCCAGGTGGGTACAGAGGGCTGTGTGCTGTGGGGGTGCTAGGTGCCAACAGCTCTACAGCAGAGGTTTGATGTCCCCCCATTTCATAGACGAGGAAGTGTAGGTACCCAGAGCATGGACCCTCCTCATAGTCATGGGTGCCATCACACCTGTTTTGGTTTCCCAGTGGGCTGCCTCGCCTGCTCCTGCCTGTGCTGGGATAGTAGAGTTTTCATCCTCTGCCTGAACTAAGTCTCTCTCTCTCTCTCTCTCTCTCTCAGCCCAACCATGACTGTGCAGAAACGTGTTTCCTTCTGTAAAATGTTAAGGCGGAATCTTTCAAATTCTGCCCTGAGTCTGGGCACGATCAAGAACTCCGTCCAAGCCCCCAGGCTGCCTCTAAACCCGAGATGCCTTGGGAATCTTGGAAGAACAAAATAAAAGAAGAATCCCCAGAGACAGGAGAGAGTGAGGGAATGGCTTCATCATTCTTTTCCTGCAAGACCCAGACCTGCTTGAGAGAGAAGACAAGGGAACTGGCACAAACTGGGAAGGGCCGTGTCCCTCCCGCTCATTTCCGGTCCTGCCCACAAGGACCACTGGCGCTTATCTGCCCCGGGGGCCTGCTGCAGGCCCGCCAGGAGCCAGAAGCCGGGGTCCCATTCCCGGCATCAGGCCCGACTGAGGGTCTGCTCGGCTCTCCCTCTGAATGTCAGGCTGGTGACCAGAAAAAGAAAACGCAGGTACCCTCGTTCACGCTGTGCTAGCAGCCCAGCAACCTGGGAGCGCGTGGGGTGGGAGGGGCTTCCCTGCAGGGGGCGGAGCTGCGCCGGAGGGGGCGTGGTTTCCCTAAAAGGGGCGGGGCTGTCCCACAGGGGGCGGGGCAGCATAGTTCCCGGCAAAGATGCTGTTTCTGGTCACTCTACAGGGCAGGGGACAAAACCCATCTTTTTTGGTCCCTGTTCAGTTCTCGGTTGGAGCCAGGTAAACCTTTCTCCTTTATTATTATTTTTAAAATACGTTTTTACGATAAAATAGATATAACATAAAATTTGCCATTTTTAACTATTTTCAAGTGTGCCATTCAGTGGCATTAATTACATTTACAATGTTTTGAAACCATCCCCTATCTCTATTTCCAACCCTTTTTCATTACCCCAAAGAGAAACCCCGCACCCATTAAGCAGTAACTCCCTTCCCCCAGGCCCTGGTAACCTCTACTCTACTTCCTGTCTCTATGCATGTTCGTATTCTAAATATCTCATGTAAGTGGAGTCATGGAGTATTTGCCCTTTTGTGACTGGCTTATTTCACTTAGTGTAAAGTCTTCAAGGCTCATCCCCGTTGTCACATGTGTCAGAATTTCTCTCCTTTTAAAAGACTGAATAATATTCCATTGTGTGTTGTACCACATTTTGTTTATCCATTTATCTGTCGATGGAGGCTCAGCCTCACAGCAGCAGGGGGAGGTCTGCAGGCCTGTGAAGGGAATCTGGGCGGGACACCCCAATTCTTCATTTTAAAAAAAGAGGGGAAAAGGCAGTCAGCTTCATTACGACACTCTCACTGGCTTGCCTTGCTCAGGTCACCGACAACACCAGTGGTCACGGACACCCTTTGGTAATGCTTCTGAGAACAGTAATTAATAGTAAGAATAACTTACACAGGTTTCCATCAATTGCCCATTAGCATGGATTTAATATTTTGGTCCTCGGAGGTGCTAGAATAGGCTGTGTGTTCCATGAAGGGCAAAGTTCAGGCCTGTTTGATCTTCACTCTGTACGCAGGGCTCACTGTGACACATAGTCATACTGCCTAAGTATTTTCTGAATATGGAATGAGGCGGCTGGCCAGCAGGAGTACTAATTGATGCCTGGGAGTAAGAATACTACCAGTAGTTTGTTGAGCTCCTATACGTGCGTGGTCCCATTCCTCATTCCACTCTGCAGGAAGAATGACTCCATGAGCGGAATTTGAAAACATAGCTGGGAATGGGACTCAAGAGCAATGTGAGGTCTGCAGTGAATGCTGGGGTGCCGCCCAGATTCCCTTCTCAGGCCTGCAGATCGAACTATCCCCCAACTGCCCTGAGGGTGGACAGCTAACATCTCTCAGCTGCTCCTTCTCTGGGAATCTGGGCCCAGCGAGAGGGGGGCTGAGAGAGGCTGTGCAGCCCCCAACACCAAGTTCTTGCCTTCCCTAGTGACTGAGATGAGAATACAAAAGGTTAGTCCTTCCCCTCCAGGTGGGGCAACACTGGGTGTAATTCTTGCTGTTGAGCTCCGTGGGGGCAAGCTGAAGCGATGCCAGCTGAGAGCACATGCTTGCTTTGCCCCTTCTCCTGCCCCTTCTGCTACCCCCCTCCTCCTCAAAGCTCCCCACATCTCAGGCTCTGCTTCTAGGGAACCCCATCCTGATGGAACAAAGCCCATCACAGAAGACCTTCTCACAGTCCATTTATTGCGAGGGGCGCTGAATACATTTGACCCACTGATGGTTCCTGTCCTGGGCTGACGGCCCCACCTCTGGGCCCATCTCCTTCCTCCCTCTGGGTCTGGCCTCAGCACCCGCCCCTGCAGCTGGGCATCTGAATGTGGCTGTTACCCGGCCGCGTGGAGCTGTGACAGCTTTGGGGGCAGCATCGTACAGACGCAATATCCTCCTTGCTTATTGAATCTCAGAATTCATTTTCGCCCCAAAGACATCAAATAGACCCAGACGCTGCAAGGCGGCTCCATGCTTATGACTCGAGGAGACAGATCCCATTGTTCATGCTGTAAAGTTATGTTCTGTTCCTTATCAGCCACATCTGGGGCCTCGAACACGAGAGGGAGAGCGGGGATCTTTCTCCAGGAGGGGTGGGAAGTTCGGTCTGGCTTTGATTTGTGTCTGGAGGTGATAAACTTGGGATGGGGAAGATGATATAGCTCATCTCCCCCACCCCCATCTCCATCGGATGGAGATGGTCTTCCGATGGGTTTCAATATCCTGTGCAGCTGGCCTCCGACCCATGTGTCAGCGTTAAACCCACGTGTCAGCCTTTGTAAACCACCTGCCCTGAGAAGCCCCTCATTACCTTCTGCAGAAGGAGACCCCCCCTCCCCCGCAAGAGTCCTTGAGTGGGGAAAGCAGAGCCCTGAGAAGCAGGCACCTGCTGGGGTGAAAATTTGTGTAATGTATGCATTTGAACATTTCTTTTTAAATATGTTTTTTAAAATTGATTTTAGAGAGCGAGGAAGGGAGACAGTGAGAGAGAGACATGGAGCGGCTATCTCCTGCACGCCCCCTACTGGGATGCTTAATGTGGCTCCCAGACTTACAAATGCTATGCTTATATTAAAATTGACCAAGATGAGCAGTTGTTGATTTTCTCCTGCTAGTTAGCACAGGGTCAAGAAGAGGGCAGAGCATAATACACCGGGAATTGCAAGGCTCGGGGACTTGCATTACATTGCACCTCTGCAGTGTCTGGGCCAGCTCGCTCACCTGCTCCTCTCTGAGAGGCTGGCCTCTGCCAGGGATAGCCTGGGTCCCACAGAGCCCGAGGGGCAGCTGGAGTGGCAGGGCAATGACCCAGCCTCTCCTTCAGATAGATTCCCGTGAAAAAAGAATCCTGTTCCTTTGATGTCACAGCAGTATCTCAAGATACAAGGAGGCTACTTATGCTGAAGGTTCTCAGGTTTGAAATGCAACAGAATCCATTTGAGGACTTGTTAAAACTGACTGCTGGGCTCCACCCGTTCCTGGTTCAGTAGGTCCTGGGTGGGGCCCTCCTTCTGCATCTCCAATAAGTTCCTGGATGATGCTGATGCCAGGGACCATACTTTGAGGACGGAAGATCTAGAACTATATCGAGTATTCACTCCAACATGGGGAGAGGGAGCGAGGTAAAGCAGCTGCTCAAGTGGTTTTTGTATGAAGTCACTTTAAGGACTTCTCATTTACTTTCTGAAAAGCAGGAAGCATCTGGAACTATGACCCAGCAGGCACTGTAACACGGACACTGTGAGTGAGGAAAGCCTTGCCATCGTTAACGATTTAGTCCTCAAACAGTTTACCTTAAAAAGATCTTCTTAATACCTAAATAATATCTCAGGTTTTAAGACCAGCTTTTGAAATGTGCTCATATGCTGAAGTTTACACCTATGGAAAGGAAATCTACGTGCTTTTGAAAAGCAGTCATTTCTGTGAGACACCCGGCTCAGAACATGGTACTGGTTTTTCCATTTGGGGCCCTTTGCTGAGCTTGGGTCGGTGGGTAAAGCGATACATCACATAAAACCCTGTATGCCGCCATGGCAAACGTCAGTGAGCCGAGGGGTGGGGATGGGGCCAGTGTGGTGCCAGGCAAAACCATTGCCATCAGGGCTGGCAACCTGGTTCCCATCTCCCACCTCTCCCAGACGGGTAAGGGAGACAGAACTAGCCCTTCTCTAACTTTATGAAGCGTCCCTCCCTCCACATTTCAGGGGGACATCTTGTAAGTCAAAGAAAGAAAAAGCTACAAACGCAACTCTGGAGGAAAATGTCTGTATTAAAAGCCAAAAAAACACAGTACAAGAAGAAACGCCCACCGGGACACGTCACTGGATAGATCAACTTGGAAAAGGTCCATAAAGTTCATTTTCAGCGGTAACAATATATCCGTGTTAAATCATTCCCATGCCGCTTCCCCCTTTTAAATAAATAAAAAAAACAAACGAACTTCAAATACTATGTTCGGATACAAAGAACTTCTCTTACTACAGCAATAGCAATTTGATTTGTGTGGTTTTGTTTTTACTAAAACTTTCATTTAAAACAGTTATTAAATATATAAAACAAATACACAGGATTTGGTCATTTTCTGCCATGAATATAGGACACGTGGGTGTGGGAGGGAGGAGGGCAGGGAGATGCAAGAGAGGGGAAAGGGCCCCATTTCCCTCCGCTCCGTCTTCCCAGCGGCGGTCCCCTCCCCTCGGGGGGTACAAGGGCTGGCGTCTTTTCAGAGCCAGAGCGCCGCCGCACAAACCTGGCTTTGCAAACGCGCCCGCGCCTCTCTGGCGACCCCTCCCCCGCAGAACTAACGGACACGACAGCACGAAGCACGCGGGCCGAGCCTCCCGGCG
>NW_006291554.1:1770400-1784894 GCF_000327345.1 Myotis davidii
GGGGGCGGCGGGAGGGCCCGAGACCATTCCTTTGTCACGCCGGGGGGAGCCTGGACCCCCCTCGTTTTATGAAGGGGAAACTGAGGCCGGGAGAAGGGGAACGAGTTCCCCGGGCCACCTCTCCCGCAAACCCTGGGCCACTAGTTCTTCCTGCCTTTCTAAGGTGTCTCTTAAAACCTCACATCTGGAGAGTTTGGCTGGTTTTTAACGTCTCCAACACAATAGACCCACTCGGTATTCTCACCGCAAGCAAACCCGGAGGAAAAGCCCAAGAATTCTCTGGAGCTTGAGTGGAAGGGGCTGGTGCGAATGTGCGGCTGGGGTGGGTGGGGCCTGATGGGGAATTTCACTCCCACGAAACCACGCCTCCTGTGCTGGGACCCTGCCTGGCAGGTCCAGTGAGCCCCTGTTCGTGAAAGGCTGGTCTGTAGAAAACACGTCCAGGGACAGTCCACCCCCGTTAGGTTAGTAAGTGGGGGAGGCCTGCCAGGCATACCGTGCCCGGATCAGATTTATATTTTAAAAATACTTTCCTGGTCAATGTGGCCTCTTACCCTTCGAAAAACATTTCCCTGATCTCACTCCAAGGATGACTCTGTGGTTTGAAGTTATTGTGCTCAGGCGCCAGCTGTTCCTGAATCTGGGGCGGGGGAGGGGGTGGGGGCTAGGGTGGGGAGGAGAGAAGAAACAGGGAGTCAACCAAATAGCTCTCCCTCTAAACCAGCCAAGTTTCCTGAACAGAACTACATTGCTAGGTATCCTGGCCGGTTACATTTCTGGAAGCTTTTGCCCATTATTTCTAACAATGAGTAAGACCAGGTTGTGGAAGATGTGAAAACACCCCAAATATAGGTTCTCCAACCTACCTGTCCTCTTTCCAGGTGGGTAAACTATTTTTCAGACTTGGCCTTGGTTTCCCCATCTGAACCGCGGGATGGGTGGTACCTGCCTGGCCGCACTGCTGTGATAAATGCACTGAGCCCGATGTCTGTCCGTCTGTCCACAGAGGTGCATGCGTGGTGGCTGCCCTGAGATAGTGGCTGTCAGTCCAGCCCCAGCTGGCCACCTGGAATGGTTCTTGGTCTCCACAGAAATGGTTAATTTCCTATCAGGACCAGGCTTCCCTTTTGTTGAAACCTTTATCACTTTTCTGCTGGGAAGTGGTGCTATCAGGGTGGACAGTGTGACTTCCTGTGCTTTTATTAATAAAACACTGCGTGTCAGGAGCAGAGTCTGCTGTCGGCGGTAGCGGGCTGTCTTGGGCTGAGTGTGTGGCCGGTGAACAGCTCAGGAACCCGAAGTGATGAATCCCGAGGGCTGAGAGAGGCCTGATCTCCCAGGAGTGCGTTTTGAGTCAGGCCACTGTCTATATAGCGATGGTGACACTCCTATGGTTTCAGCCAGAGGAGGGACTTCCCGGTGCAGCAGGGACGGCAGCAGAGGGAGAAGACAGATCTTTGGGAGCCAAGCAGTTCACCGCAAAGTGGTGCCGCGGGAGCCCTGTGTCCTGGCAACCCGCTTTCTGCCGCTTTCCCAGCACATGCCGGGGACTCTGGCATTCAGAGCGGGATTGCATAGTGCCTGTGTTTCCTAGATTGACTGCTGTCTTTTTGGACAGTTGGAATTTGGGAAAAGAAGATAAAAGTTAAGTGGTTTTTTTTGCCTTGCTTACTGCAGTGTTACCAGAACAGGGAAAGTGCCGACACAGGCAGAGGCTCAGTATTTGTCGATGGAATGAATTTGCCTATTTGCTGATAGCTCTAAGCAGCCACCATTCATTTCGTACTTCACATGTGTCGGGTGTTTTGCACACATCGTCTCTACTCTTCACAAAGATCCCATGGATGTGGTATCTATTTTCTGATGAGGAAACGGAGGCTCAGAGAGGGTGAGCAACCTGCCTGAGCTCCCACAGCCGTCTCCAGTGACTCAAAAGTTTTTTGAGGACTAGTGGCATCTCATCTCATGGAGGTTGGGTTCCAACGCAATTTATTTTGAGTGCAAATAAAAGGAATGAAGGGGTGTTAAGAGTGTAATGTGCCCTAGCTGGTTTGGCTCAGTGGATAGAGCTTCAGACTGCGGACTGAAGGGTCCCATGTTCGTTTCCGGTCAAGGGCACATGTCCAGGTTGTGGGCTCGATCCCCAGTTGTGGGCGTGCTGGAGACAGCCGGTCAATGATTCTCTCTCATCATAAGAGTGTAATGTGCCTTAGCTCGTTTGGCTCAGTGGATAGAGCTTCAGACTGCGGACTGAAGGGTCCCATGTTCGTTTCCGGTCAAGGGCACATGTCCAGGTTGTGGGCTCGATCCCCAGTTGTGGGCGTGCTGGAGACAGCCGGTCAATGATTCTCTCTCATCATGACAGCCGGTTAATGATCCTCTCTCATCATTGATGTTTCTATCTCTCTCTTCCTCTCTGAAATCAATAAAAATATATTTTTAAAAAAGAATGCAATGCTATTTTTCTTTGAGAAAACTTTTGGTTGAATATATATATATGTATATATGTATATATATATGTAAAATAAACATATTATAGCGGCATTATACAATGGTTCGAAGGAAACATTGATAATCCCAGCTACCTGATATTTTTACTTTTCTGTATTTGCATTATGGCTCTTTCCTGCATTTTTAATATTCTCTAAATGTGCAGCAGTTTTGGGGGGAAAAAGAAGGATATTAAAGTGCCACTGTCTTTTGCAGCCATTAGTGCTTTGTGCTCTTCCCTTCAGCCCAGCAGGGACGTGGAGGGCTGGCCAGGGGCATGGGGCACTCCGCGTGCAGTTGCTGTCTGAGTTGGCCTGCGGCTCACGTTGTGGCCAACCTGTTCTTAAGCTGTGGCTCCTGGCCTCCTGTCTGATCCGTCCTCCTACCACCTTCCCTTCCTCTCATCTGCTCTGTTCCAGGTGTGCTGGCTTCTGTGCTGTTCCTGGAACACACTGAGCAAACTCCAGACTTGAGGTCTTTGCTCACGCTGTTTCCTCTGCCTGAGACACTGTCCCTTCTGATATCTCTCTTGCTTGCTCCCTCACTCCACCCCACCCCCACCCCAGTCAGATCTCTGCTGAGATGTTAGCCCCTCAGAGAGGCCTTTCCAGACCGCTCCTGTAAAACCGCATCCTTTCCCGCCACCACCCCCCATCCTCTCCATTCTCTCGTGCATCGATCCTGATCTTCCTGGTACTCTCACGCTGTTTCCTCTGCCTGAGACACTGTCCCTTCTGATATCTCTCTTGCTTGCTCCCTCACTCCACCCCACCCCCACCCCAGTCAGATCTCTGCTGAGATGTTAGCCCCTCAGAGAGGCCTTTCCAGCCCGCTCCTGTAAAACCGCATCCTTTCCCGCCACCCCATCCTCTCCATCCTCTCGTGCATCGATCCTGATCTTCCTGGTACTTATTATCAGCTGACACACTGTATGCTTTTCTTCTTTGTCTAATGTCTCTCCCTTTATTGGAATGTCTGCTTTCCCAAAGGAGGACTTGATCTGTTTTGTTCAATAGAACAGCCCATGGTACATAGTAGGGTTCACTAAATCATTGATGAATGAGTGAGCGAATTCCATAGCCTGGGCCTTCCCAGCTGGCAGGATGTGGGCGGCATTTTAAGGAACTGAGATGGAGAGAGCCACACCAGTCCCATAGCAACAAGGCTCAGGTGGTTTCTACCAGCCTGTGGGCCTGGAGCTGCCCACCTGGCCCTGCCCTGCCCGGGCTGGCCGAGGAGCCAGGCCCCCTGGGCAACCACCGGCTGGGCAGAGTTTGGGGTAGAAGGCGGCTCCCAGGAGCCTGAGCCTGCGCAGGCGCAGTTCCTATGAAGAATGTCCCAGGTGAGCCCAGACTTTCCTTACATCAGATTTAAGAGAGAAAAGCAAATGAGACTCCTTCCATTTCCCCAACCCTGTAAATTTTGTAAAACAAATGGAAGGCTTTGACAAATCTCCATTTTGTCCATGAAATACAGATAGCAAAGTCTTGTACACAGACTGTCTTGCTAGAAAACAATCACTGAGGACTTCAAAGAAAATAATTAATGATGCGCAGTCATTCTCATCCTTTCCCGGGCCCCTCCCCGGGATTAGATCATTTTCCCTTATGCTGCCTGCATCTCTCAGGGTGATTTTGAATTCCTTTCTTCCACTGACCTCAGAGTTGCTGCAGGTACAGTAATTCATTAGTCCTGTCCTCGCATGTGGGTGGAATAAAGATCTTATTACCTCGCGCTGTCGACTGAGAAATAAGCAAGAACCAAGAAGAATCATAAACATAGGAGGAAAGAGGGGCTCAGAGGCCAGGGGTCCCACTACACCAGTCTCTGGGGAAGGCTGTGGTCTTTGTGTTGGTGTGTGTGTGTTGGGGGGCACACGTGGAAGTGGGGGGAGGATGCTTTTCATGCGTGTCTCCTTGAGAAATTGCACTCCTCAGACGGGAACCCCAGCAATGGCCACAGGGGCAGCTGGGGAGCTGGTCCTCATAGCCCCAGGGGGGCGGGTCTGGAAACCCCCCATGTCTGGCTGATCTGATCCTGACCCTCCTCTGCAGATTCGTGACCCCCGAGTGTCTGAGCCAGATCTCCAGGTGCGGACGTTCACTCTTCCTGACCACTGTGGTCAGAAGGGAGGTTTGCCACCACACAATCCACCCCATGGGGCAAGGCCGACGTTGCCAGCTCAGGCTATGACTTGGACTTAACACAGTCCGTGGCCTTCCTTGTTGGCTGGCGGCTACCCGGTGCACATGGTGGGCAGGGCCGCTGCTGCTGTTGCTTTTCTGTTCAGAGACCTGAACATCATGCTGGGCATGTGGTAAGATTTTAACAAAGACTTTTTGAGGAAATAAGAAGCCTCTGCTGCTATGGAAAGATGGAGAGCGTCTAAGGGAGAACCGAAGGGAGCTGAAATTCTGGAGGATGTTTTTCAGTTGGAAGCATTCTTACCGATGAAACCCTGAGTTGTGGTCCCCCATGTCCTTGGTTCTGTCTCTGGGGGCCCCTGGGGCACCTGGTATAGAATAGGTGCTCGGTAAGTGCTGACTGGGACCCTGGGGCTCAGCGGGCACTGCTCAGCTGGGCAGACATCCAGTCTGGAGCTCCCGGGACACCTCGGAACCTTCAGGGTTGCCATGAGTGGATTTTAAAAGAATGTATTTACAAATTGCTTGGAGAGATCTTTAAAAGAAAGGTAAACAAGATGGGGGATATTAGCTCAGTCTCACTGATGGGGACGGCAGAGTGGTTTCTATGAAACAGTGACCATTGAACACTTATTTCCAGGGTCAGCATCTGTTTGATGAACCTGCCTGAAACATACATTTATTTGTTTATTTATTTATTATGTCAGAGAGGAAAGGAGGGGGAGAGAGAGATAGAAACATCAATGATGAGAGAGAATCATTGATCTGCTGCCTCCTGCATGCCCCCCACTGGGGATCAAGCCCGCAACCCAGGCATGTGCCCTTGACCGGAATCGAACCCAGGACCCTTCAGTCCACAGGCCGACACTCTGCCTGCTGAGCCAAACCGGCTAGGGCTGAAGCTGTCTTTTGAAAACATTATTTTGGTAATATGGTAATGATGTGCATTTCTATAACATTGGTGCTACTTAAAGTAATTTTTTTGGAAAGACAATCCTTAAAGCAAGTGATGTTGTGTACTTCTTCTATCCATCTTATAAAAAATTAAAATGCCACTTAGCATGTATTGCTGTAAATTCTGACAATTTCATTATGGCAAACCTGGGAGACAGAGCTGGGTCATCAGAGCCCAGGCAACTGAACGGGTCCCCTCAGCCGCTAGCCAGCATCATCAAAATTTACTTCCTGCTGCTTCCCAACAGCACCCACACTCCCTTCAAAGGAAGCCATTGGCATTCTACTTTCAGAGGATGGGAGGGGGCAAGAGCCCATTTGAGAGAACCAGGGTCATTGGCACACATTCGTCGAAGCCTTTCATGCCTTCTAACCGCACCCCTTTCCACTGGCTCTCCCAGCCCACACATCTTTGGGGACAGCTGCCGTTTGCCTGGGCATGCTCAGCCATGCAGGTGTCCTGCCTGGCATTCCCTTCTTTTTTTTTTTTTAAATATATTTCTTTATTGATTTCACAGAGGAAGAGAGAAGGAGAGAGAGATAGAAACATCAATGAGAGAGAATCATTGATCGGCTGCCTCCTGCACGCCCCCCACTGGAGATCGAGCCTGCAATCCAGGCTTGTGCCCTTGGCTGGAACTGAACCCCGGACCCTTCAGTCCGCAGGCTGATGCTCTATCCATTGAGCCAAGCTGGCCAGGGCCATTCCCTTCTTGTTGAGGTGGCCTCTTGGTCTATCCATTCTCCTTTTCTACTAAAGTCCCCAGACTTGGGCATTTGAGAGAGTTGTGACTATGAGCGTGGCCTTTGGAGCTAGGCACGACTTTACCTTTCTGTGCCTCAGTTTTCTTGTCTGTGAAATGTGCTGAATAGCTGCTCTATGGTAAGGGTTAAATGAGATGACTGTTGTGGATAATCAGTTCAGGGCCTGCACAGAGATAGGCAGCACCTTCAATTCCAGAAACGTGGGCATGTGGCTCCTCCCCTCCCCTTACACTGCTGTGGATGTTGGTGTATTTGCACCTTCAGGAACTGGTCATTGTACATGGGAAATAAAGAGAGAGGGACAACTCCTGGCTTAAAAGAAGCTGAACTCCTGTCTACGTGGAGCCATCCTTAGCCGTCAAGCAAACCTGGAATCCAGTGGCCTTGAGAGTCAGAAGGGATCCCAGAGGGCACCTCTTCCAAACTCCTCATTGCATCCATGGGGAAACTGAGGCCCAGAGAGGGAGGCTGGCCTTGCCAAAGATCACAATCTGTTTGGCAGCAAAACCAGGACCGAAAGCCAAGCCCCTTAGCCAACTGGCATCAGACACGCAGCTCTCTAAGTACAGTTGTTGGCAATGCTTTTGCAGCAGCACTTTTTAAAATGAGGTCCAGTGGCAAAGTGAGAGCAAAGAGACTCTCTAATTGACTTGGACAAGAGGAGGAAATGATGGGTTTTATAATTGCCGGAATCGCACTTCTAACCTTATTTACAGTTAGAGGATGGATTGCATGGGCTGAGGGTGTGCACACTTGGCAGGCTTCTGTTCCGATGCAATGAAGCCTCGCTCCTTCCAGCTCTGCTGAGGACCTGGGTCTGGCCCCGGGCGAACAGGTGTGAGGTGGAGGCCCAGGCTGGACCAGCTCCAACCTCAAGTCCTGAAGAAATCCACGGGAATAGGCAAGAACTTGGAGCCCACAGTCCAGGAGGGGCCCTCAGGGCCAGGCTTCCTGGTACCTGGGCTGCTGGCCAAACGCCTGCAGTCAGAATCTCCATGTGACAGCTTGCCTAAAGCTGTGTACCGGGGTCCCGCCCCTAGGCTGGTCCCCTCCAGCACTGGGAGCAGGTCTGGGCCAGCGAGGGTGGGGGGTGGGGGTGGTCCATGGCCCCAGAAGCCAGATTAGGGAGGATGACTGGTCAGCACAACTGGCAGCTGCATTCTGGTACCACTGTGCTAAGGACATATCAGAGATGGCCAAGGGGACAGCTGGACTAGCCAGCCCTGCCCCTCAGGCTCTTGGGGACACCAGGCCAACATGTGCAAACGTGAAGACACCTCAGACTCGTGGTGGGCGCTGGGGGAAAGGCCAAGGGTGTGTGTGTGTGGAAAAGCCCCGGGTTCCAGTGCCAGGTCCAGCATTAGCTGGCGAGGCTTTTATCTTGAGCAGGTCACATCACCTTCCCTGTGTCGGTGTCACAGTGGTTAAAACGAGGGGCCTGCTCCAAAAGACTCCCTGGCCAAGGGGGTCCTCATTTCACTTCCCCACGAGGATTGTCTTCTTTGTTGGTGGTGGGGGGCAGGAGCTGAGAGGACCAGCTCAGATGTTGCAGGAACTTGGGCCAGTGTCGACGCCTTCATGTATCGTGTAGCCCCCTTTGTTCTGAGGGGTGGTCAGACTGAGATACCCAACACCCTGTCTTGGTCCCTGGGTTGGGGGGGGGCTCCTTTTACTCTGACTAGTGGAAGCAGGATGTTGGGGAGCACAGGCGTGGAGGTGGGTGGCATCCTTGGCTTCCAGATGTTGGAGTGCGCAGCTCAGGGGGATCTCATGTTGCCCCAGTGGATCTGAAGGGGAAAGGTATGACAGCTCTTCCTGGGCATGTAGGGTAGCTCTGACTGCTTAAAATGGGTGTGAAATGGGGGGCTCTTCTGGGAGGGGGCCGAAGACACCCTGCAGTCTGTGTGCAGGAGTGTGGGTCCGCCCTCAAGCCACCATGGGACTTGGCATTGCCTACCAGGTACTGGTGCGGACGTGGGGGTCATTGATGTAGTTCCCCCAGATTCTATAGTCAGTTGGTCCCAGGACTCAGAGGGGGCTCCTCTGTCCTCAGGAGCTCCTGGTGGCCTTGCCAGCCCCAGGCAGGGCCCCTTCTCTGGCCAGAGGCAGCCCAGGCTCAGGGCTTCTTCCCCATGTTTCTCTCCCAGGGCCTCGGGAGTCTCTCCGCTGACAGCTCGCTGAAGACTTCACACCTCATTGAAAAGTCGCCACGATAATTACCAGATCATTAACGGGGGGTTTTGAAAAGGCACTTTAAAGCGTCTCTCCCAGAATTGCTAAGACAGGTGTGATAGTCTATCTGGGCAGAGATGCAGGGATGTTGGGGACAGATGGGTAGGTGTTAATGAAACGGGGCTGAGCAGCACCACGGACAGGTAACCTTCCAACCCAGCCTGGCAACAACCCGGCAGGGGAGAAACCTGAAGGTTTTAGACAAAACACAAAACATACAGACTCTGTGGCTCCTCTCACACCTCAGTGAGGAACTTGACCTAAATCCCAGGTCTTCCTTCGGAAGCCCGGTGCCATAAACAATAAACATAAACAAAACTTCTTGCACCACAGGCTTCATGATTAATTTTGCTAATGAAGATTAATGAAAATCAGATGCCTAAATGGCTGTCCAGATAGGCAGGCAAACTCTCCTCCTGTCAAAAATCGACAGGAAGGAAGATATAACTGGCTATGTCTCACGCAGGCGGACTGTGCCTAGTCCAGCCCCGCCTCCCGCACTTGACCGAAATCTTAACACGCCTTGTTGCAGCATGATGCGTGAACACCGTTTGAATGGTTATCCAACCTTCCCTACCTGGGGGCCTTGTTTGCAGAGGTCCTTGCCCATTTGCACCTGATCTCTGGGCAGCAACAGCCTTCAGTTCAGGTCGGAATCGTCCTGCCATGGTCTAAGTCGGCGGGTTCATCCTGGCTGCATGTCGGAATTCTAGGGACTCAGATGTCAGGACCGCCCCTCCGGCTCCCAACATTTGGAACCGGAATCTCTGGGGACGAGGAGCTGGCACCCATGTTTTTAAGCAGCCTTCTGGATAATTCTTACGCAATCTTTAGAGTAGTTTGGGAACTACAGGGGCTGAAAATATGTACTTTTTGTGAGTTTTCTTTTTAATATGCAAAGCTACCTCAGAGCACAACTGCTTTGAGATGTTGCCTGTGGGTCCTCAGCGATGTTACCTCCAAGAGGCTGACTCGGAAGACACACTTCCCAGATGCCAGACGGAAAAGGGAGGCACGCACAGGAGTGTTTGGGCTCGCGGCGACCGACCGTCTTTAGCATCCTGCGAGCACGTGTCAGACCTCGGAGGCTGGCGCAGCGGGCGTGTGACGCAGCCAGCAGCCCGCAGCGCTTCACACGGGGAGTGTAGCATGCTATTCCCAGGCCTTCATGCTATCCGGCTGTGACGGACTAAAATGCCACTGTGTCCGCTCATGCATGAGACCAAGCGTGCGGTGTCGGTGAGCCTAGATGTGCTGGTCCAGCCCAGATTCCCTGCCTCTCTCCTGGGCTGGGCAGCCCGAGGCTGCCTTCTGCTACAGGTGTGGTGGGAAAGGACGAGGGGAAGGGCTGGGCAGCCCCAGAAGGGATGGGTGATGGGCAGGAGGTAGTGCCCAGGAGGAAGGTGTCACCAGCTAGATGGGGATCCACAGTGTGGGAGACCCTCTGTAACCCACAGGCTGACCTGCTTCCCTCCCCACCGCAGTCCTTCAGTGGGCTGGTTTCAACTTGACATTATCTCTGGCCGGTTTTGGGGCATGGCCATTTCTCTTGCCTGTCTCTGGCCCTGATTCTGCGACTTTGAATTCAAGTCTCTGTCCTGTTGTCTTTCCCACAGGGTGTCACCCACCTCACTCAGCCCTGATGCCACCCAGAGTCCCACCCACTTGAGACTGTGGGTGGGTCAGCTTCGAGGGCCAGTTCAGCAGAGCCGAGTCCTCGCAAGGACACCTTTGCCCTCAGCCTGGTCGGGATCCTTTGTACACATGGAGCTCCTCATGCTCTTAGAGCAAAGCGTACAACCCCTCCCTGGCCCATGTCCCTCTTACCTACGTCTCTCCACTCCTCAGAGACCGCTGACACGCACAAGCCAGGGCAACCTGGCCAGCAGGGAAAGGAGAATGGAAAGAGCCACAGAGGTAGGAGGGGGAATAACCTTCCCAAATGAATGTCTCAGTGACCCAGCTTCAGCATTAAAAACGAATAGCCAGAGATTAGATTCTGCAGGCATAAACCCATGACATGCAAATGTTAACAAATGATATGCAAATTACCCGTGTGACTCTGCCCTGGATTGCATCTGCTTGGCTGGGTCTCAGGAGCAGGCGAGTAGAGAGCACTCCAGATGGAGGGCAAAGGAGCAGGTGAGGA
The DNA here is from genome assembly GCF_000327345.1 of Myotis davidii. Classification (NCBI taxonomy): domain Eukaryota; kingdom Metazoa; phylum Chordata; class Mammalia; order Chiroptera; family Vespertilionidae; genus Myotis; species Myotis davidii. Next base: position 1,781,135 of record NW_006291554.1, read on the forward strand.
GAGGGTGGTTTCCTCAGCCCCAGCTGCACGCCCGGGGAGTTTCCGCAAGTCCTATGCCTGGTGAGTGCTGCTTGCGTGGCTGCTGCAGGCCTGGCAGACGGTGAGGTGAGTGAGAAGCAGTGACCCCCCACCCCAAAGATCCTCTAGGGGGGTCAGGACACAAACAAATAGACAGAGGTGTGCACAAGGTGTTGGAAAGCATTGATGGTGATGTGTGCAGGACGCTGTGGGACACAGCAGGCCAGCCCATCAGCCTGGGGCATCGGGCAGCCTCCTGGAGGCAGTGATGCCTGAGCCGAGCTCCGGGGGATGAATAGGAGATGCTACTAGTAAGTGCACGAGGGCTGTGTCCAGGGCCGCCTGGCGCCCTTGGGAGAACAGCGCTGGGAGAGGTGCCTGAGGTCAGGGAAGTGGGAATGGGGTTGCTGAGATTCAGGAGCTGGATTGTCAAGGGTTTCAGCACTGCCCGGCTAGTGTGGGTCAGTGGTTGAGCGTCGACCTATGAACCAGGAGGTGAACCAGGAGGTCATGGTCGAATCCTGGTCAGGGTGCATGCCCAGGTTGCAGACTCCATCCCCAGTAGGGGGCATGCAGGAGGCAGCCAATCAATGATTCTCTCTCATCACTGATGTTTCTATCTCTCTCTCTCCCTCTCACTCTGTCTCTGAAATCAATAAAAACATATTTTTAAAAAGTTTTCAGCACTGAGCTAAGAATGTGGAGCTTCATCCTGGAAAAGGAGGGTTTAAGCCGGAGAATAATGAGATAAGGAGGTGTTTCTGGGAGCTCTCAGACTGCAGTGTGGGGCGTGGACTGGAGCAGTCCAGGTGGGGCAAAGAGGCCAGTGAGGAGGGCCCAGATAGAACTGGGTGGGACAGCCAAGGAGGCGGCTGACCTTATATGAGAGGATGCTTGCTAACACTGGGCCATGCAGAGGCGGACGTGGAAGTCCAAAAGTCGGGGCCTGGTCGGGAAGAGGAGTCAGAGGAGCCTGACTGAAGTGTGGTCAAGGACACTCTGAGCCGAGGGTTATAGAATCTGGGGAGAGAAGGTTCTGGCACTAGAAAGGCCTTGGTGATGCTGACACGAGGGAGGAACTGGAAGATGCTTTTGCCACCAGATGTTGAATTAAATCGGGACGCAGGACAAAGGTCACTTCTCTAATCTCCGCCAGCGACAGCCTGGGCCCCTCTGGACCAGAGGTTGTTATGGCAATGATGGGTGAGGTGAGGAGGAGGAGGAGGAAGGTGAAACTGAAGGACGTTGTGTGGCCTGGGGAGAGTTGCTTAATATCTCTCAGCTGTTTTTTGATCTACAATGTGGGGGATAATAATACCAAGCCCATAGTTTCCTGCGAGTATCAAACAAGATAAAGCATTTAAACTGTTTAGCATGGCAATGGGTACATTGCAAACACTCAGTAAACTATCACCACCATTGTCCTAGCAGTTTGGCTCAGTGGATAGAGCATCGGCCTGCAGACTTAAGGGTCCCAGGTTCGATTCCAGTCAAGGGCATGTATCTCAGTTGCAGGCTCAACCCCCAGTAGGGGCCATGCAGGAGGCAACTGATTGATGATGTTCCTCTGGCATCAATGTTCCCATCTCTCTATCCCTCTCCCTTCCTCTCTCTCTCAAAATCAATCTGTAATAATAAAAGCATAATATGCAAATCGATGTAATGGCCGAACAGTAGAACGTCCGTCCAGACGACCACACTGTGACACACACTGGCACCAGGCCAGCCAACACGGGTGCAATGCGATTGGTTGGGGGGCCCAGCCATTGCCCCACGATTGCCTTGCAGAGGGAGGCCCAGGCCACCCTCTGTGGGGTGATTGATTGGGGGGTGCTTTCAACTGTGAGAGGGCATAGGCCAGGCTGAAGGACACCCCCCCTCCCCAGTACATGGATTTTGTGCACCAGGCCTCTAATAAAAATATATTTTAAAAAATATCACCACCATCATCACCATCGTTGGAGCTGCCACAAAAGGAGTGCTTGTGACATTTGTAATCCTCAGTTAAAATGTGCTCATCTGAGCCTGGCCAGAAAAGAGCAGTGACATCACCTAATAGTCTTGGAGGCACATGGGCCTCTCTTTTCTGGAAATGACTCCAGGACCTTCAGGGGTCACAACCATGAAAACAAGTTCCTGACTTCCAGGTGTGACCACCTGCACACCAGGTCTACATCTGCTTAAAAACACAAGGTGGGAGGGAGGGGGTGGTGGATGACCCCATTCTGGCCTGTTTCAAGGCTTGGAAATTGGCGACAGAGGAACTTTTCTTAAGAAAAAGTAATTCTCTTCCAAGAACACAGTGAAATGAAATGGATTCAAGCCAGAGCCTAGGATGTTGTAAAATTGTGAGGACAACTTTCCTACAGCTGAACATTTAAATGACCTCACCTCCAAGCACCCAGTTCTCTTGGGTTTTGATGAAATCAGGGTAAAGTGGATCAAGGATGGAGATAGTTTAACAGGGAATTCAAGGTCCCCCACTCACACCCCATTCCAGTGAAGTGAGAGAGAACTGTAAACCCAACCCAACAGCAGGCTTTGGGCTAATGTCCAATATTAGCTGGATGATGTCCCCAGACAGTCTCCTCTGGGCCTGTCACGCTGTATCCCTTAGTTTTACATCCTACAGGACTTTAAAAGACAAGTTAGTCCTTTCATTTGCTATTCACAGGTACCCTGTGCGTGCCATCCAGGGCAACAGAGTCCCCATTTACTAGATACATTGGTGATACACCCACGGTCTCAAGCATTTCTTCCAGCTTTCAAACGGTGCATCATTTCGCTCTTCTACCAGAGGAAAGAATGAGGGCGTTACTAAAGCCTTGGGCACCGGGGCGCATGCACACACTCCCTTCACTGAAGCTTATAAAGTTGATGTTGCCCATCTCTGGCACCTCCCAAAATGCTGTGGGAAGCAGGACTCTCATCGTGCCCTAAGGGGCATGCTATGGGATCTTTCTCCAGGGTGCAGGGATACAGAAACGCTGAAGCATCGTCCGGGCGCCCAATTCCAGGAACCATTGCTCGTTTGTTCCTTTGCACACACCACCCTCGAAGGAAGAAAGGTCCTCTACGTGGACGGAAACCCCTGCCTTGGTGTCTGCAGTGGTTTTGAGTCACCGGCTTCCTGGAGTGGGCTGCGTTCTTTTCTATCTAAAGAAAGGCTCTTCCCTTGCATGTTGGACTCACCTTTTGTTGCTGCTTATGCTGTGCGCTCCTGGCGCATTCGTCAGCATGGGGCTCTGGGTTTATGGGAGGGCAACCAACAAATTCAGGTCAAACTGGAGAGTAACTGCAGGCTTGAGCCCCAGAAAGCCACATAACTGGGTTTGACCTGAACTTGCCTTCCAGATGGAGAATGTGGAGCTGTCCGTGGAATAAGACTGTAGGGCTCTGTGGGAAGGGGAAGCCCTAGTTCTCGAAAAAATCCTCCCTCCCTCCCCATCGGTTAGCTTTTACCGTTAGCGGTTCATTTCTTGAGTCCTGTAAGGTGGGCCTGGTGGAAATAGCCTCTTCACCCACAAACGAGAGATTCTAGTACTCTGTTTGAATTTGGGAGAAGAGGATACTGAGAAACTGAAGTGGGGGAGAGGGTGGGAGGGGCAGGAGAAACCAAAAGGCCACTAAAGGAAGATGCTGAACTCCACACTGGAGTTTATACGGACCCAGAAATACATGAGGAAGTCTGTCACCAGTCTACTCTCTGCTTACAGAAAAGGCAGGCTAACAGGAGGCAGGA
>NW_006291554.1:1785013-1787369 GCF_000327345.1 Myotis davidii
TGTCTCTCACAGGGGATCAAGCCCGCAACCCAGGCATGTGCCCTGACTGGGAATCAAACCGGTCACCTCTTGGTTGTCTCATGGGTCGATGCTCAACCACTGAGCCACAGCGGCTGGGTTCTTCTCCAGTTTTAAAGATGGGAAAAATATGTATGTGGGCTGATTATTGAAAGAAAGGCAGCCATGGAATAACAGGACTCCCCAGGGCTGCGTAGCATAAGAGGGCCACGCAACGTAAAAGGAGCACATTGGGTGGAAATGCATTGGTTAAGAAGAGTTCGAGGGGCCAAGATGGAGGGAACAGACAGCCTTCATGAGAGAGTCATGTTGGAGCAGAGGACTGAAAGGTTTTAGGAGTGTAGGGTGCGAGAGAGGAGAACAGGAGAGTTGAATAAGTTACTAAAGCCTAAATGAGACTCCTGATATCTTTGAGAGAAACTTGCATGAGGGTTAAAATTCTTATCTGCATAGAGCTGAAGGGTGACACCCTTCCATACACCACAAGGACGCTTGGGACCCAGGGCGGAGGGAGGCTCACAGCTCTGGTCTTGGTATTCTGCCAGCTGCATCCACTGCCTTTCCAGCCTGGACATGCCCGGCAGCTGGGTCCCTGGCAGGAAACGCCCTGGTTATTAATCTATTTTTATTCACTCACCCGTAAACCATCCAGCAGGAGACTGTGCCATTAACTTATCTTAGTGAGACTTAGCCAGCGAGACACAACTTCTCTTCCCATGATCAAGCCTCCCCCACAACTAAAATATTGATCTCAATTAAGGAATAATACACGGGGAGGGCGCTAGGAAAAGCGGCAGGAGGACGTGGAAACAACAGGCTTTTGTGAGAAGAGAAGATGGCAGTTCTGCTTGCTCACGTTGCCAGTATTTTTCCTGACTTGGTAGAGCGGCGACGAGTGGTTTTATTTTTCTTCCTTAATATCTTGGGGGGAAAATACCCACAAAATACTTAACCCAGGGAAACAACCAGCCTGACACCCAGACAACTGGATCATCCTGTCTCTTCAGCAGCTGCTATTAGTGAGTGTTAAATCAATGCCATCGAACCCCTGGACTTCCCAGAGCAGACACATCCAAATTGCTTGGCTCTGAGGAAGGGGGCGCTGGAAGGTGGACCAACCAGGCCTGGGCCTGCGAGATGGTAACCAAGCAACAGACATGCACTCTGAAGGGGAGGGCAGCCGGGGCATGTGGCAGGACAGCAAGCAGAATCCAAGACGGCCGCTCGCAGGTAAGGGGTCCCAAGGCAGAGAGTTCAGAGGGCCAGGTAAGCAGGAGGGAAGAGCCCGGTCACTCGAGGTGAGGAATCCAGACAGCCGTGGGAATTGCTGCTTCTGCGGCAGCAATCAGATGACCATGCAATCCCCTTGGGACAGAAGCCAGCTCCCAGCCCCGGAGGAGCTGCACGTATACTTCCCTTTAAGGATGAGACCATTTTAATACTCAGTAAATAGCACACAAAACACTTAACAAAAGAAGCTAGACAAAGCTTAGTGGTCACTAAGCCTATGAAACAGTCCTCAAATTTTTTAGTCAACGGGGAAATGGTTGGCTCAGTGGATAGAGTGGTCAGGCTGCAGACTGAAGGGCCTCATGTTCGATTCTGGTCAAGGGCACATGCCCGGGGTGGAGGTTCGATTCAGCTGATCAGTGATTCTCTCTCATCATTAATGTTTCTATCTCTCCCTCTCCCTTCCTCTCTGAAATCAATAAAAATATACTTTTTTAAAAAATCAAAACTACAATGAAAGCCATTTGACCCCACTAAGGTGGCTCACCTCAGAATGGCACCCCTGCTGGGGAGGGTGTGGAGCAACTGCTGGGAATGCAAAATGGTACTACCACTTTGGAAAATTGTTGGCAGTTTCTCAGAAGGTTAAACTTATATGCATCTACCCTCTGACCCAGTAGTTCCATTCTTAGATGTTTTCCAAGAAAAGTGAAAATACATGTCCATTAAACAATTTGCATATGCATGTTCATAGCAACTTCATTCATAAATAACTCCAACCTGAAAAGAACCCAAATGTCCTTCAACTTGAGAATGGACAAATAAAATTTCCATATAATGAAATATAGTCAGCAATTTTAAAGAATGAACTAATGGTATATGCAACAGGATGAATGACTCTCACAGGCATTGTGTTGAGTGAGAGTCCACATTCATTTCTGTGCAATTCAATCAAGAATAGTAAAAACTGCCCAGGGCATGGCTCAGTGGTTGAGAATCAACCTATGAACTAGGAGGTCATGGTTCAATTCCTGGTCAGGGCATATGCCTGGGTTGCCTGCTCAATCCCCAGTGTGGGGTGTGCAGGAGGCAGCTGATCGATGATTCT
>NW_006291554.1:1787437-1798714 GCF_000327345.1 Myotis davidii
ATATACACACACACACACACACACACACACACACACAGAACAGTACAAAACTAATCCATGGTGACAGAAATCAGAATGTGGCCGGAGGTGGGGCAGGTGACTGGGAGGATGTGAGGGAATTTTCCAGGATGATGAAGTGTTTTATATCTTGTTTGGGGCGGTGGTTTCCAAGGATGTAGACAGTTGTCAAAACCCATCAAGCAGAATACCTAAGATCATTGCACTTTGCTGCGTGCTAATTATATCTCAGTGAAAAAAAGGAAATCCATAGGCAAATGGAGTCTCTGGGTTGAGGATGATGATATAACGCTCATGTACAGCTACTTCTCATTTTACTTCCAATGACAGACATTATTGATTTCAGAATTCTGTGCCCTTGATCCTCAATGGGGCATCAAAAGACATCACCAAGCAGCCACTATTAATCTACCAGTCTGTTTCCTTCCGATCTTTTCCTGGTCATATAGAATCATGTCATGTGTGCACTAAATATGGTGGACATCAGTCAAGTGAATCCATCCCATCCTCTTCCGAAATAACAACCAGATTTCCCTTGAGGGACCCTCGTCCCAGTTCTCATTCTAGCCTGTGAGGCTCAGTCAGGGAGACTGACCCTACCTCCTGGAACAAGGATTGGGACATGACCTGTGAAGCATCTTCCTCCCCAGCCCTTACTTCAGGTGAGCCATCTGCTCCATCCAGGATTGTGGCAGGTGCCCTGGAGGTCTTTCTTCTGGGGTTGCTAGGCTGGGGGATGTGAGACCTGTTTGAGCTGGTTGAGAGCATGGACCGAGCTGCGTCAAAGGGACTTCAGAGGTGTAGGAGCCAATGCATTTCTCCTTTTTGCTTAAATGTTTGAGTCTTTGCCACTTGTAAGAAAATAACGATCTGAGTCAGATAATATGCATATGCACAGAGATTTAAAAAGCACAATTGGCATCGTAACGTCTATATTGGTCATCAACTCGATTGAAACAATTCTTTTCCTTAAATAACGTCACCCTTACTTCCCATTTCTGCACAGACCACCTTCCGTTTCTCCGTGCTGTGCACTAGCCACTGTCTGAGTCAAACACATTTTATTTAACAGGCTCCAGGTGATGGGGACACCCTGTAGTTTTGATTTTAAACAATTTGCCTCGTTATTGATGTAGTTGTTAAAGAAACACATTCACTTGATCAAGATGAAATTGAACCACCACGAGGAAGGTCTAAGATGAAAAGCCACCTGCCACCACCCCTTTCCCAGGCCCAGTTTCATTCCCCAGGGGCAACACTTCAAAGAGTTCCCAGTTTTCCTCTGTGTGTGTGTGTGTGTGTGAGTGTGTGTGTGTGTGTGATTGCTTATTGAAGTCTTGTGTTTCTTTTCTATCTTTCATCAGCCTCAGATGGGGAGGCTGAGGGCTTTAACACACTTGCCCTCCTTCCCACCACCTCCCATTCTGTTCTGTAAAAACAATAGTGTTCCCTGTGAAAGAAATGTGAGCTGCATTATAACCCTTTTCTTTATGTTTTCTTACTTTTTTAAAATTATTAATCCTCACCTGAGGACATTTTCCCATTGATTTTGAGAGAGTGTGGAAAGGAGTGGGAGAGACCGAGAGAGAGAGAAACATCAAATGGTTGCCTCCTACACACACCCCTGAGCCTGCAACCGAGGTATGTGAATTGAACCCAGGACGCTCAGTCTGAGGACCGATGCTCTATCCACTGAGCCAAACTTGCTAGGGCTTTACTTTTTATGAATTAACAACTTAGGTTCATTTAGACTCGAAAGGTGGTCGATTTTCAGCTTTATCCCCATCCCTCCCTGAGGTCGTATCTAAACCTCCAAGGCTGGCAAAGCTCTCTTGAATAGAGAAAAGACCCCTCAGCCCTCAGCCCCACACGGCCTCCGTCCTTCCTGTGGGCTCCTGCCTGTGCGCAGGTGCTGGCAGTGAGGCAGGAGGAGTTAGTCTTCCACGGTCCACCGGCTCAGGCTGCCTGCCATGGTTGAGTTGCCCCTCACTGTGGTGTTTTCCAAGGTCAACAGGGCACGAGGAACCGGGCAGACGGGACACTCCTAGATGCTAAGGTAAGGAGGACTTTGCCTAGGCCCTGGGGGGTGGAGCCAGCCCTCCAACGAATTTTACTCCTCGAAGGAGCTGCCTGTTCTCCCTCAGTTTGATTTCCATGACTTCAAACTCTGTTCTGCGTTGCGACTTTCTTAGATCCCTGCCTGGTCCAAAGCTCTTCCCAGGAGGTAACCCACTTTCTTTACAGGTTTTATTCAGGAGGAAGCCATTGCTTCCAGGGATGTATGCTCCATGAACAGGAGGAGGAAAAGAGGGGAGAGGAAATAAAGGGCTGACGAGTCCCACCTTTGCAAAGCAGCTCTTTAAGGAACGGTCCTGATGATGGCTCCTGAGCCCACATCTGAGTTTATATTTGTTTGTTTCCAGCTGGAAACTTCTCAGGGGTTCCCATGGCGATGCTGTTTTCACCTGTAGGATTGAAGACTATTGTTCTTTCTGTCTCATTTTCAAAATATGTAACCTTTTTCTTTCTCTAAAGCAGCGGTTCTCAACCTGTGGGTCGCGACCCCTTTGGGGGGTCAAACGACCCTTTCACAGGGGTCGCCTAAGATCATCGGAAAACACATATATAATTACATATTGTTTTTGTGATTAATCACTATGCTTTAATTATACTCAATTTGTAACAATGAAAATACATCCTGCATATCAGATATTTCCATGACGATTCATAACAGTAGCAAAATTACAGTTATGAAGTAGCAACAAAAATAATTTTATGGTTGGGGGTCACCACGACATGAGGAACTGTATTAAAGGGTTGCGGCATTAGTAAGGTTGAGAACCACTGCTCTAAAGAATAATGAGGTTATTGATGTAAATTTTCCATTACCAAGAACTGATAAATGTCAACACTGATATTTAACCCAAGGATGTAGAGATAAATCCTAAAATTATCCCTCCAGGAACTCACAGTGTAGAAGGGGAAAACAGGCAGATGAGTAAGTAAAGGAAAGTGCTTTGATGTTTGTAGTGAGTTCACTGGGAACTCAAAGGAAAAGGGGCATTCGTTCTAGCTGGGGATCCGGGAAGGGATTTATAGGAGCTGTGTTTCCTGGGAGATGAGTAGAGATTTTCCATGCGGGCAAGGCGGTGTGAGGCTTTCTGCCCCAACAGAGAAGAAGGAGGTAATGATTCCCAGAGGAAACAGTTGCGTGGGAAAAGTCACCTTTACCTGTTAGTTTCTCCTTTCATCTCAGTTGTTCATTCTGGGGTATTTTACTTCTTCCTTAATTGCATCCCTTAGAGCAGCGGTTCTCAACCTGTGGGTCGCGACCCCTTTGGGGTCGAACGACCCTTTCACAGGGGTCGCCTAAGGCCATCAGAAAACACATATATAATTACATATTGTTTTTGTGATTAACCACTATGCTTTAATTATGTTCAATTTGTAACAATGAATTTGGGGTCACCACATGAGGAACTGTATTGAAGGGTCGCGGCATTAGGAAGGTTGAGAACCACTGCCTTAGAGGTTTCTTTAGTAAGGATTTGTTGGTGGTAAATGATCTCAATTTATACCATATTCAGTTTATATTACCGAAAATGTCTCTATTTAACTTCTTCTAGAAATAGAGTTGTGTTGGCTTTGCAAATCTAGTTGAAAGGTTAAAAGTTTTTTTTATAAGAGTTTGTTGGTGCAAAACTGAAGACCTATGCCAGGGAGCAAGATCTCAAATGCTCCACTAGTTGATGGTTATTTTTATCAGCACTTTGAAGACATTATTCCTCTGTCTTCTGGCTTCCATAATTGATATGGAAAACTCAGAGGTTAATCTTTACACCTTTGTGGGAAATCTATCTTTTCATTCAGGCTTCTTTTAAGACCTTCCCTTTGTCTTTGGCATTCTGTAGTTTTACTATGATGTGTATGTGTATGGCTTTTTAATGGCTTATCCTGTTTGGGATTTTTTGAGGGGGGAGATTTCTAAATATGAGGATTACTCAATTTTGCAAAATTCTCAGCTACTGTTCTTTAAATATCGCCTCCCCCACCCAACCCATCCTCTTTGTTATCTGCTTTTGGAACCTTGATTAGTTCTATGTTGGACCTTCTTACGCCTTCCTTTACTTTTCTTAACCAGAGTTTTCTATATTTTTGCCTCTGATGCATTCTGTGTAATTTCTTCAGATTTGAGTTCACTGATTCTTTTTTCAGCTGTGTGTATTTTGCTTTTAAACTCATAAATATTTTAATTTATATTATGTTCTTCATTTCTAGAAGTCTTGTTTGGTTCGCTTTTATGTACATCTGTTCATTTTTATAGTTTCTGGCTTCTTACTTTTAAATTCTATTTATTTAGTCATATTAAAATAATTTTTTATTTGATCATTCCAATAGCTAATATTTATGAGTAACACCCCCCCCCCAACTCTTACTCATGATGGCTTGTCTATTTGGGTATTTTCTCGTTTTATATTGTGAATTCATATATGATGGAACTTTTCCTGTATGAATTTTATGAAGCCTGGGTTGAGGATACATGTTTGCCTCTGTCAGGAGTTTTAGGAACTATAGACCCAGGCCCCTCTAAATTAAATTCGTACCTTGGGATTTTGGGTATATTTCAGTGTAGGAAACTATATTAGGGTTGCTCAGTGGCCTTGACATCTCATGGGAAGCTTCCCCTCCCCCCAGTTATATTGGTTCTGAGTCAGTTTCTTGCAGTCCGCCTCTGACAGGCAGGCTGGCTTCTACTTCAGCCCTTTCTCGGGCTGCACCCCCTTTGACTCCTGGATTTATGCAAGGTTTTGCTGCTCTAGATCCACGTTACCACTAAGGGTGGTTCTCCTTTCCTACTCCCCAAACCCTCACCTCCATCTGCTTCCTTATAAGGACACTTATCTCTAAAGATGACCTCAAGCTGCGAAGGGCTTTGGGGTTCTTATTTACCTTCAAAGGCTGGTGTTCCTACTGATTTCTGAATCATAGGTGATCCCCTTGCTTTACTTTCTTGGAGATTATTTTATTGCTATAAATGAGATTTTGTGTGTGTGTGCGCAGCATGTTAAGATTTTTTTATGTAGAGGGTCCCAGGATGTTCAAATTGTTTACTTCTCTTCTTCAGGCATTTTAACTTTCTTTACATTGGTATCTTGGTATTTTTCATTTGCATTAAAATGATTATGGTAAGTTCTTCTTTTATAATAGCAATTTGATTTTGAGCCTCCTATTTCTTACTGTTTGTAATATTTTTATTAATTGTTTTTGTCCTCAGTTGGTTTTCTTAATGCTGAAAGGTCTATTTTAACTTCAGTCTATTGATTTATCAATTTACATTTCAGTTATTGTCTCATTGACTTCATTGAGTTCTTTAGGAGCACTCATGTTCTGTTTTTTTAAAAATATATTTTATTAATTTTTTACAGAGAAGAAGGGAGAGAGATAGAGAGTTAGAAACATCGATGAGAGAGAAACATCAATCAGCTGCCTCCTGCACATCTCCTACTGGGGATGTGCCCGCAACCCAGGCACATGCCCTTGACCGGAATCGAACCCGGGACCCTTCAGTCCGTAGGCTGACGCTCTATCCAATGAGCCAAACCGGTTTTGGCCATGTTCTGTTTTTTGAGTCACATTTTCCTTTAGAATATATTCTTCAACTACCTTTTGCATGCTTTGTTCTTTTATTATTATTATTATTATTATTATTATTTGTTGTTGTTGTTGTTGTTGTTGTAGTGTGTCTCCATAGTTTGAATGTGGACAGCTATATTCACATGTAGTATATTCTGTGAGATATTCCCTACAAGCATTTCTTGTTCTATCTACTTTTCTGTAAACCATGAGTGTGGGCAAAGATGATTGTTCTAATTCACTGTGGAGTCCCAAGAAAGTATATCCGTCTCCCCTCAGTGGTGTTTCTATTCTCTTATTCTACCTCCCGTCTCCCATCCAAATAGAAGAGGAAAAGAAAAGGTCACTTCTCTCCGGAATAGGCCTCTGAGTAGAATTCTCAGGATTCTGTTGACTCACCAGAGCTATGTGTAGGAGGAATGCTGCACTCCATCATCTTCGGAGTTATTTTTCCCCTTTGTCACCACTTCTTGAATTCTTATGTCATTAGATTATGCCCTTATCTGGCTTCTACTGGTAAAACTTTCTGGTTTGCTTCTTTTTTCTTTTTCTTTTTCTTTTTTTTACTGTTTTTGTCATTTCCTTAGGTATTAGAGGGGAAAGTTTCTGTGATTTTATTTCACTTTGTCAACTTAACGGTCCAGTGGTCGGCAAACTACGGCTCGCGAGCCAAATGGGCTCTTTGGCCCCTTGAGTGTGGCTCTTCCACAGAATACTGACTTCTGTGCATGGGCCACAACGTTTCAATTGCACTGTACATGCGCGCCCACACGTGGTATTTTGTGGAAGAGCCACACTCAAGGGACCAAAGAGCCGCATGTGGCTCAAGAGCTGTATGTGGCTCGTGAGCCGCAGTTTGCCAACCACTGACTTAACCCAATCTCATCTGTTTTCCATCTTTCAGAATTCTCAAATTTTCTATTAGCTGTAAGCTACCATTATTGTTTTCCAGCACTTTCATAATTTCACTAGAGGCCCGGTGCACGAATTCGTGCCCTGGTGGGGCTCCTTGGCCTGGCCTGCACCCTCTTGCAATCTGGGACCCCTCAGGGTATGTTGGACTGCCAGTTTTAGCCAGATCCCTGCAGGCTAGGCCAAGGGACCCCACTGGTGCACAAAACTTAGCTTTCATCAGACAACCTCTCTAAGTCTCTGTTCCCTCATCTGTACAATAGGGATGATACTGACAATACTCATAGGGTCATTATGAGGATTAAACAATGAAATTCTTGTTTACTTTAGGAAAACATTTGGCATAAGGTCTAGTGAGTACAATTATTATTCTCAAAGAAGCCTATGTCCCCCAAATTTTAAAAATGATTGCGTAGAAAAATTTTCTTATTTTCTAGTGCTGAAATTGTATTGCTAAAATCTAGTAGCTTAACCAACTATGTCTTACCCCTCCCTATTATTTTGAGTCGGGCTCAGCTGAGCAGTTCCCACTTGGGGTCTACCACACAGTTGCCATTAGATGTTGGCTGGAGTCTTCAGGAGGCTCCACTGGGTTGGCCATTAAGAAGTCATCAACTATCTCATGGGTGGTAGTTGATTCTGGCTGGTGGCTGAGAGCTCAGCTGTGGCTGTCAATTAGAGCACATGGCTTTTCCCTGTGACAGGGGGCTTCTCACAGCATGGGAACTGGGTCCCAATGGTAGGTACCCCCAAAGCAAACTTTCCAAGAGACCCAGTCATGGAAGCTTCAAGGCTGCTTATGATCGAAGGGAGTGAATACTGGAAGGTATGAATCCTGAGCGCTTTGGTTCATTAATAGGGGGAGGGACAATTTTTGAAACCGACTACCACATTTTAAGGTCTCTTCCAGCTCTAATATTCCACAATGACATAGCGATAAGCTGCTCTCTGTGCCTCTTAGTATGTCAGATACCTTCATCTGTTTTACCATTTCATCCTCATAATCATCTCTTGAACTCCCATTTGGAAGATGAGGAAAGTAAGTCACAGACAGGTTCAGTAACTTGGCCAGGGTCCTGTAACTCCAAGACCAGCATGCTTCACGCTGGTGGTTTGTCTATAAGAACTGGAGTGCTGCCATCTGTGGAAATCCTGCCCATGATCTTAGCATGAACCTGGGTCTCCAGAGCAGGCGGAACAACATGCTTGTTAATGAAACAAAAGTCTTTTCTTTGACAACTCATTAAAAGATAGGATCGTTTGCCAAAACCGGTGTGGCTCAGTGGATAGAGCGTCAGCCTGCAGACTGAAAGGTCCCAGGTTCGATTCCGGTCAAGGGCATGTACCTGGGTTGCGGGCACATCCCCAGTAGGAGATGTGCAGGAGGCAGCTGATTGATGTTTCTCTCTCATCGATGTTTCTAACTCTCTCTCTCTCCCTTCCTCTCTGTAAAAAAATCAATAAAATATATTTTTTTAAAAAAGATAGGATCATTTGAGTTCATCTCCTGGTGTGGGTCACAGGGCTGGAGAACGCCAACAGTTTTATTTACTGAGCGTATATAAGACAGGAAAACATCTCTCCGTGAACAGTCGCCTCTGAGAAGTGTAAACAAGGTGCACTGGGGCAGCTTCCCAGCCGCCCTCCTTTGCCGCCGACACCCACGCTTTGCAGGGACTCCATGTATCTATGCTGTGTGGTCACAGAGGAGGATCTTGACAACCGAGCAGACCCACAATTAATCTTTCCCGTCATCAAAATCTAGATCACCTCCAGCTTATCTTCTCTGAGCATGTAGCTGCCCACACAGACTCAGACAGCATCAATCACACACCCCTGAAAACACCCAGCCACAAAAAACTTGTGAGAATGAAGTGACATGACTGAAGCCAACTCCTCTCCCAAGGGATTGTGGGAGTTTGCCTGGTCTACTTTTGAGGTCACCCAGCCCTGTCTCGGTGGGAGATGAAATCCTGGAGGCTGTGAGTTTCCTTTGATAGTCTCCCCTGAACAGCTGCTGTTCTGCCCAGCACTTTACAGTTTATAAAACCCATGTGACATAGCTGGTCACATGACACCCACTCCCTGGAGACCTTGAGAGCTGGGTATTAGCCTTATCTCGTGGAGAGGAAGTAGGTCTGAGGGAATGCAGAGAGAGACAGAGAGCAGACAGAGGTGGGGAGGAATCGGCAGCAATCACATCCCACGTTGGTCCTGTCTGCTGAGGCAAAGAGGGGCCGCGCCTGAACCCATGAGTCTGGCTCACATATCGAGTACGGTCAACTTAATGTTGAGTGCGTGAGCTCCTGAAAAAGCGAATGAAAAAGAGGAACGTTTCCCAGTTGGAGTGTGTCTCCTCTTCTCTTTCTTTCTCCGAAATCCAGAGCCCCTCAGTTCCCCTTAAGCAATTCACCCCTCGCACTGAGCTCCAGATGTGGCTAGAGGGGGTGGTTAGAATGTGGCTCTCTCTATAGAAGGCGGGGCCATAGGGATGAGGATTGCACGCTTGTCTCACAAGTGTGGG
The DNA here is from genome assembly GCF_000327345.1 of Myotis davidii. Lineage (NCBI taxonomy): Eukaryota > Metazoa > Chordata > Mammalia > Chiroptera > Vespertilionidae > Myotis > Myotis davidii. The sequence continues at coordinate 1,796,526 of NW_006291554.1, forward strand.
GTCAGGGCTTCATTTGGGGTGGCCTGGGCTGGTGGCCATTCATTCCAGGCCTGGCTCTCTCCCTTGCTGCTGCCCCTGCTGTGTCCCAAGGGAGAAAGGCTTTGCCTCCCTTGGTCTCTTGTTGTGTCTTGTGCACGTGGGCACTTCAGACTTTGGCTGGCGGCTAATTGATGTTCTCTGCCCCTTTGCCACGGATTCCATTCAATCCCTCTGTCCCCGATAGCGACAGCTGAATCCCCAATAATGCATCCAAGAAGAGAAGACCTCGTTGCCCCTAGGCGAGCTCAGTCTCAGTGTGAGGAAAGTCTCCCCCTGCCATAAGCACGGCTCCTGTACCCCTGGCATGATTGCGGCAAGGGGAATTTGACTTTTTCCTGCCCCTACAAGAGTTGCCAAAGTGGCTGCAAATGGCCACGCTCTCAGCCACCTGCATGGGTACTAGAAGCTCAGATTAGGGTCTTCTTTTTTTGATGTTTTGTTAATCCATTGATTTCTAGAGAAAGTGGAAGGCAGGGAAGGAGAGAGAGAGAGAGAGAGAGAGAGAGAAACATCAATGTGAGAGAGACACATTGACTGGTTGCCTCCCACACACCCTAACTGGGGCCAGGGATCAAACCTGCAACCCAGGTAAATGCCCTTGACTACGAATCGAACCCAAGACCCTCCAGTGACAGGCCAATGCTCTAACCATTGAGAAATACTAGCCAGGGCTAGCGTCTTCTTGATTCCAGTTCACTGTGGCACAGTGGCTGATGCATAGGTGGTACATACCTGCCCCCTTCAACTCCTCTTTTTTATGATGCCAGCATTGATCCCATTAAATAACCATCCCTCATCAGCTCTTTCTTTTCATTTTCTCCCTCCCTTTTATTTCTGACCTCATCTTTGTAGTTTGACCCATTTTTTGTGATCTTTGCACATCCCTTGTAATTACCAAGTGGATGGGTTCTTTGATGATAGATTCTTTATACCGGAGAAGAACAAGGCATTGAAAGCCTCCCCTCATCCCTACAAAGAGCTGCGGCTCTGTTTATAGCAGTCCAGTTGCCATCAGAAAGCACTGAGCACCCAGACGAACGCTCTAAACAGCTTCTGTGTGGGTGAGCAAGGCAATTAAAAGCTAGACACGCTCAAGTCTTTGGGTGGATGGCGAGGTGATAAAAATGCTGTCAACACATCCAAGGAGGATTCTGCCAGCTCTTGTTGGAAGAACAGAAATCTCATGTCTGCAAAGGAAACTCTCATCTTTTCATCAAGTCCAATGTCAAACCCGAGAGGAGTATTCATGGGAGCAGGGGCTGGGCACGGCGCAAATAGCAGGTGGCTTCATGTTTACAGGACAGCCAAGAGCTACCCATTAACATTGGGATTATGCTACAGAACTTAAAAAAAAAATCTCTACATTTCTAGATGGAAAAAGAGATGAGTTGCTTTAGGATGCTGCTAAAGGCCTCCTCCAAGAAGTGTGAAGGGCCCTTCAATACTAACTGGGCCTGCAGCTTGGAACCGCTCACTGTCATTACCCCTTCGCTGACCCTCTTTGATGTACCAGGAATGTTGCCATGCGCTTACGAACTCATCGGACATTCGCAGCAGCCTACAAGCTGTATCACCTATTATAATGAGCTTATTTTATGCTGAGTAAACTGAAACAAGCCTAACTGTATAATGGATGAGCTGAAACTTAGAGAGGGGACAGAGGTTGCTAGAGTGGCATACTCAGACGGGTGGAGTGGGGATTTGAACCCAAGCGGCATGGCTGCAGAGTTTAGGCCCTTAACTACTTAAGCCATACTAACTTAACTTAGAATGCATTGAGCATCTTCTCTGTGCACAACGTGTTTTCCAGAAAGGTATTGCCTTGCCCTGGAAGTATGAGCAATACGGGAAATATAGCCTAGCCACATGCTAGGAAGAAGAGCAGATGGGATCGGTGACCATTAACCAGTGCCATGATGGCCCAGCGACCTCTCAGCAGAGGGAAGGGGATTGGACTGGAGACGGGACTCCTAGTGCTGGCTGTATGACTCTGGGAAGTTGTCACTGTTCCCAACCTCACTGTCCACCTCAGCAAAATGGAAGGGTTGGACGAGCTGTGTCTAAAGCCCTAGCCAGCTCTCATGCTGACTTTGGCTATGCCAGTTACCTGGTTATACGTTTGTCTAGCACAAGTGTTTAAAAAATTATTA
>NW_006291554.1:1800191-1810899 GCF_000327345.1 Myotis davidii
AAATCTCCACATTTCTAGATGGAAGAAGAGATGAGTTGCTTTAGGATGCTGCTAAAGGCCTCCTCCAAGAAGTGTGAAGGGCCCTTCAATACTAACTGGGCCTGCAGCTTGGAACCGCTCACTGTCATTACCCCTTCGCTGACCCTCTTTGATGTACCAGGAATGTTGCCATGCGCTTATGAACTCATCGGACATTCGCAGCAGCCTACAAGCTGTATCACCTATTATAATGAGCTTATTTTATGCTGAGTAAACTGAAACAAGCCTAACTGTATAATGGATGAGCTGAAACTTAGAGAGGGGACAGAGGTTGCTAGAGTGGCATGCTCAGAGCGGTGGAGTGGGGATTTGAACCCGGAGTGGCGTGGCTGCAGAGTTTAGGCCCTTAACTACTTAAGCCATACTAACTTAACTTAGAATGCATTGAGCATCTTCTCTGTGCACAACGTGTTTTCCAGAAAGGTATTGCCTTGCCCTGGAAGTATGAGCAATACGGGAAATATAGCCTAGCCACATGCTAGGAAGAAGAGCAGATGGGATCGGTGACCATTAACCAGTGCCATGATGGCCCAGCGACCTCTCAGCAGAGGGAAGGGGATTGGACTGGAGACGGGACTCCGAGAGCTCTCTCCATGTCCAGCTGTATGACTCTGGGAAGTTGTCACTGCTCCCAACCTCACTGTCCACCTCAGCAAAATGGAAGGGTTGGACGAGCTATGTCTAAAGCCCTAGCCCGTTCTCACACTGACTTTGGCTATGCCAGTTGCCTGGTTATACGTTTGTCTAGCACAAGTGTTTAAAAAATTATTTTCATCCTTTCTTCAAAAGACAGGTCACCTGGAAGCCCAAATCTGACAGAAGAAAGGAGAGTTGCTTTGGCTGGAGAGCAGAGAGGGCCTGGGGTCCATGTCCTTGGCCTGCTCCCACTTTTCTGCGGTGGGGTCTCTATGGACATTACGCCAAACTCTCAGCGTGGTGACTTGTGGAGGAGGAGTCATTTGAGCTGGGGTGTCACTGACCTCACTGTACCCAGGTCCCACCCTGGTCCTTTCCGTTTTCCTGCAAGCCCTCCCTAGGTGGGAACGTTTTGTTAAATAGACTCCACAGGCACTGCTCCCCATTCATCGTGTTCCTGCCCCTGTCACTGGGTCCCCTCCCTGGCCTGGAGACTGAGGTCAGAGTTCATGTGGTGTGAGCACCTAGAGCAGTGATGGCGAACCTTTTGAGTTCAGCGTGCCAGCATTTTAAAAAACCCTAACTTAACTCTGGTGCCGTGTCACATATGGAAATTTTTTGATATTTGCAACCATAGTAAAACAAAGACTTATATTTTTGGTACTTATTTTATGTATTTAAATGCCATCTAACAAAGAAAAATCAACCAAAAAAATGAGTCCGCGTGTCACCTCTGACACGCGTGTCATAGGTTCGCCATCACTGCCCTAGGGGCTGGGGTGATGGAGTCGACATGCTGTCAGGCCCCTTAGCGGGCAGTTCTCCTTCCATAAAGTCTGAGAAATTGGGTCTCAAAGGCCCCGCCTGCCCTGCAATCCCGGTCTGTCCTCCTGGTGGCTGCTCTGGAGAAGGGAATGAGGCGGGCCTGAAAATCCTTGTTCTGTCTGCTCCGTCCGGTTCCCCAACATCCGACCCGGAGGTGAACCTGAGCTCTGGCCCCCAGGGCCGCCTGCCATTGGAAAGGAGCCGGACAGTTGCTCACGGGCTCGTGCTGCTTCTGAGTGGATGATGCTTGTCTTGCAAAGCCCAGCCGGATGGTCCCCTGTGCAAATGGCAGCTGGTGCGATGGGATCCTAGTTGGAAGAGGACCCTGTGACCTCCAAACCAATTAAGTGATTTCTCAAGAGCTGTTTTCAGGCTGGTGGTTCCCTCGGACTTCGGTGCCGGAGCCGTCCCAGCGGCCGGCGCCGGATGCGGGTTCTGAGTGGCCCAGATCTCTAAGTGTCCTGTCCTCATGGAAAGGCTGCCACGGTGGCTGTGCCGCCTGCCGCCAGCAGGGAGGACGCTGAGCCGTGCCTCCCACGTGTGCTGTTCCCATCCTGTGAAACGCCGTCACAGCGGCCGGTGCCGGCTGCGGGTTGGTTCTGAGTGGCCCAGATCTCTAAGTGTCCTGTCCTCATGGAAAGGCTGCCACGGTGGCTGTGCCGCCTGCCGCCAGCAGGGAGGACGCTGAGCCGTGCCTCCCACGTGTGCTGTTCCCATCCTGTGAAACACTGACGGGCATGAGGCTGTCTTCTCTGCAGGGGACAGTTGGGAGGCTCCCTGGGGAGCAGTGCTGTTTTGAAGCTTTTCCAGAATTGGTTGCTTGGAGGACATTTTAAAAATATGTATATTTTATTGATTTCAGAGAGAAGGGAGAGGGGCAGAGAGAGAGAGAGAGAGAGAGAGAGAGAAAGAGAGAGAGAGAGAGAGTGAGAGAGAGAGAAACATCAATGATGAGAGAGAATCATTTATCGGCTGCCTCCTACACGCCCTCACTGGGGATCGAGCCTGCAACCTGGGCAGGTGCCCTGATCAAGAATCAAACCGTGACCTCCTTGTTCATAGATCGACACTCAACCACTGAGCCACACTGGCTGGCTTGTGGTGGGGTTGTCAGTATGAAGAAGAGTACGCCTGTGTCATGTGTGTTGTTCTTATCGAGTTGTAAAGGGAGAAGCGATCTCAGATTGCACTCTCTCCTTGGGGTCTCTCCTGGAATCGAGGGCCTGTCAAGAGGAAGAGGAGGAGGGGCGAGGAGAAAGCACTTGGCACGGAGCCGGGCACGCGGGGGAGCTCCCCAACGGCTGGGTGCAGACTGCCCTTGCTGATGCCCACCCCAGGCAATGCCCTCCTGTGACCACGGTGACCCTGTGCTGACCACCAGGATGAAGCTCAGACCTGCTCCCACCCCCGCTCCCCGCCTCCGACTTCATTCCTCTTCACCTGGTCCTCATGGGTCCGGCCCTGCTTGGATCTGTCTCTTGATTTTCCTTAGCCCCGTGGTCGGCAAACTGCGGTTCGCGAGCCACATGTGGCTCTTTGGCCCCTTGAGTGTAGCTCTTCCTAAGCCTTAAGAGGACCCTAATTACGTTAATAACAATGTACCTACCTATACAGTTTAAGTTTAAAAAATTTGGCTCTCAAAAGAAATCTCAATCGTTGTACTGTTGATATTTGGCTCTGTTGACTAATGAGTTTGCCAACTACTGCCTTAGCCGAACGACAGACAAGCTGCCCGGTTTACAGCAGTCTGATCTGCGAAAGCCCCACCCAGAACCAGGTCCTGGGTCCGAGGATTGCCCCGGGGACACCTGCAGAGGGTGGGGGCCTGGGTGGGTGGAGAGTGAGGCCCCTGCCTCCAAAGAGAGCCGGGTCCAGGCATTGGGCGCCCCACCAGACGGATATTTTAATGGGAAGTAGACAGAGAGAAATTTTCTGTTTTAAAAAATAACCTGCAGAGCGAGCCTTTTACCCTATATTTCCAGAGAGACTTCTCTAAGCCTTTGTTGTGAGTTCTTCATGCCGTAGTCACCGGTGATCTGTCCTCACCTTTGAAAATTGTCTCTTTATTGCACTTTCCACAAAGCATCTTATTTGATTTTGCTGCCTTTCATGGTCTGAAACCTTAGCTGATACAGTTCTGTTGGGAATTTTTCCAAGAGCTGTTCACCCTTTCAGAAAATCGTGTCACCGACAGCTCAGCCCCGGAGGTATGTGAGTCGCGAATTCAGCTCACCTTCCACGGCGTACCTTTCCGAGCGCCACACTCGGGTGGGTCTGTGCCGGTGATGTTTCCTCGCCTAATGGTGCTCAGGCATTTACTGTTGAGCTGAACGCTATTTCCTTAGACAAATCCCTTTCCTTTCGTTTCTTCTTTTCTCCTGCAGTTAGGGCATGGTAGTCATTGTTTTCAAATCATGTGTAGGGGTAGATTTTTACATTCCCGACAGCAGAAAGGGGTGCTACAAAGGTGAGTCACCGTGGCTCAAAGCTGGAGAACCACGGCTCAGTCCTCTTCCCCGCTCTCCCTGCCTCTCCCCTGCAGGGCCCCTTGCTCTAGTCCTGTTTGACTTGTTATTCCTGAGTTGTATGATGCTCAATTTCTAACAGCTAAATTTTCCCTCCTCTGGGGAATGGGGCCTGGTTTGTCTCAGCTGCTTTATCTCACTGAGAGACAGACTTAGTAAGACTAACATTCAAAACACATCTCCATCCAAGTCACGCCGACCCTCCCGAAGTCACCTCTGTGCGTTTTAAAACCCAAAAAAGGGTTTGTGTTCTGAACCCTAAGCATGGTTACCGTGACTTTTACCTCCTTTTGGGAGAACATGATGAACATGTAACGACATCTGCGGAGGAAACACCCACATGGAAGCTAACCGTGCTTTTTCTTTTCTTATGTCAATTACAGTTCGGTGATCACATACACAGAACGCAGAGAGATCGACACATCCCTCAGCTTCTTGATACTCCGATGGGTCACTGAGTAAGAAAATCCTTACATCAGAAAATGGGCCCCTCGGCTCAAGTTCCTACAGTTTCTGATTTTTCCATAAAGTCCTAAATATGCCAGGGAACCCTTCGGTGCAGTTCATCCGTGTGTCTGTGCGCCATCCAATTCCCTACCACAGTCCACAGATGGGAACTCTTACTGACTCACCCTAACTTAACAATAGCTACTCTCTGTAGACCGTGTGCCTGACCCCAGGGACTCTGAGTCCATTGTCCCCTGTAACCCTCACATAAACCCTGAGAAAGGTGACAGTTATTACCCCACTGACAGGTGTGGAAACCAAGGGTTAGGAGGAGCAGTGACAAACCGGCCTTCCCAGCCGCAGGGCCAGGTTCAAACATCAGGCACTGTCTCTCCTGTGTGTCCAGCCAGGTCACAGTGGCCCGTGCTCGGTGGCCCCTGTGCCGGACACATAGCAGGCTCTCCCCCTCTCTGGCCTCTTATCCTATATTGGACGTGTTGGAGAGCTAACCCCGCATTTCCTAGACTCCTTGGCTGGGGATCTAAATGTGAATGAGGGCCTGCCCATGAGATGCTCTCATGCCAGATTAAGAAGCTGTGGGTTATGTATGTGTCCCCCTCAAATACATGCTGAATCCTAACCTCCGGTACCTGGGGTTGTGCCTTTGCAAAAAAGATACTGAGCCTGGCTGGGAAAATTCACTTCTCACATTTGGGTCGTCTGTCCTCCTGGCGGCTATCACAGCGCGGCTGCCTCCCGGGCGAGCGCTCTGGACCACCCGGGCCTTCTCGCCTCCGGCCTCCGTGGCTCAGGGGAGCCACCGCGTTTCCACCAAATCCAGGAAGACTCAGGCTTGATTCGCAGGCTGCTCTTGACTGCTGGCATCATCCTTGCAGACGGAGGCTGTAATTATACCAATCACTCCGCCGGAGAAACCTGGAGTATCCCCGTGATTAATGGAGGAGATTCATTCAAAACACGAGATGTCTCATTTTCCAGTTGGGTGTACAGCAAAATACCGCCGAAATGCAGCCTCCGCCACTCCAGCTGAAGTGCCTCAGTGCGTTTCCGTCCGCTCCCTGGCTCCGGGGAGCAGCAGGGGTGTCTCCTCAGGATCCAGTGATATTCAGGCTGGGTGGGCTGGAGTCACCAGTGATCTGTCCTCACCTTTGAAAATTGTCTCTTTATTGCACTTTCCACAAAGCATCTTATTTGATGTTGCTGCCTTCCATGGCCTGAAACCTTAGCTGATACCATTAAAGGTCACAGTAGGGTTTCAACAAGTTTTTGGAATGTCTACTTTCCAAAATCATTTTCTATAAGCTCACTATTGAAAACTTGGACATTATAGAAAAATATGTAAGAGAAACCGAAAGTCACCCACAATCCCACCAGCCACAGAGAACCTTTGCTGGCATTTTGAGGATCCACCTCCATCTGTTCTTGGCGCACCCCAAATATTCTGCTTTCCAACGTTTCTACTTTATGATATGCAAATTCTTAGGTACTGCGGGTCAACACATCACGGAGCATTAGCTATGTGCCAGGACCAATTTCCCATGCTCTGCGGGTACCATCTCATTTATCCTCCTAAGCACTAGAAGGAAAGATAGTTTCAGCGTTTCCTTTTTACAGATGAGCACACTGAGGCACAGAGGTGTTCAAACAACCTGCTCGGGGTCATGAGCTAAGAAGCAGGGGAGTTAGGATTCACACCTTGGCAGCCTGGCCACAAGGCCATGCTCTCAGCCACCACCGTGCCGGGCTCTGGGTTCCAGTGCCAGCCCGCCCATTCGTGAGCCGTTGATCTTGAGTAAGTCCCTGGCCCATCACTTCACAGCCTGTGTCGGCCTGGCCCCGAGGCCCGCCAAGCGAGCATGTCTGAGCACCTACTCTGGGCCAAGTGCTGTGGTTGCAACTTGACAAACACAGGAGTCGCAAAACGCAGTAAGGAGACAGACACCGTTTCCTTAAAGCATGGCATAGCCAGGGACTTCATGGAAAAGCTGCTGCAGGGCATCCTTCGGGCAACTGTGCTGTTGGGGTGAGCCCAAAAGCTGGCTGGCAGCCTGGCTTTCAACTCCTGAAAAGCGGGGGGCTTGCCCTAGACAGCTGTGGATCCCCGTGGGGTCGACCTGGCCTGGGCAGCGCAGTAGCGGTACTTGGAACCGGGCAGTGGAAGAGCTATGGTTCTGGGAGGTGCATTGGTTGCCATGGTGCCCAGATACCAGGAGGGGACCAGCGAGAAAGGAGCCTTTGGGCCTCTGCCCCCTCCGTAGGAAGACATTTTTAAGGTGAGGACGCACCCAGGCAGCGTTCAGGGCCCAACTGCAGCCCCGGGAGAACACCAAGGGGACAGCATTTCTGCCCACGACCCGCTCTCACACAGGGGGGATCTGGGAAGGCTGAGCTTTGCGTGGCAAGGATGCTCAGGGTGGCTGATGCCACACGGCAGCCTTGGCCAGGGCCGTGTCCTCAGAGCTCACAGCCAAGTGACACCGGGCACAGGATGGGCTGCCTCTCCTGTGTTTTCCCTCCTTCAACTGTCCGACTGTGCAGATGAGAGGACGTAGGAGATGTGGGAGGGCTGTGAACAGCTGAGAGCAGCAGGCCAAGCTAAGAGGGCTGGAGGTGTGCTCTGCCTGCAGAAAAGTAGGTCATGTTCATTAATGCCCGTCTCATGAAAAATGAGCTCGCCCCACTCCCCACCCCCCGGGGTGCTGCCTGGGCTGGGTCCCTCTCTTGTCGGAGAGATAGCAGCATCTGGGAAGTATCCACTGGTGGTATTTTCCTGATAGAATATCCATGACCGTGGCCCCCCCAGGTGTGTCCTCCCGGTGGACCCGGCGTGGAGAGGGTTTGGTACAGGGTCTTGCGAAATCCACACAGCAGATCACTAGGGCCTTGTGTTTTGCCCAGGTGATCTGGGCAGCCTTTGCAGAAGTTTGACTTGTTATTTACTTAGGTTTTAAAGACGTACTCTGGCTGCTGAGTGGAGAACAGACATGGGGTCAGGAGCAAAAGTGGATGCGGGCACACACACTGGATGTGAGGAGTCCGAGGAAAAGGAGCCAGATGCTGCCAAAGCTGATGTTACATCGGGCCAATTTTCAAAGTGCTCCTGTGTGGGTTACTCGTCTCCCACAAGCCCTGGGAGGTGGCCAGGACTTCTTCTCATACATGGGGACTCTGGGGCCCAGAGAGAGAAGGGGCTTGTCGCACGTGGCTGATATTATTTCCTAGGCCCATGTCAGTAGCTGTGTGAGAGGCATTTTGTCTCATTTCTTATGTTGTTGTTTTTTGAAATATGTTTTTTTTTAAATATATTTTATTGATTTTTTACAGAGAGGAAAGGAGAGAGATAGAGAGTCAGAAACATCGATGAGAGAGAAACATCGATCAGCTGCCTCCTGCACATCTCCCACTGGGAATGTGCCCGCAACCCAGGTACATGCCCTTGACCGGAATCGAACCTGGGACCCTTCAGTCCGCAGGCCGACGGTCGATGCACTGAGCCAAACCGGTTTCGGCTTGAAATATGTTTTTTAATTGATTTCTTTAGAGAGAGAGGAAGGGAGAGGGAGAGAGAGGTAGAAACATCAATGATGCGAGAGAAGCATCAACTATCGGCTACCTCCTGCATGCCCCCTACTGGAGATCGAGCTTACAACCCCTGTAGGTGCCCTGACCAGGAATAGAACCAGTGACCTCTTGGTTCATGGGTGGATGCTCAACCACTGAGCCACACTGGCTGGGCTCTTGTTATGTTTGAGAGAGCCCAGGAAGGAGGGCTGTGCAGGGGACCTGGGCTGAGGCCAGCAAAAAAGCAGCAAGGACACCGAAGGCGGGGTGGGCGGGGCTGTGGTTGGAGCTGTCTCTGCAGCCCCGCCCCTCCCGGCAACTGTCCTTCACCATCCACAGAATGGCCATGAATTCAGCACTGTCCTCCTCTCGGGCGCTGGGCTGCAGTGAGATTCTACTCACCACCTTCTCACAGCGGCCTCAGCACGAGTTGTCCACGATGCGCAGAGGTTCCCCGGCTTTGGAACCACTGGGAAGCCCAGACCCTTCAAGGTAATGCCGGGATGAAATGGGATAAACGTGATACCTCACCCCACACTGCAAAAACTACAGACATCTTGTCACCCAGTTTGCCGGTCGGGGTCCTGGCTGGGACAGAATCCAGCCATTGTGGTTCCAGAGACTTCAATCAAGGGGCTATTTACAGGCCCTGGGCGGGTTAGGGAAACCCAGAGACCCCCCCCAGTGGGAGCTATTGCCACCCCTGGGCCTGGAGAGATGAAAAGGAGGGGAAGCTATTCTTGGAGCCCTGCGAGCTGCAGTGTGAAGGAGGGGCCACCCCACCAGCGCTGTGGTCATGGGGTCACAGCTAGGACCAGGGCAGAGAAGACCGGCTCTGGCTCTTGTCCCCCTGCCTACCCTCAAATCTCTGCCCATGCTTCCCATTGGCCAGCCCAGCCAGCACCCCTGGATGCAGTCCTCAGGACCAGCCTCCTGATGCGCAGGGCAGGGCACAGACGGGCGATGGGTGAGTATCACCAGCCCACCAGAGGCGCCTTACCCCTGGGGAGAGGTGTAGTTAAACGCCTCGCTGATTGTTCATTACTGCCTTCTCTAGACTCATGCTTAAGCGGCAGCTGGAGAAAATCAAGTTCTCTGGCAAGAACATCTTGGTAGGAATAGTGATTAGGTACTAAAAACCAGAGACTGTAAAATCCAGACTCTTGAGGGCTTTTCAGAACAGACGCAGATAATCATTGGCTTCAGATGTCGGAGATGTTCCAGAAGGCACGGGGTAGATGGCAAACCTTTGAAGTCGTTTCTAGCCGGAGTATTAACATATGCGGTGCCGTAGTTTCCAGAGCGACATACATAATTTTGACCTAATGGAAATATAAATCATTTGCCCGTGCCAATGATAGACGAGAATATAAACCGGACCACAACTACGTAACCCTTCTCAGGGCAGACGCATCTGGATAACTGGGATGGTGTGCGTGAGCCTCAAAGCCCTCGCAAATTCAAAATAACTAGGATGCCTCGAAACCCAAAGACATTCATTATAAACTGCAGCTAAATCCATTGCCTGCTTACATGTAATTTTTTTTAATTAATAGTTTTGTTATTCCTCCTTTTCCCCAACTAAAATCTAGGTTTCCCCAGGAGACGGGCTGGCCTTTTAATTTAAACAGAATTTGCAACTGATTGTAAAGTCAAAGATCAATGCTTAAGCAACACCAAGTGACCCTGGAAATCTTTTTATTTTCCTGAGCGATGCAGGCGGCCTTTCTAATATCACCACTCACTCAGTGTTGGCATGGGCAACGCACCCTAGGATCCATCTGCTTTCCCTCCCAACACCAGGCAGGGGAGGGGCACTAAGCTGGGGGCCAGGAGTCTGGAGTCTGACATCAGGCCTGCAGGGTGCCTCATGACGTCACTAGTCTATCCGTGAGGATGGGAGGGGGTATGGGCCTGGAGGGCACCCACCATTCTTCGCCCATTTCCCCCCTTTCTCCTCTAACTGGGATTTTCTGAGAAGGGATTTTAAATGAGAAGGGTTTGTGCTCAGGCCCCTTCTAAGGAGCAAGGATTGGGGTTGTCGGGTCAGCGCCCTTTGCTTTGTAGAATCCAGGAAATGGGTAACCGGGGAAAGCCGGAAGCTTAGGTGTAGATGAGTCTGCGAATCGTTGTCAAACACTGAGGAGGCAGAGTGGTCGCGTTGGGCGGTAGAATAAAGAGAGAAAAGCGGGGGAAGGGAGGTTGGGAAAGGGAGACGGGAGACCAGATCCTACCTGGTCTTGGTTGAAAGAGGAGGTCTTGGTCGAGAGGCAGACGATTGGAAGGAATTCAGCGAGAGGTTTGTCAGTTATTTCCAACCACTGACCTGGTATTGATTGTGGGCACCCTGTCCTGCAGCGGGGTCCCGTGGAGCCCTGGTTCCGGTGGTTTCATTTTCCTTCTATGTGAGGGGAAGTGGGGGTGGCCTGGTCCTCTCCAACCTTTTACATTCTTTCTCCTCCCCCACCTCCTCCCAGACTTTGCTCTGCCCTTCACCCACATCCCATCTTCATCAGCCCATTGACCTGGTATTGATTGTGGTGCGCCCTGTCCTGCAGTGGGGTCCCGTGGAGCCTGGGTTCCTGTGGTTTCATTTCCTTCTACGTGAGGGGAAGTGGGGTTGGCCTGGTCCTCTCCAACCTTTTACATTCTTT
>NW_006291554.1:1811289-1816025 GCF_000327345.1 Myotis davidii
TTAGCCCTGCTCTCACACTCCTTGGAATTCTCTCCTCCCAACTCTCCTTGGTGCTTCTCCAGCTCATCTTCTCTCTCTGGAAGCCTCTTTTTATATCCTTTCCCCCCTAATTTTAAATACATTCTGAGGCTCAGCACCCAGAAAGAGAATATAAAAACATCACACTTGGGCCAATTTTACAAAAACACGTGACTCTGTGAACACTTGGCTGGATCTCCCATAGTGAGTGGCCCTGGAGTTTCAGCCACATTTGCTTTCTTATCCATCTTCCTCTGGGCACATGTGGCCACAGGAAGGCCAGACCCCATGGGAAATCGTGGAGGGCCTTTGGGCTCCACAGGTCATGCCATGCAGGGGTTCGGGTCAAGCTGGTCTAGATCTTCGGGGCTGGCCGGACAGACTGACCGCTGAGTTATCATCACTTTCCTCAACTCAAGAACAAAGTCTAATCTCAGAGGAGGAGAGACAGGGTGAAGCGGGTGCTACCGGCAGCCGCGGTCAGATCCTGGAAGGGCGAGTCGAGGACCGGTGTTTATGGCCGGAATGGAGGGAGGATGGCCACACACCTGCAGGGGGACAGGAGCAAGCTCTTTAAAAGCTCTTCAAACCTTATTAGAAAATTGCGATGGAGAGATCCCCCGCCCTTCCCGTCCCCGGGCACACCGTAAGATCTTTCCTCCACTGATTACCCTCATTTTGGAGCTCGGAAAGAAGCTAATCAGAGGGCCAGCATTGCACAAGCCGCTTGGAGTGCAATTTAGCATGATGAAGGGAGCCATGGGCCTGCTTATAAAGCAGCATTCCAAGCAATTAGGGCTGGAGTGACGGGCCTCTACTTTGGGGTGGGCGGGCACACGGGGGCACAGCTCACCACCGTGCTCAGCAGCGCCCACCTCTGCACACCAACCAACAGGGAGAGCCAACTTCACTGCATTCCTACGTGTCCAGCAGCGTCTCTTCTAATCCTCACAGCAGCCCATCATCGCGAGATGGGTGCATTAGTTTCCTACGGGCACAAATTACCACACACGGAATGGCTTCCATAGGTCGGAGCCCGGAATGGGCCTCTCTGGGCTAAAATAAAGGTGTCGGCAGGGTCGTGTTCCTTTCTGCAGGCTCTGGGGAGAATTCATTTCCTTGCCTCCCCAGTTTCTAGAAGCTGCACACTCTTGGCTCATGGCCGCCTCCATCTTCAAGGCCAGCAATGCCAGAGACATGGTGACATTGACTCTCTTGCCTTCCTCGTCCACATTTAAGGACTCTTGTGATGACTGGGTCTACCTGGGTAATCTGGGATAACCTCTTCAAGTTGCCTGATTAAACAACCTTACTTCCCCTTGGCCATATAATGTAACCGTCACATGTTCTAGGGATTAGGGAATTAGAAGCGGACATCTTGGGGGCCATTATTCTGTGTCCCATGATAATTAATGTATTTCCCAGGGGAGGAAAATGCGGTGAGGAGAGGTTGTGTGACTTGCCCAAGGTCACACTGCTGATGAGCCATGGAGTTGGCATTCCCGTAGGCCATTTGATGCCAGACCCTGCAGTCTTACCCTTTAAACTGTACTCCTTCCTTTTCTTTCATTCAACATGTTAGGGAAGGCCTGTGTTGATAGAAACGGAGAGATTTGGGGTAAGACAAAAGGCAGAAAACAATGCAGTGGTGGGGGACATGGTCAAGGGTTGCTGGTGCTATGGACATGTAGGGGTGGGAGAGGCATACTGTGCACCCCAGAACTGACCGAAATGGTGACCATCTGTGTTAGGTTACAAGAGACCTGGGTTCAAATCCCTGCTCCGCCACTTATATCCGCGTGCCTTCCAGCCAGTTGCTTGATCTCTGGGTTTCCTCATCTGCAAAATGACAATGACAGAACCCACCCGGTGGGTTTGCTGTGTCCATTAACACAGCATAGGGGCTCCCCCAGCTGTGCCTGGCACGCAGACAGCGTTCTGTAAGTGCTGCTACGCCTCCTCTCTCCTTGGCCCTCCCTCGGGAACCCTAACTTCTCACATGCAAATATTAACAGAGGAAATGGTGGTTGAGATTTCTGCGTTCTGAGGAAACAGATATGGGGAAGCGGAAAGAAACAGGCAGGAGGACAGGACCTCTGCTGGCATCTGTCTTGGAGAGTCCACATTAGTAATTAGGGAAAATGGCTCTGTGGTTAACACAGATTTTAAAAACACTGTATCACCCTTTATTTCCGTTTCCTTCCTTCCTTCCTTCCTTCCTTCCTTCCTTCCTTCCTTCTTTCCTTCCTTTTCTTCTTTCCTTCTTTTTTAAATAAAATGTTGGAAGAGGAGACCTAAAATGCCCACCTGAGTTAGAATTCTCTGGTTGCAAGCAGCAGAATCTGACTCTAACTTAGATGAAAGTTGGAAATTGATGGGAGGACATGGGGTGGCACGAAATGGAGACGAAGCTGAACACCTGGGTCTCAGGAAGACAGGAGTAGGGCAGCTGTGGATCTAGACAGAGGAGGGAGGGACCTTCACACAAACACTCCATCCATGCTTTTGTTCCGGCCCTCCGGTCCAGTTTAAGAACCCATTGTGGCCCTAGAGTCAAAAAGTTTGCCCACCCCTGATCTAGACAGAGGAGGGACCGAGGGCCTCATCAGGGCAGTGATGCCCTGAGCACAGAGAGCTCTACCCACCGGCTCCCAGGCTTGGCACTGGGTCCACGATCCATCTTCCTGGGAAGCAGGGTTACCGGCCTCACTGGGGGTGCTTGCTGGCCTCTTGTCCCAGCAGGCAGGGCACCCTGACTGACTCTCCCTCCAGATCACCTCAGGAGGGCAGGATGGTTTCCCCAAGAGAGAACAGGGCCGGGGAGACAGGGGAACGGAGGCTGGCAACACCCGATGGGCAGCTGTTACTACAGTTGTAAATGTCTCTCATCCCTAGCCTCTGCTTCAGGATACTTCTTCATTCATTCTATCTGTACTGCAAAGTATCATTTTTATGGCTATTACCTAAAAAACAAACAAAAAAACAGGGGAAGAAAAGCTCCGTGCTTCTCGGTGCTTGGAGAGAGAAACACTTTATGCCTGTTTTATGATGGGGGCGACCGAGCTCGGTCAAGATGGGACCCTGAGCAGAGTGACCCCTGCTGTGCCGGCATCAGGGCCAGCGAGGAACCAAAGGCCAGTCTGGCTCAAGCCCACACGTTACACCTGGGACACCGTTCTGAGAGGTTCAGCCACCTGCTCAAGGTCACCCAGCAGTTCAGAGGCAGGACCACCGCTGCTTCTTTCCATTCAACAGTAGGCCGTTGGGGCCCATCGAGAGGGCAGGCAACTCTTATCCATCAGGCACAGCATCGCCCCCTCCTGGGCCAGGATATGAATGGCACCTCCTTGTGGTGTGATAGGTGTTGAACCCAGCACCCTGGGTGGACTCCTGGGCGATGGGGAGCACGCCCTGGCTGCTCCTGAGTTGTGCACCCGCCCGCCCAGGAGAGCCGGCACCAGGCTGGGGAGTCCCTTGTCAATCCCTTGACAGTCAGTTGCAGGGCTTAAAACAGAGAAAAAAGGAGAAAGAACAGAAAAACCCTTCCAATCTCTGATCTTAAAGCACAAGGCAAATTTCTCATTTTGAGAGAATCAAAGCCCAAATCCTTCTTACCCAGAGACCAAAAGCAGAGGCAAAGTTCAATAGAGTTTTTTTTCCTTTAACTGTTGGATCTTGTTTGAAGGCAGAGGCAAAGTTCAATAGAGTTTTTTTTTTTCCTTTAACTGTTGGATCTTGTTTGAAAGGAAAAGAATTTCTTTTGCAGAGAAACGAGGGAAACGAGTCCCTCGGCATGGAGCTTCGGAGCCTGGTGTGTCCTCGGGCGGTTTCAGGGTGTGATTGGCAGGTCCTCTGAGCGGTGGGTGCGGAACTGGAGAGGGCTTGGGTTTCCAGAAGACGCGGGTCTCCCGCGGCCCAGTGACGTCCAAGCACGTCCTGTGGTCCGCAGGAGGGCAGAGCGGGGCCAGCAACTCGAATCGGAGTCGCCTCTGCGGGAGCCTCCGCCCTACCTCCCGTCTCTGGGCCCATTGTCTTGCTCTAACGCAGTTGGAGTCTCAACCCAAACACCTCATTTTACCTTTATTACACGTCGAGGCTGTCTTTGCACTCCAGGCTTTTCCTCGTTAACCGATACCTGAGCTAAAAACAAAACAAAATAACCCAAGACCAGTGAGCAAAATGGAGCAAAACCAATAAGGATATTTCACCAGGAATAAAACGCCCCGTGGGTCATTTTTAAGCCCAGACACACATTGCTTCTGGACCACGTATACCTCATTTTTTCTTCCTGATACCTTTAGCCGGCAATTAGGGGGAGGTTTTCAGAGCATTGCTCAAACATCATTTTACCCCATGCTATCTCCAAGAAAACAGGACCTAGCACCTGGCATATATTAGGTGTTCAATAAACATTTGTTGAATGAATGACTGACAAATTCTTCCACTAGAATTTGAACCCATTGCACTCCGAGCCAGTCATGCTGATGCCCAGGGAGCGAGTGGGTCGTTCCTCAATGCTCCTTGACTACCCCTGAGGTGGGTACAGTGGGCACAGTGTGAGAAGGAATAAAGAAAATAGTGCCTGGCCAGTGTTGCTCAGTAGTTGAGCATCGACCTATGAACCAGAAGGTCATGGTTCGATTCCCGCTCAGGGCACATGCCTGGGTTCGACCTTGATTCACCAATGTGGGGCATGCAGGGGGCAGCCGATCAGTGAT
>NW_006291555.1:0-265 GCF_000327345.1 Myotis davidii
AAATCAATAAATATGATACATCACATAAGCAAACTCAGGGACAAAAATCACATAATCATATCAATCGATTCAAAAAAAGCATTTGACAAAATTCAACACCCTTTCTTGATAAAAAACTCTTAGCAAAGTGGGAATAGAGGGATCATACCTCAACATAATAAAAGCCATATATGACAAACCTATAGCCAACATCATACTCAATGGGCAAAAACTAAATCCATTTGCCCTAAGAACAGGAACAAGACAAGGATGCCCACTTTCACCA
>NW_006291555.1:433-1515 GCF_000327345.1 Myotis davidii
AAAAAACTATTAGACGCCCTAACAGGTTTGGCTCAGTGGATAGAGCATTGGCCTGTGGACTCAAGGGTCCCAGGTTCGATTCCAGTCAAGGGCATGTACCTTGCTTGTGGGCACATCCCCAGTAGGGAGTGTGCAGAAGGCAGCTGATCAATGTTTCTAACTCTCTATTCCTCTCCCTTCCTCTCTGTAAAAACACCAATAAAATGTATTTTAGAAAAAAAACTATTAGACCTAATAAATGTATTTGGGAATGTAGCAGGATACAAAATTAACGCCCAGAAATCTATGGCCTTTTTATATACCAATAATGAACTCACAGAAAGAGAAATTTTTAAAAAATCCCATTTACCATTGCACCAAAATAATTAAGATACCTAGGAGTAAACTTAACTAAGGTCGTAAAAGACCTATACTCTGAAAATTACAGGACATTGAAAAAAGAGATAGAAGAAGACATAAACAGATGGAAAAACACACCATATTCATGGATTGGTGGAATCAACATCATTAAAATGTCCATACTACCCAAGGCAATCTACAGAATCAATGCAATCCCCATTAAAATACCAATGGCATATTTCAACGATCTAAAACAAACTCTCCAAACATTCATATGGAACAAAAAAAGACCCTAAATATCCACAGCTATCCTGAGAAAGAAGAACAAAGTTGGAGGGATCACAATGCCAGACATCAAACTATATTACCAAGCCACGGTTCTGAGACATTTTGGCCAATGGAACAGAATAGAGAACCCAGAAATTGGCCCAAGCCATTATACTCAATTTATATTCAACAAAGGAGGCAAGAGCATACAATTGAGTCAAAACAGTTTCTTTAATAAACAGTGCTGGGAAATTTGGTCAGATACATTCAAAAAAATGAAACTAGATCACCAACTTACACCATACACAAAAACAAACTCAAAGTGGCTAAAGGACTTGAATGCAAGGCAAGAAACCATAAAAATCCTACAAGTCTCCATAGGCAGCAAAATTGCAGACATATGTCATAGCAATATCTTTACAAACACAGATACTAGGGTAAGAGAGACTAAGGAGAAAATAAAAAAAATGGGACTA
>NW_006291556.1:0-408 GCF_000327345.1 Myotis davidii
TCTTTGACTTGATTCTTGGGATCCTCTAGTCCTCCGTTGGGTCTTTGCATAATATTTTTTATATCCTAGAGGGTCTCACTAGATTTATGGAGGATCTCACTAAATTTATCTGCAGTTTCTAGAAAATTCTTGAAAAACCTTGTAAGTGTGGTTTTGAACTCTCTATCCAGTAGTTTTTTTTCCCTCCATTTCTGTCATTTGTGACCTGTCTCTTTGTCCCCGCATTTTTTATGCTTCCCTGTGTTGATAGAGTGGCTTTCTGTACTAGGTGTCCTATAGGACCCAGTGCTTCAGCCTCCCCAAGTACCTGAGTTGGACACTCTTAGTGCACCCCTTTGTGGGCTTTGTGCACAGTCTTGTTGTAGTTAAGCCTTGATTGTTGTAGGTATCACTGGGAGGAATTGACCT
>NW_006291556.1:8484-8875 GCF_000327345.1 Myotis davidii
CTGCAGCTCCCCGAATGGGGGTGGGATGTTCACCCTGTTGCTGCTCATTGGACGGGCACGGGCTGCATGTCGCTGCTGCTCCTCAGACTGGTGTGGGCTGTGCAGGGCTTCTGCTCCTCATACGTGGGCGTCTGCTCAGGCGGCTGCTGCTCCTCAAATGGGGACAGGCTGCATGGGGCTATCTCTCCTTAGTTGTGGGTGGGCTGCTCCTGTGGTTGCTGTTCCTCAGATAGGGGAGTGGGTTGCTCACACAGCTGCTGCTCCTTGGACAGGGGCAGGTCACGTGAGGCTGCTGCTCTTTGGCCTGGGGCCAGATGCTCGTGGGGCTGCTGCTTCTCTGTCAGGAGCAGGCTGTTCACGTGTCTGCTGCTCATGTGGGCACAATGCCCAG
>NW_006291556.1:9606-11471 GCF_000327345.1 Myotis davidii
CAAAGAGGAATGGGGCAGCATCTGTAGAGGCTGAGCTTATATACAGAAAATAAGGTTAAGAATTGGATGAATATGGGGTGGACCTCAGGTCAGTATAGAAGAAGTAGAAAGGGGATGAGTGCATAAGAAGAAAGAGAATGAGAAGAAAATAATATTAACATATTTAACAAAAAATGATTTAAAAATGGTATAAAAAGTAGCAAATAAAACAAAATAGAACAATGGAAAAATAATGTGGAAAGAAATAGAAAATAAGGCAACAAACAAAAAAGGAAAATAAAGAAAAAAGAAGAAAAAAGAGATAGCAAATAATAATAAAATAAAATAAAAAGGAAAAAGTGAAGTTGATCCTTGGGTTGGCTTAAGATCCCATTCTTGGGTACTGTCTGCAGTTTCTCTGTTTCCTGTTGCTGGAACTGAAGGCCTTTCTTTAGGCCAGTCCCTGTGAACTCTAGGGTACTATTCAGGTGTTTATATTTTTAATACTTTGTACCATTCAGGGTGTATTCTGAGTATGGCTCTATTGGTTGTCTGGAGACTGGAGGGAGGGGTTAACTCTTCAGGAGAAAATGGCTGCCCAGGTCCTGGGCTCAGGTATGACTCAGTACCAGACTCACTGCCACTTCTCCTGAACCCTTTCCTCTCCCCAGACTCCACAAGTTTGCACCCTCTTCTCCACCTCAGCCATGGGTGAGTGTCCATATATGAAAGGTCCTATGAACTAGGTTCAGTAAAGAAAAGCACAGGCCACAAGAGGGGAAAGACTGTGCCTATGCAAGCTTTTCTCCTTCTGGCATTGCATGGTCTTGTCACCCCTTCAGGCTGCCCACTCTGGGCTCAGTCTTTCTTGACTGTGAACCCAGATCTAGAATCCTCCGTTCAACAGTCAGACACTGTGCCTGTCCCAAGGGACGTGGCCGAGTGCTGTGCGGTTTCCCTCTGACCCTCTGGGCTCAGAGATCTGGCAGACTCTCCTGCCCAGATCCTTGATTTTACCTTTCTCCAGGGCTCCTCTGCTCTTCCCAACTGCAAATTGTCTCACCAGGTGAGCCTCCTTCACCAATTCGGGGTGAATGTTATTTCTTTCAGCTGATCATTCTATCTGCTTGGGGACAAGGCTCAGGACACATCTGTCTATTCTGCCACCATTTTATCAACGTCTACTATTTTTCTTAAGTTTTTTTTTATTGACTTCTGAGAGGAAGGGAGAGGGAGAGAGTGATAGAAACATCCATGGTGAGAGAGAATCATCAGGTTTCCTCCAACACCCCACACTGGGGGTGAGCCTACAACCCAGGCATGTGCCCTGATTAGGAATCTGTGACCTCCTAGTTCATTGGCCATCATTCAACTGCTGAGCCATGCCAGCCCAGCTGGGAGGCAGTATTTTAAGACCACAGAGAAAAACCAACCACAGTAGCTCTATACTGAGTTATAGAAATGAAATATATCTGAAGCCTGGTAACCTCTTCTCAGTTCAACTCTTCTTAACTCACTTTCCTCTATGGGCACACTGTTTGCAGAACAGCGTTCCTTATTACAAAAATATTTTGTCTTTGAGCCATGTTTATACCTTGCCTGGATACAAAGAGACCAATTTTGACAAATTAATTGATAGTAAAGTGTAAGGGCCCCATGTTTGGCTCTCTTGCAGAGATGATTCTTGTTAAATTTACAAGTGATTAGGGGAAGAAACTATTGGAAAATTAACAAGTATGTCATTTTATAGGGGGAAGTGTATGCCTATGTTTGTGTACACACATATATACACACACCTATAATATATGTGTTTCCCTCTTTAGATATATATTTTCAGGTATGAATAACATTTTTAAATATATTTTTTATTGATTAAGATATTACCA
>NW_006291556.1:11800-13290 GCF_000327345.1 Myotis davidii
TCTCTGGATCTATTTTTGTTCATCAGTTTATGTTGTTCATTATATTCCACAAAAGAGTGAGATCATGTGATATTATCTTTCTCCAACTCACTTATTTTGCTTAGCATAATGCTCTCCAGGCCCATCCATGCTGCTGCAAATTGCAGGAGTTCCTTCCTTTTTACAGCAGCAGAGTATTCCATGGTGTAGATATACCAGTGTTCTAATCCATTCATCTGCTGGTGGGTATTTAGGCTGTTTCCAAATCAAAGCTATTGTAAATTGTGCTGCTACAAACATAGGGGTGCATATATCCTTACTAATTGGTGTTTCTGAATTCTTAGAATATATTCTTAGAGGTGGGAGATATGGCTCAAATGGGAGTTCCATTTTTCATTTTATGAGGAAACTCCATACTGTTCTCCACAGTGGCTACACCAGTCTGTATTCCCACCAGCAGTGCACAAGTGTTTCTTTTACTCTGCATCCTCGCCAGCACTTGTCGTTTGTGGATTTGTTGATGATAGCCAGTCTGACAGATGTGAGATGGTACCTTATTGTTGTTTTGATTTGCATCTCTCTGATGATTAGTGACATTGAGCATGTTTTCATATGTCTCTTTTTCCTCTGTACCTCCTCCTTCTAATCCCTTTGAAAAACAATGCCCACAGGCGGGGAATGACAATAATAACAACAATTACTTGTCTGAATTTAGTAAGGAATTTTAAACAAAACATCACATCACCTTAGATTTCAGAAGTAAAACATCATTGTATAATTTATGTAGATAATAAAGAACAAAGAAAATACTTACTCTTCTGGCAATCATTGTCTCAGATAGTCACTTAATCCCCAAATTCCCCACGGTTACAACAGCTGACCAGAAATGTGTCAGCGGAGATAGGTAGGTGCACTTCCAGTCACATATTTTTTTGAACCCTTACTCAACCTCACAGGCAAGATTTCTCTGTCTCTAAAATAGTTTAGAGACTTTATTAATAAGGTCTTGATCTCATTTTAAATCTAAACAATATTTTCTTGTACTCCCTTTAAGTAAAATGCTAAACAAACAAGCAAACAAATAATCCAATTACAAAATGGGCAGAGAACCTGACAGACATTTCTTCTAAGAAATCATACTAATGGCCAACAGGTATATGAAAATATGTTCAACTTCACTAGTTATCAGGGAAATGCAAATCAAAACTACAATGAGGAACCACCTCACATAATAGCCATCTGTTAGAATGGTTATTATCACAGGCAAGTAATAACAAGAGTTGTTGAGGTTGTGTAGAAAAAGGAAGCTTTGCTCACCGCTGAATGTAAACTGGTATAGCCATAATGGAAAAACAGTGCATTGTCTCAAAAATTAAGTGTAGAGTTACCGTATGATCCAGAATTTCTTCTTCTGGATATCTATCCTAAAAACTTGAAAGCATTTGTTTGCAATGACATATGCACCCCCATGTTCATTGCAGCATTATTCATGATGGCCAAGACGTGGAAAC
>NW_006291556.1:13372-21286 GCF_000327345.1 Myotis davidii
TAATTCAGTAAAGATAAAATACTGCAATTTGTGACAACAGGAATGGATGTTTAGAATATCATGCTAAGCAAAATAAGTTAGACAGAGTCAAGTACCATAAGATTTCACTCATATGTAGAATATGGAACTGAAAGCAACAAGTGTACAAACCAGACAAACAAACAAAAAGTCATAACACAGACAACTGTATGCTGGTTACCAGAGGGAAAGGAGGTGGGGGTGGGGTAGTAAAGGGACAAATACTGAATATGGTGATGGGAAATGCTTTGGCTTTGGGTGGTGGGCAGACAAAGCAACATACAGATTAAGTTTTATAGAAATGTACACTTGAAACTTATACAATGTTATTAACTACTGTCAACCCAATAAATTTAATTAAAAAAGGAAAAAAAGGAAAAATGCTAGAGTGTGTAGGACCCCGTTTTGATTCTTTAGAGAACCTGAAGATATGATGCCTTTGGCACACTAGCACATTTTAAAATGTACTCAGTCTGTAAATAAGTAAATAAATACTCATATCTTTGGTGACTCTGATTCCAAAGTCACCAATAAATCTAGTTTGTAAATGACTGTGGCGGTAAGAAATATCCTAAAGGCAACAGTGGGGACCATCTTCTGTGGAAGAGATGAGAAATAAGCATCAGAAACAGAAGATATGCAAACTATATCACCATAGGTCTTTAAAAATTAATAGGGAGTGATTCCTCCTATTTATCCATTTTTATAAATACATAATTTTAATTGTAAAACAATAAATCTGATAATAACAAAGAAAATACATGTAAAATCATACATAGTATAGAGATAGCTCTTGGTAGTACTTTGAATATGCACACACACACATTTTGAATATCAAGAGCATATTTATTAAGACTATTTAAAATATAGGATTATGTTATAAAAGTAAAACATAAACTTCTTTATTTTAGCTTTATAAACACAGGGAACTAAACATAAGCTTTAGCATAAAAAATTCCTTGGTATAGTTCTTAATTTATGAATGCTTCATTACTTTTTAAAATATTTTATGTTTTTGCATATTTTAAAAACTCATCATTAAAATGGCTGCAAGGTATGTATTTGAAGTTTTGTATGTGAACGACCTCCACAAGAACACACTTGTTGGAAATAATATGAAAATAGATTATTTATTAAGATGCCACCAAAGAATTAATAGTGAAATATTAATTGTTGGGTGTGATAAAGCTACTTTAGCTCCGCATTCACATTTTCAGATTTATTACATTTGTCCTAGCCTGTAGGAATTCAGATATATTGGGTATTGAGATATAAAATAGCAAATTTTTGTACCTGAGGGCTAAATTTACTCCCTTAGTTAAGATCATGGAATCTGACAGGGATTGACAGAGGGAACAATATTTTTTGTGGGGTATATTGAATATACTTATTCTGATAAAATTTACATAGTTTACTTCTACCAAAGTACATAAAAGTTCAAGAAAAACAAAATATTACATAGCTATTTTTTCAACTATAATGTTCTCAAAGTGATAGACTCATCAGAAAGTAGAAAGGGTAATGTAAACACTGGTTATTTTAGGCAGTGATTGAAAAATATTAAATAGCTAGCCTTAGCTGGTTTGGCTCAGTGCATAGAGCATCAGCCTGCTGACTGAAGGATTCCGGATTCAATTCCGCTCAAGGACACATGTCTGGTTGCAGGCACAACCCCCAGCCAATCAATGATTCTTTCTCATCATCGATGTTTCTATCTCTCTCTCTCTCTACTTTCCTCTCTGAAATCAATAAAAATATATTTAAGAATATTAAGGAGCTAAAATTTTATTTAGCTATTTTCTACCTCACAGTGAATATGAGATGAAGTAACAGAGGAACTTCACTGGAAAGGTTTATAAGACAGGAAATTTGAAGAAGGGTGTGTGGTATTACAAACTTGTGTATATTACTTTTAATACTATTTTTCCTTATGATTGTCCTGGGCCAGGTTTGAATTTATGGCTGTCTGAGTAGGAGTATGCCAATAGTCAAGACATAATGTCTATACCATTAAATGTAAAAGTAAGGCCTGGCCAGTGTGGCTAAATGGTTGAGCATTGAACCATGAGGCAGATGGTCATAGTTCCATTCCTGGTCATGGCACAAGCCAGGGTTATGGTCTTCATCCCTAGTGGGGGGCGTGCAAGGAGCACCTCATCAATGATTCTCTCTCATCATTGACTTTTCTCTCTCTGCATCTCCTTTCCTATCTCTGAAATCAATAATTTAAAAAATAAAAATATAAGCATATTAAAAAATGTTAATAGAATGTATTTGTAACAATCTTTGAGGATGGGTCATGATTGTACTCATGTAGCCAGATTAGAACTAACTCTGAGTATTGCTCCCTTAGTAAGTGGCAGGAATGGTTCTGTGATACTTTACCTGTCAAATCAGATGACAACTGACTGGAGTTGAAGTAGAGGAGAAGCTTTATCAATCTTGCTGTCATAGCCTGTCGTTTGGGTAAAGACTATACCAGAGATAAAAGATCAAGCTCATTCATTATTGACATGAAATTTACAAAGGTATTGAAATGTGGACATCTGGCCAGTTGGTGGGGAACAGGGAAAGTGGATTAACTATTGAATATTTGCATAGCATAGGACTAGAAACAGTGCACATCGCTTCCAAACCCATTCTGTTAGCTATAATATAGGCTACTTGGTCACATCTAATAATGTATAAATATAGCAGAAAATGAGTTCTATTGTGTTCTCAGGGATAGCAACCAAAATGTTTGGCAAAAACAGAAATTTCTGCCAGATAGTAAGCATAAATACCTTAGAATTTAGTTTTGTGGGGAGTAAACAATTGAATAGTCAGGATTCACAGTAAACAAGTCTAAAAACAAAGTGAGAGCCAAAACCGGTTTGGCTCAGTGGATAGAGCGTTGACCTGCGGATTGAAAGGTCCCAGGTTCGATTCCGGTCAAGGTCATGTACCTGGTTGTGGGCACATCCCCAGTGGGAGATGTGCAGGAGGCAGCTGATCGATGTTTCTCTCCCATCGATGTTTCTAACTCTCTATCTCTCTCTCCCTTCCACTCTGTAAAAAATCAATACAATATATTAAAAAAAAATACATTAAAAACAAAGTGAGAATGTCAATATGACTGGAGAATGTCATGCAGAGACAAATAATATTAGAATCTTTGGGTTTTCTACCTATTTATCCTTCCTTTTAATTGGATTCCCCCCTTTTCCCTCTTCATCTTTAAGAGGAATGCAATCTTTTTAATTGAGTCATGGAAAGCTTGTTTCACTTGCTTGTTTCTCAGGGTGTAAATAAAGGGGTTCAACATGGGTGAAATGGAGGTAATAAGGAGTGTAGTCCCTTTATTTATAACTACCTCATCCTTGGCTGAAGGTTTGACATAAATGAAGATGCAGCTTCCATAAGTAATGGAAACCACAATCATGTGGGAAGAACACGTGGAAAAGGCCTTTTTCCTTTGCTGGGCAGAGGGAAACCTTAGGATAGTCCTGATGATATAAATGTAGGAGAGAACCACACATATGAGAGTCATGATGAATGTCAACACGGCACACATGATAACCATCTGTTCTATCAACCAGGTATCTGAGCAAGAGAATTACTGAGAATCCATCAGAGTGAGGGTGATGATGGTTAGGTTCCCAGATATATTCAACATGTAGGAAAGAAATAGAAAGATAGAAAGCAATATTTTCAGTGGAGTGTCATCGGTCAGTCCCAGCAAGATGAAGGTTGTTACTGTAGTTTGGTTTTTCATCCTTGATTATTGTCTTTGCTCATTCTGCTTCAAATAATAAGACTTTATATGAGGAAATCCAGAGTCCTGGTCATCTCACCTTAAGAGAAGTAAATCAGGGAGTGATTCCTAGATCAGTGGGCAAGTAAGCATATCATACATGCCAATGTTTGAGTACCCCTTTGTGTCACATAACTGACTGTTCATATTTAAATCACATATTTTCTGCTGCTTCTAATTACAATTTAACTGTAGTTCGTGTCAGTTTGACATATTATATTATAAACATCAATGAAAGTAAGTTCAAAAATTGCTTTGGAACTACTATTCTTACTTCCCCCTACTTCCTAAAAGTTGCTTTGGATCTACTATTCTGGCTTTCCCCTACTTCCTAACTCCAGAAATGCTTCTAGCAGAAAAGTCCCTAAAAAAACTAACACTGGCCTTTGTTAAGAAAATCCTTGCATTATAATTTACAAGAGTATTTTTAATTAAACTGACAATGAATCACATAGTTTATTCTGTTTCAATTTATCCAGTGGAGTTTCTCTGTGCTGTTTTTATTGGATACATGCTCTTAAAGATTCATTAAAATGTGTTATAATCCAATTTTTTGAGGTATTACTCACAAGAAATATATTTCAAATATATGTTTTTTATAAAGTTAATATTACCCTTGGCTATACTTTACTTCTGTTAGAATATGTATGCCATACATTTTAATGCTTTTTAGGAAATACTAGTGCTAAAAAGAAATTTCCCCCAGCTTTCAAGCAGAAATATGGAATTATGTACTCAGGTTAATTAATTTCCTTTGACAGTGAAAACCCTAATGCCCTTTAACCATCTGCTTTGTTTCCTCAAAAAATTAAATATGGAGCTCCCATTTGACCGAGTAATCTCACTTCTAAGAATATATCCCAAGAAATCAGAAGCACAAATAAGAAAGAATATATGTACCCTATATTCATAGCAGCACAATTTACAATAGCTAAGATTTGGAAACAGCCTAAGTGCCCATCAGAAGATGAGAGGATTAAAAAACTGTTGTACATCTATAGTTTCATTTTTCTCTAGAACTTGAAAGCCCTTTTCCTATCAAAGGATTATAGTTAAGACCAGAGCTTTGATACTGAATTTTATTTACTTATGTTTTTCCATTATTTCTTTCTAAACACATTTGACAATTACATATTTTCACTCTTTCTTATATATATTTATTTCAAAATTTGTGACAGACAAATAAGGGAACATTGGAAGTATATCTATAGAGCTGAAGAGTAATATCTTGATTTTTTAATATTTTGGGTCAGTGTATTTCAGCTTGAAATACACACTAGCATCCATTATAAATATCATTTAGGAATATCAGGTTTAACAAGGTTTGGAAATTTCTCAAACATACTTCAACTTTCTCTTAAATTTTACCTCCTTGATAATTGTCTTCTCTGTCATATTAACTACTTATTCTTAAACTCATGAGGTATTTGCATCATTTAAACTACTCTAGCCAACATCACCACTACACTTCCTCTTGTTTCAATCATTAAACAAACTTCAGATTTATTTAACTCTAGTTCTCTTCTGCATACAGTAAACCGTGAACTTATGAAAGTCTTTACAGCGTACTTTCTACCATCTCACATTATCCTGAATTTCTTCCTATCATTTTGTCTAATTTTTCCCATTCTCCTTCATAGATCCTTTTCCTTTTCTAATTTGTTGGTGCACCTGAAATATTTTTTCTAGGCAATATCTCTTTTACTCTGCCCTCTCTCTAGGAAGTTCTAATAATAAGGTGATTTCAAGTAGGCTGATGATCCCTACATTTACATCTGCAGGAAAATGTTACAGTATTCTGACTTCAACTTATTCTTAGACATATAGATCAGACTTAGATGGTTTGATCTTACACCTTTTCTTTTTTTCTATCTGAGAGTCCTTGAGCAATTTGATTAATTTATCTTGTGGCTTTTATTTGTGTGTTTATGAGTCCAAATTTCAGACAAAATAATATGTACATCTTAGGGTTATAATGCAAAATTTAGATAATATAGATAAAATATGTACAACTGCATCTGGCATTAGGCCACCACTCATTACTATTCAGTATTGGGCGTTCTTATTTTGTTATCTTATGATTTCCTATTGAGAGTCCTCTAGATGTGCATATTTCAAGATTTTTAATGTGGCACTCATGACTGTGTTTCCTTCCCTGTCTATAATGTCTTATTTAAAAACTTTATTTATTGTTCTTTTTTTTGCTCCCATTTTCAGTTGTTGATATGTCTTGTCATTTCTGTTTTCTTTTTAATTTGTTCTTTTTATTCTCTCACCCACAACACTACTTTTACTCTCCGTGTCTTTATCTCATAACTGAAATATTGCAGAAACATGTTAACATATGCTTAACATATATCTTTGCTTTTCCTATTCAGTATTTTAAAATCTATGCAATCAGAATCATTTTTCTAAAGCCCAGATGTGATTAACTCTCCCCTGTTTCTTGTGCAATATTTTTGCACTGACATTTACCCCATACTATATATTTCTTTGAAACTCTTGATCTACCACTCAGTTAAATGGAAGTTAATTAATTTTGGCTTTAGGTAAATGTTGAGAAGAAGAGAAAAAGGAATGCATTAATGGGTTTGAGTTTCAAATTTATCAAGCATTTAGATTAATGAAATATTCCAGTCAATAAATATTTTATTCAGAGTAATGAGTAAGAACAAAATTTATCATCCTTAGAGAATTTATAAAATTTCTTTTTCATGGGAAAAGAGAATTGAGGTATAAGTTAGACCAGTGGTCGGCAACCTGCAGCTTGCGAGCCACATGCGGCTCTTTGGCCCCTTGATGTGGCTTTTCCACAAAATACCACATTCAGGCACGCATGTACAGTGTGATTGAAACTTCAGGGCCCATGCGCAGAAGTTGGTTTTTGGCCTGGGTGAGTATTTTGAAGAAGTGGCATTAATAGAAGTGGGGTTGTCGGTTGGTCAGGCGACCAGAGACGCAGCGCAGGCGGGCCCTGGGATATGCAGCTAGCGGGAGGCGCGCGCACTATTCATGCACGAGTTGAGTGAGCCAGTCAGTCAGCAGTCTCATTGTGCAGTGGTTAGTGCTAGTTGCATCCGCAAATCGTGCGCTGGTGACAAAAGTACCTACTTGAAGCATAAGTTACCTGTATTTTTCCAACCAGATGCAAATTCTACAGGTATTTTTGTCATCAATTTAAGAATTGTAATTATTTTGTGTTGTTGGCTTTATTATTAAAAATGAAACATTTTTAGGAAAGGCCAGCTTAGGAGTACCCTAATTAAGTTAATAACAATGTACCTACCTGTATAGTTTAAATTTGAAAAATTTGGCTCTCAAAAGAAATTTCAATCATTGTACTGTTGATATTTGGCTTTGTTGACTAATGAGTTTGCCAACCACTGGGTTAGACTATTTAGTGGTTCTGAATAAGTTATCTATGTTTGGTAACTGCTGAAGGCAAAGACCAACAGTAGTTATCATAATTATGCATGAAGTCACCTGGAAGGCTAATGGACTTTGATATTCAGCAGGGCTGAAACTCAGCATAATATATTGCCTGCTGTTGGCAGAATGGCTGAAGGCAATCCCCTAACCCAGTGGTCAGCAAACTCTTTAGTCAACAGAGCCAAATATCAACAGTACAATGATTAAAATATCTTTTGAGAGCCAATTCTTTTAAACTTAAACTATATAGGTAGGTACATTGTTATTAACTTAATTAGGGTACTCCTAAGGCTTAGGAAGAGCCACACTCAAGGGGCCAAAGAGCCACATGTGGCTTGAGAGCCGCAGTTTGCAGACCACCACGCCTAACATGATAATCCTTTTATTGTTTACCAAACTTCACCATTGATAACCCTGTTTGCATTCCTAAAGGACAAATGTGTATTCAAGTAAATAAAAGCTGATGGGCCCACGGTTTCAGAGAGCCTCTCTGCTAGAGAAAGGTCTCCACCTGGCTCCCCCATGTCTTCTAAATTTATATTTCTTGTCTAGTGTATTCATTTGTGCATCTGCCCCTTCTGCAGACCTTGAACACTAGCTTCAAATGGATGTGACGTTCACAAGGGACCTTTACTGTCTTCCACTAACATGGAGCCAGAATAGCAGAAAGATAG
>NW_006291557.1:0-10948 GCF_000327345.1 Myotis davidii
CAAGAGCATACAATGGAGGCAAAACAGTCTCTTAAATAAATGGTGTTGTGAAATTTGGACAGATATATGCAAAAAATTAAACTTGGTCACCAACTTACACATGCACAAAAACAAACTCAAAATGGCTAAAGGACTTGAATGTAAGACAGGAAACCATAAAAATCCTACAAGACTCCATAGGCAGCAATATAGCAGACATATGTTGTACCACTATCTTTACAGACACAGCTCATAGGGCAATGGAGACTAAGGAGAAAATAAACAAATGGGACTACATCAAAATAGAAAGTTTCTACACAGCAAAAGGAACCATTAACAAAACAACAAGAAAACCCACTGCATGGGAGAACATATTTGCCAGTGATATTTCCAATAAGTATGCCATCTTCCAAATTTAAAGAGAACTCATACAACTAAACAAAAGGAAGATAAACCATCCAATCAAAAAATGGTAAATGTATCTAAATAGACACTTTTCAAAAGAGGACTACAGAAGGCCCAGAGACATATGAAAACATGCTCAAAGTCACTAATAATTCGAGAGATGAAAATCAAAACAACAATTAGATGTCATCTCACACCTGTCAGAATGGCTATCATCAACAAATCAACAAAGGGCAAGTGCTGGTGAGGATGTGGAGAAAAAGGAGCCCTCTTGCATTGCTGGTGGGAATGCAGACTGGTGCAGCCAGTAATCCCATTTTTATGACTGTATCCGAAGAAACCAGAAACACCAATCAGAAAGGATATATGCACTCCTATATTCATAGCAGCACAATTTACAATAGCAAAGATTTGGAAAGAGCCTAAGTACCCATCAGCAGATGAGTGGATTAAAAAACTGTGGTACACCTACTCAATGGAATACTATGCTGCTATAAAAAAGAAGGAACTTTTACCATTTGCAACAGCATGGATGGAACTGGAGAGCATTATGCTATGCGAAGTAAGCCAGTCAGAGAAAGATAAATATCACATGATCTCACTCATATGTGGGATATAATGATCAACATAATTTGATGAACAATAGTAGATAGATCTAGAGACAAATGGTAAGGGAGGGGTGGTTAGAGAGCATCCAAAGCACTTATATGCATGCATATTAGCATAGCCAATGGACAGAGACACTGGGTGTTGGGGGCTTGCCCTGGCTGGGTAGGGATGGGGGAGGGGGTCAATTGGGGAATAAGGAGACATATGTAAAACTTTAGACAAAATTAATTAAAAAATATATTTTTAATAAAATAGTCAAAGGACCTAAATAGACACTTCTCAAAAATAGACATACAGAAGGCCAAGAAACATATGAAAAAATGCTCAAAGTCATTAATTATCTGAGAGATGCAATCAAAATGCCAATGAGGACCATCTCACACCTGTCAGAATGGCTATCATCAACAAATCAACAAATGAGAAGTGCTTGAGAGGATGTGGAGAAAAAGGAACCCTCATACACTGCTTGTCGGAATGCAGATTGACGTAACCACTATGGAAAACAGTATGTAGTTTCCTCAAAAAATTAAAAATGGAACTTTCATTTTACCCAGTAATCCTACTTCTAGGAATATATCCCAGGAAATCAGAAACAGCAGAAACTTTTGCCTACTCATCCATTACAGTAGGGAACGACCTGGAGAGCATTATGCAAAGTGAAATAAGTCAGTTGGTGAATGATAAATATCACATGATATCACTCATTTGTGGAATATAATGAACAATGTATACTTCTGAACAAAAATAGATCCAGAGACATAGAAACATTGAACAATCAAATCTCAGGGGAAGGCAAGGGAGGATGGGGGCAGGGAAGTAAGCAATCAACCAAAGGACTTGTATGAATACATATAAACATAACCAATGGATACAGATAGTAGGGGGGCGAGGGCATCTACTATAGGGATGGGAATAGCCTGGGAGAGGTCAATGGGGGGAAAATGATACACATGTAAGTATGTCAGCAATAAAGAATTTACATTAAAAAAGAACCATACTCCTAACAGTTATTATAGGTTCCTTTCATCAATCTGTGAATTAACCCCTCTTCATATAACTGGATTCCATTTTGTACATTCAATGTTTCAAATATACTCCAGAAGCTAAATAAAATAAAATAAATGTTCCTTGGTTTATCTCTACCCATCCCCCACCCCTACATCAAAGTATGTCAGTCTGTTCCATGCCTCCATGCTTTGAGTCTTCTTGTATTGGTTAATTCATTTTGCTCATTAAATTTCACAAATAAGTGAAATAATATGATATTTATCTTTCTCAGATTCTCTTAATTCACTAGCAAAATAATCCCCAGGACCATATATGCTGTTCCAAAGGGCAAAAGATCCCTCCTTTTATTTTAAGTTGCATAGTATTCCATTGTGTAAATGTTTCACAGCTTTTTTATCCATTAACCTCCTGATGGGCACTTGGGTTGTTTCCAAATCTTAGCTATTGTAAATAATGCTGTGATTAACATAGGGATGCATATATTCTTTCTGATTGGTGTTTCAGGATTTTTAGGATATATTCTGAGAAGTGGCATTGCTGAGTCAAATAGAAGTTCCATTTTTAATTTTTTGAGGAAACTCCATACTGTTTTCCATAGTGGGTGCACCAGTCTGCATTCCCACCAGCAATGAACTAGTGTTCCCTTTCCCTGCATTCTCACCAGGACTTGTGTGTTGATTTGTTGATGATAGCCATTCTGACCGGTGTAAGGTGATATTCATTGTGGTTTTAATTTGCATTTATCTGATGATTACAACCTTTCAGCATGTCTTCATATGTCTCTTGGCAATTTGCATGTCCTCTTGGGAGAAATGTCTATTCAGGTCTTCTGCTAATTTTTTAATTTGATTGTTTGTCTTCCTTTAGTTGAGTGGTATAAGTGCTTTATATATTTTGGAGATTAACCTCTTATCAGATGTATCTTTGGATAATATGTTCTTCCATACAGTGGGTTCCCTTTTAATTTTGATGGTGGTTTATTTTTCTGTGCAGAAGCTTCTTATTTTGATGTATTAATATTTATTTATTTTCTCCTGTACTTCATTTGCCCTAGGAAATGTATCAGCAAAAATTCTGCTCTGAGAGATGTCTGAGATTTTACTGCTTATATTTTCTTCTGATATTTTTATGGTTTCTTGTCTTACTTTAAGTCTTTAATTAATTGGGAGTTTATTCTTGTATATGGTTTATTCTTGTATTTGGTGATCTAGTTTCATCTTTTTGCATGTGTCAGACCAGTTTTCTCAAAACTATTTGTTGAAGAGGCTGTCTTTACTCCCTTGTATGTTCTTACCTCCTTTGTCTAATATTAATTGGCAGTAATGGTGTGGATCAATTTCTGGGGTTTCTGTTCTGATCCATTGGTCTATGTGCCTGTACTTTTGCCAGTAAAAGTCTGTTTTGGTTATAATGGTTTTGCAATATAATTTGATATCTGGTATTGTGATCCCTGCTACTTTATTCTTCTTTCCAAAGTTTGCTGCAGCTATTCAAGGAATTTTATGCTTCAACATATATTTTTGGAGTATTCTAGTTCTGTGAAGTATGTCTTTGGCATTTTAATAGGGATTGCAATAAATCTATAGGTTGCTTTGGGAAGTATATACATTTTAATGATGTTAATTCATCCAATCCATGAAAATGGTCTATGTTTCCTTTTTTTGTACCTTCTTCTATTTCTTTTTTTTTAATACCCTAAATTTTCCAAATACAAGTCTTTTATCTCCTTGGTTAAGTTTTTTTCCTATGCATCTTAGTTTTTTTGTTGTTGTTGCAATGGTAAATGGCATTGTTTCTTTGGTTTCTCTTTCTGAGAGTTCATTATTGGTCTATGAAAATGCCATCAATTTCTGGGTGTTGATTTTGTATCCTGCTACATTGCCACATTTTTTTATTAAGTCTAATAGTTTCCTAATGGAGTCTTTAGGGTTTTCTATGTAAAATATTACATCATCTGTGAATAACAACAGTTTAATTTCCTCCTTTCTAATTTGTATGCCTCTTATTATTTTTTCTTGTTTCATTGCTGTGGCTAGGACTTCCAGTACTATATTGAATTAGGGTGGAGAAAGTGGACACACTTGTCTCATTCCTGTTATTAAGGAAAACATTCTTAATTGTTGACCATTGAGTATTATGTTGGCTGTAGGTTTTTCACATATGGCCTTTATTATGTTGATATATGATCCCTCTATTCCCACTTTCCTGAGAGTTTTTATCAAAAAGGATGCTGGATTTTGTCAAATTCTTTTTCTGCCTCTATTGATATGATAATATGATTATTTATTTAATTTTTTATTTAAAATATATTTTATTGATTCTTTTACAGAGAAGAAGGGAGAGGGATAGAGAGTGAGAAACATCGATGAAAGAGAAACATTGATCAGCTGCCTCCTGCACACTCCTCACTGAGGATGTGTCCGCAACCAAGGTACATGCCCTTGACCAGAATCAAACCCGGGACCCTTGAGTCTGCAGGCCGACGCTCTATCCACTGAGCCAAACCGGTCAGGGATAATCATATGATTTTTATCTTTCAATTTGTTTATGTGGTATATCACAATTATTGATTTGCAGATATTGTACCAGCCTTGCATTCACAGAATAAATCCCACTTAATCATGACGTATGATCATTTTAATATATTGCCAGATCTCATTTGCTAGTATTTTGTTGAGGACTTTGTCATCTTTGATTATTAGGGATATTGGCCTGTAAATTTCTTTCTTTATAGTGTCTTTATCTGCTTTTCGAATTAAGATAATCCTGGCTTCATAAAAAGAGCTTGGAAGTGTTCCTTCCTCTTGAATTATTTAAAATAGTTTGAGGAAAATAGGTGTCAGTTCTTCTTTGAATGTTTGGCAAAATTCTCCTGAAAATCCATCAGGTCCAAAATTTTTGTTTGCTAGAAGTTATTTAATTACTGCTTCAATTTCAACAGTTGTTACTGTCTTACTCAGTTTTTCTGATTTTTCCTCATTGAATTTTGGAAGATTGTGTTTCCAGGAATTTTTCCATTTCGCCCAGGTTGTCCAGTTTGTTGGAATTTAGTTGTTCGTAGTATCTGCTTTGGATCCTTATATTTCTGTGGTGTCTGTTGTTATATCGCCATTTTTGCTTCTGATTTTATTTACTTTGGTTCTCTCTCTTTTTTTCTTGATGAACCTAGCTAGCGGTATGTCAATCTTGTTTATCTTTTCAAAGAACCAGCTCTTTGATTCATTGATTTTTATACTGTTTTTAATACTCTCCATCATTTATTTCTGCTCTGATCTTTATAATTTGCTTCCTTATACTTCCTCTGAGCTTTTCTTGCTGTTCTCTTTTTAATTCATTTAGATGTAAGGTTAGATAGTTTATTAGTGCTTTTTCCTATGTTTTGTTTGTTTGTTTGTTTGAGGTAAGCTTATAATTCTATGAACTTCCCTTCAGGACTTCTTTCACTGTGTCCCATAGGTTTTGTGTGGTTTAATGTTCATTTTTATTTGTTTCCAAGAAGTTTTTATTTATTGCTTGATTTCATTGGCAACCCATTCATTGTTTAATAACATGCTATTTAGACTCCATGTATTTGCGTATGTTTGAGTTTCTTTTTAAATTGTAGTTGATTTCTAACTTCATGCCATTGTGATCTGAGAAGATACTTGGTATTATACCAATCTTCTTGAATTTGTATAGGCTTCTTTTGTGTTCTAATGTGTTGTCTATTTTTAAGAATGTTCCATGTGCACTTGAGAAGAATATATATTCTGTTTCTTTTGGGGAGAAATGTTCTGTAAATATCAGTTAGATTCATCTGATCTAGTGTGTCATTTAAGGACACTGTTTCCTTGTTGATATTTTGTCTGGGCTATGTATCCAATGGTGTCAGTGGGGTGTTGATGTCCACTACTATGACTTTATTGCTGTTAATCTCTCCCTTTAAGATCATGAAGAGATTTTTTATGATCTTGGGTATTCCTATATTGGGTGTAATCCAAATATGATTGCAAGGGTTAAAATTCGTTTTTATGGCTATGCATATCTCTATTTAAAAAAATCTTTATTGTTGAAAGTATTACATATGTCCCCCTTTTACACAATTGACCTCTCCCATGCCCCCCCCCCCAGCCTTCACCACCCTATTGTCAATGGGTTATGTGTATACCCATGTGAGTTCCTTGGTTGATCTTGTTCGCCCCCTCCTCTGCCTTCCCTCTGAGGTTTGATGATGTTCCATGTTTCTATGTCTCTGTGTCTATTTTTGTTCACCTGTATATGTTGTACATTAGATACCACATATGAGTGAGGTCATGTGATACTTATTTTTCTCTAACTGGCTTATTTCGTTTAGCATAATGCTCTCTAGATCAGTGATGGCGAACCTATGACACGCGTGTCAGAGGTGACACGTGAACTCATTTTTTTTGTTAAATGGCATTTAAATCTGAATTATTTGAATATATTCCTAGAAGTGGAACCACTGGGTCAAATGAGAGCTCCATTTTTAATTTTTTGAGGAAACTCCAAACTGTTTTCCACAAAGGTTGCACCAGTCCGTATTCCCACCAGCAGTGTACAAGGGTTCCTTTTTCCCCACATCTTCATCAACACATGTTGTTTGTTGATTTGTTGATGAGAGCCATTCTGGCAGGTGTGAGGTGATACTTCATTGTCATTTTATTTTGCATCTCTTGTATGATTAGTGACTTTGAGCATTTTTTTATATGCCTTCTGATCTTCTGTATATCCACTTTGGAGAACTCTCTATGTCTTTTGCCCATTTTTAAAAATATATTTTTATTGATTTCAGAGTGGAAAGGAGAAGGAGAGAGAGATAGAAACATCAGTTACGTAGTGGGAATCATTGATTGGCTGCCTCTTGCACGCCCCACACAGGGGATCGAGCTTGCTACTCAGGCATGTGACCTCCTGATTCATAGGTTAATGCTGATCCACTGAGCCACTCCGACTGGCCCTTTACATATTTTTTAATTGGATTATTCACCTTCCTTTTGTTAAGATATATGAGTTCCATATGAATTTTGGGAGTTAACCCCTTATTGGGCGTATCATTGGCAAATATATTCCCTGATGAATTGGGCTCTCTTGATATTTTGTTGATGGTTTCTTTTGCTCTCCTTAAGCTTTATATACTGATGTAGCCTGATTTGTTTATTTTCTCCTTCATTTCATTGTACTAGGAGATGCACCTGTAAACATATTGCTATGAGAGATGTCTGAGATTTTGTACCCAAAGTTTTCTTCTAGGATTTTTATGGTTTCATGTATTACTTAAGTCTTTTATTCATTTTGAGTTTATTTTTGTGTATGGTGTAAGTTGGTGGTCTAGTGTCATTTTTTTTAGTGGATCTATCCAATTTCCCCCCACAATTTACTGAAGAGAATCTCCCAATTCCATCGTATGCTCTTGATTCCTTTGTCAAATATTAATTTAACATAATGGCTTGGGTGGATTTCTGGGTTTTCTGTTCTGTTCCATTTGTCTATATAATTGTTCTTGTGACAGTACCAGGCTGTTTTGAGTATGGTGGCATGAAATTCGTGCACGGGGGGTAGGGGTGTGGTCCCTCAGCCCGGCCTGTGACCTCTCACAGTCGGGGACCCCTTGCTTCTTACTACCCGCCTGCTTGCTGCTCCCTACTGATCACCTCGCTGCACCTTAGTGCTGCCATGGAGGTTCCCGCCACCTCCGCTGCACTGGCCAGCTGTGAGCCCAGCTTCTGGCTCAGCAGCACTCTCCCTGTAGGAGTCCACTGACCACCAGGGGGCAGCTCCTACATTGAACACCTGCCCCCTGGTGATCAGTTCATAGCGACCAGTCATTCCACATTTTGGTCTATTTGCATATTACGGTTTTATTATATAGGATAAGATATTGAATATGAACTGTAAATGAAAAATAAAATTTAAAAAACAACCAAATAAAATTTTAGATCTGAATATATATATATATTCTCACTTGAGGATGTTTTGAAAATTGATTTTTAGAGAGATAAACATCCATGTGACAGAGAAATACCAGTAGGCTGCTTCTGCACCTGCTGACCCAGTGGGATCTAACCTAAACTTAAGTATGTGCCCTAACCTAGAATCCAACAGGAAATCCTTTGGTGTACAGGTTTAGACTCCAACCAATTAAGCCAACTGGCCAGGGCAGATCTGAAAAAAAAAAAAAAAATTAATGTACCTTCAGACCCTGGTCAGTGTAGATCAGTAGTTAGAGTGCCCTCCCATGCACCAAAGGGTCGTGGGTTCGATTCCAGGTGAGGCACATACACAGGTTGTGGGTTCCATCCCTGTCAGATTGCTTGGGCAACTGATCAAAGTTTCTCTTTCTCGTTCCCTCTCCCTTCTTCTCTCTCTAGAATCAATGAAAAGAACATATCTTTAGAGGAGGACTTAAAAAGAAAAAAAAAATGCTTGTTTGGTTCAGTGGATAGTGCTTCTGCAGGCGAACTGAAGGGTACCGATCAAGGGCACATACCTGGATTGCAGGCTTAATCCAGGGCCCTGGTTGGGGATTCAGCAAGAGGCAACCAATTGATGTCTTTCATATTAGTTTCTGTCTTTCTCCCTCCCTTCCACTCTCTATAAAAAAAAAAATCAATACAAAAATGTCCTCAGGTTAGGATTCACTAAAACAAACAAACACCCATTCCCAGTGTGATTATTGAAGGAGCTTATGAAGTATTTCTTAAATGAATGGGAAGGGATGGGACTTTGCTTTCTAACTGTTTTAGCAACTCTTCAAGCCAGAGGGTTTATTTTTATTTTTTAAAATATATTTTATTGATTTTTTAGAGAGAGGAAGGGAGAGGGATAGAGAGTTAGAAACATCAGTGAGAGAGAAAGATCAATCAGCTTCCTCCTGCATACCCTCACTAGGGATGTGCCTGCAAACAAGGTACATGCCCTGGACTGGAATCAAACCTAGGACCCCTCAATCCACAGACTAACGCTCTATCCACTGAGCCAAACCAGTTAGGGCCAAAGGGTTTATTTTTTATTTTTTAAATATTTTCATTGATTTTTTTACAGAGAGGACGGGAGAGGGATAGAGAGTTAGAAACATCGATGAGAGAGAAACATTGATCAGCTGCCTCCTGCACACCCCCTACTGGGGATGTGCCCAAAACCAAGGTACATGCCCTTGACCAGAGTCGAACCTGGGACCCTTCAGTCCACAAGCTGACGCT
Source organism: Myotis davidii (assembly GCF_000327345.1). NCBI lineage: Eukaryota > Metazoa > Chordata > Mammalia > Chiroptera > Vespertilionidae > Myotis > Myotis davidii. The sequence goes on from NW_006291557.1 coordinate 9,201, forward strand.
CTATCCACCAAGCCAAACCGGCTAGGGCAAGGGTTTATTTTTTATTTTAATTTTTATTGATTGATTACTTTAGAGAGAGGAAGGGAGCGAGAGAAACATTAGTGTGTTGTTCCACTTATTATGCTGTCTTTGGTTGCTTCTTGTCTGTGCCCTGACCAGGATCCAACCTGCACCCTTGCTGTATCAGGAGGAGTTTCTAACCCACTGCACTGTGCGCTGCCTGTCAGAGCTCCTCAACAAAACCCCTCTGGTGTTCCCTGGACCCTTTTGTGGGCTGGAGCTCCTCTGCCACAGCAAAGCTTTGGGTTCCATTCTGTCAGGGCACCTACTTAGGTTTTGGGTTTGATCCCTGGTCCGGGCTGACTGCTGCTCAGGAAGTGACCAAGGACCATGGAGTGCTCTAGTCATTCGGTGGGGAGCTGGGGTTCTATTGCTGACATGGCTGACTCTGATCCCCACTACCCCAGTCCTCCACCAAGGGTGACTTCAACTATGGCAGCTGCATAGGTCACACTCTCTGTGGCTCGCCAGGCCTGGCTGCTGTGCAGTCACCCCGGGAGGCAGATTTCTGAGTTCCCAGGGAGAGTGCCCTCTGTGCAGGACTCCCAGGAAGAGCAGGTCTTTCAGGGTTCCCGGGCTGGAGTGGAACACCCATCCTCAGGGCTTAGAGGGAGGGCAGCCTCAGGAGTCCTCCTAGCTGGGTGTGAGAAAACACAACTGGAGCCCTTCCTCCTTGAACCCTGTCGTCTTCAGCATGTGAACACATTTTATTTTATTTGATGCAGCCTCACATGTCCAGCCTCGTGCAGCAAGCAGCCACTCTCGCCAGCTGCTGTGTGACATTACCTGTGAGGGCATCCTGGATAATTAGCATATTCCTCTCTTATTATATAGGATTACAAGTACAGATCTCTTATCTCCTTAAGTTTATTACTAAATATCTTAACTTTTTTGTTGCAATGGTAAATCGGATTGCTTGTTTAGTTTCCCTTTCTGAGAGTTCATTATCTTATCTAATAAAATATAGAAATTGACCATATCTCTGCTACACTCACAAGCCATGCCCACAAGCAACATCCACAAGCAATGCCCACCAGCCAATCAGGAGCGAGTATGCAAATAAACCCAATCAAGATGGCGGCAGGCCACAGAGCTGGAGCAAACAGTAGGCTTAGGTTGCCCCTGGTGATGAAGGAAGCCAAGCTTCCTGCCTGCCCTGGCCAGCTGTGGGCTCCACTCAAGGCTACAAAGTTACAATTATAAAGGGTGTCCCAAAATTCACGCAAGAAGTAATTTTGATAGAAAACACAGGTTTATAATTAAAAAATTACAATTTTTAATTGATTCATAAAGGATACAGTATAGGGTTATGTGTGGAATAGGAATCTGGATTATCATGTCACCATAGCGAGCACCATTAACTGTTATTGCCTGAGCAGCCGCATTTTCAAAGAAGAATGGTCCGATGATGCCTCCAGACCAAAATCCACACCACAGTGACATGTTGTGGATGCATTTGTTTCTCAACAATCACTTGTGGATTTTATGAACCCCAAATGTGACAATTTTGTCGATTAACCAAGCCATCAAGATTAAAATGAGCCTCATCAAAATTCAGCCACATTTATGCAAAACAGTCATGGAAAATTTCAACAAAAGAGTGTGCATGTGCCAGCAAAGCTGTGGAGGCCATTTACCCGATATGCTATTCCATACATAACCCTATACTGTATACTTTATGAATCCAT
>NW_006291557.1:11546-18586 GCF_000327345.1 Myotis davidii
GTAGAGGTGGTGAGAGGCTGGGAGGGGAGGGCAGTTGTGGGTGACCAGGCTGGTGGGGGGCAGGCCTGTTGGAGGTAAGCAGACCAGCAAGAGGGCAAGTTGGGGCCAAGCAGGCCATCAGTGGGGGTCAGTTGGAGGTGATCAGGACAGCAAGGGGGCAGTTTGGAGTGAGCAGGCCATCAGGGATGGGCAGTTGGGGGTGATCAGGCTGTTGGGGGGCATTTGGGGGCAAGCAGGCCAATGTCAGGGGGAAGTGGGGTGATCAGGTCAGCAGGCAAAGTGGTTAGGGGCAATCAGGCAGGCAGGCAGGCAGGTGAGTGGTTAGGAGCCCTCAGTCCTGGGTTGAGAGAGGGATGTCCGACTGCCAGTTTAGGCACAATCCCTGTAAACTGGCAGTAGGACATCCTTCAAGGAGTCCCAGATTGGAGAAGGTGCAGGCCGGGCTGAGGAACACCCCTTCCCCCATGCACAAATTTCTTGCACCGGACCACTAGTTGGTGTATAAAAATGCCATAGATTTCTGTGTATTAATTTTATATCCTGCTATGTAACCAAATTCATTTATTAAATCTAGTAGTTTTTTTGATCGAGTCTTTCGGGTATTCTGTGTGTAATATCACACAGAATGGATGGCTGCCTTTTTTCTTCTTGTCTGATCTCTATGACTAACACTTCTAGTACTATGTTGAGTAGGAGAGGTGAAAGTATGCACCCCTGTCTTCTTCCTGTTCTTATGGGAAATGGTTTTAGTTTTTGCCCTTTGAGTATGATGTTGGCTGTAGGTTTGTCATATAAAGCTTTTATTACGTTGAGGTATAATCTCTCTATTCCCACTTTGTTGATAATATTTATCAAGAAACAGTGTTGTATTTTGTTGCATGCTTTTTCTACATCTATTGATAGGATCATGTGGTTTTTATCTTTCAGTTTGTTTATGTAATTTATCACATTTATTGATTTGCAGATGGTGTACCAGCCTTGTATCCCTGGAATAAATCCCACTTGGTCATGGTTTATAAACGTTCTAATGTATTGCTGGATCTTATTTGCTAGAATTTTGTTAAGGATTTTAGCAGCTATATTCATCAGGAATATTGGCCTGTAATTCATTCTTTGTAGTGTCTTTATCTGGTTTTGGGATTAGGGTAATGCTGACCTCATAAAAAGAGCTTGGAAGTGTTCCTTTCTGCTGGAGACCAAGATCAACAATAATTGATATAAATGTGAGGAGTCTGGCAGAAGGCTGACCAGGACTCCTTTTGATATTCACAGGGTGAATACCTACATTTTATTACCTGCTGCTGACTCAATGGCCTAAAGCAAACTCCCCCCAAACCTGACAATCTTACTGTTTGCTAAACATTACCATTGATATGTCTGTTTGCATTCCTAAAGGCAATTGTGTATTCTAGTTAATAAAAGCAGCTGGGAAAGGAGCAACAGGGAGAACTTGACTTCTTTAGTTGAGTTGTCCTCTGGTTCTCCCTGTAGTCAAAAATAATATTTCGTCTTGTGTATCATTTGCGCGTCAGCCCTTCCTCCAAGTCTTTGAACCCGCGAAAGCCACACTGGCCGTGGACTCTCGCAATTGCCATCCGAAACAAGGGACTTGGAGGGAATGGATTCACCAGGGCGGAAAAATATCACCGGACCTGGTGGTGGAAGCTTAACTGCATGCAGAACTCGTGTCAGCTGCAGAAGCCTACTGATCTATAAGTGCTCGAGTGATTTCTTTTGTTTCAACCAGATCAAAATGGGGCAGAATTTGTGGAGAGAGGAGAGACATTCATATAGACTTCTGACTTGCTTATTAAAGGATAAGGGAATTGCAGTTTCAGAAGATCTTCTTTTACAATTTCTAAAGTTTATTATAGAACATAATCCATGGTTTTCTGATGAGGGTACATTCGATATTGAATGTTGGGAACGGATAGGTCAGAACTTGAAAGAAGCTCAGTGGTGGGGGGAAAATTTGCCTCCAAATTCTTTCTCCTTGTGGGAAATGGTATTGCATTTGCTAGAGCCTTTCAGAGAAGAAAGACCTCCTCCCCTTGCACCCTCTGCTCCTAAAGAGAAGCAGAAAGATAAATTGGAGGAGTGGCCTTCATATCCTGATTCTGAAACATTTAAATCGCCACTAACAGAATCACTTATGCAAAAACCCATCAGAAAAGGATTAAAGGACATGACAGTAGAATATAGACTTGCTTTTCCTATTATACAGGTAGCTAATCCACAATTCCCAAATCAAATAATAAGACAGCATGAAAGATTTGACTTTAAAATGATAAAGGCCTTGAGTGATAGTGTAATACAGAATGGTGCAAATGCTCCATTTACTGGAGAAATGATAACTAATATTTCAGAAGCATTCCTAGCTCCTTATGATTGGTATTCTCTAGCCCGTGAAACTCTGTATGGAGGAAATTATTTGCTCTGGAAAGGAGAATTTTTAGAGAAATGTCAAGAGCAAGCTTCTTCAAATCTCAGGCCCATAACTTTTGAGATGGTTGCAGGACAGGGACAATTTAGTGATGTTCAAAACCAGCTCCAATATGTCCAGCAAGCATATAAGCAAATTAGACTTTGTGGACGAAAAGCCTAGTGGACTTTACCAGCAAACAGGGAACCTGAAAAAGCCTGCAGGGTCCCACTGAGTCATTCTCTGATTTTGTAGCTTGCCTCACTCGAGCAGTGAGAAGGCAGATTCAACATGAGACTGCAGGAGATATTTTGACTCAGCAATTAGCTTATGAAAATGCAAATGCTTATTGTAAGAAATGTTTAATGCCTCTTAGAAAAAATAGTACCATTACAGAAATGATTCGAGCATGTCAGAATGTAGGGTCAGGCATTTTACAGGCAAGCTTAATGAAAGGACAAAGCATAAACGAACTCTCCTCCACTTTATCTTGTAGGGCCAATGAAGCTCCAGGAACGCAGCTAAGGTCCTAATAAGGCTATAGTGGGGGATGGCTCAAACCTCAGAATGTGTTGGTCACTTCCTGACCTTTGTGCTGTAAAACCCTGCTGAAAAACCCTGACCAGAGTGACCAATCTCTGTAACACACGTCACTTACCTAAGCCCACCCAAATGACTAGCCCTATATAACCTTTGTTCTCTTGGGACTCAGGGCTCTCTATCGCATCCAGTAATGGAGGCAGAGGGGGACCAAGCCTGGGCTTGAATAAAAGACTCTATGCCTTTGCATTGGACTTGGCTCCCTAGTGGTCTGACTTGGGCGATTTTTAAATCTGGGCATTACATTTGGGGGCTCATCCAGGATCCCCAAGACTCACACGGGACCCCAATCCGGAGAGTCTGACTGACCGTCGTAAGTGCCTGTGTGTTGTCTGTTCTGGTCTGTGTGTTCTGTCCTGTGTGAGCTCACTTCTGAAATCTGTAGTGCCTGAAACAGTCTAGGTGGATGCACTGGAGGACCTCGGGCTGGAGGAGTTGGAGGACGCTCTGATCCTCTGTCTGGAGGGGTGTGAAAACCCCTCACGAGGGGAGTGGGTTCCCTTCAAAACTCTGGGACGAGGTGGGTCACTCCCGCTGGTTGGCATAAGGCCATCATCCAGTTTTCAGCTTTGCTTCTGTGGGGTCGGAAGGCTGTTCTTGGGTGTCTTTGTTTGTCTGTGTTTGCATTTTTTTTTCTGTTTTCTGTGGACTTACTGGACGGACATTATGGGACAGACCCAAACTACTCTTTTAAGCATTATGGTCGTTTTGAAGTCAAGGGCTGGGCCAAACATGTTTGCCAGCCTGAGGTGTGGTTTTCCAGAACCGCTGGGAACTTGGGACCTTGAAGCTTACTGAATTCAAATGATAAAAAACTTATGTCTTGCATTTTTGAAGTTTATTCTTAAAAATGTTACTGATTGAGAAATGCTGAATATTTGACTTGCCAGCTAAAAGTTTAAGGTTTGGATTAAATTGGGAAAAACTGTGTGTTGTGGTAGCTAAATGCCTTTGCTAAGTGAATGTCTGGTGAAAGTATGTGAGTGTGGAGGGAGGGGGCCTGCCCTCTCCTGTCCTTTGTGTGGCTCCATGACTTCGGTCAGGCAGACATCTGAGTAAGGACCTGTGAAAACAGGTCACCCCCTCCCTTGTCTGTCTCTCGTCACCGATCATCATGAGGTCAGGGCAAAGTAAACCTACTGTTCTTAATTACATGTTAGAAAATTTTAAAGGGGTACAATAGAGATTGTGGAATTGGAATGAATGCTGAAACATTGAGAAAGCATGAGTGAACAGCTGTTTGTTTGTGTAGGACTAGCCAATTTACTACAGAGAAGGGGGATTGGATACAGCTCCAGCCTGGGCTAGTCTAAGAAAGTGTAAATATGGGGTGTTCGCCTTAGCTGCTCATTACTGGTCTGCGTAAAGTAAAAGCTACTTTGATTTATTTTGCATTTCTGTTAATTCATCTGGCTGAACATTTGGACTGGACCTGCGATGGGCTGCAAGAGTCTCTAGCAGTTCGCAGAGTCTTTTGCTCACCATTACAGAAGGAATCAGCCCACTTTACTAACAAAAATTTCTGTCTATCAGTTGCTCTTACCTGGGTTGTAAATCGTTGTAATTCCAAGAATTGCTTAGTTCTGAGGTTGCTTGTAAAAAGCAAGAGAGAAGTCTTTTCAAGTTAACTGTTTGCTTAGCAAATTAACAAAGTAGTAAATTTCAAAGAACTTGTTATTTATGGTTTTCTTATGTCTTTGGTGGACACAAAGGGCTTACAGCTCCTAAGGATGGAGAGATTTACTGCCTGTGACTGTGTTTTGTTTAACCTGCAGTTTTCAATTATTTATTAGAATCCTCATAGAGGACATAACCTGGTCTTTCCCTTCCTCCCTCAACCTGATTCTGAAAGCATCTGTAACTGGATTTCAGATGGTCTCCAGGCTTTCTGTCTGAAAGAAATCTCCCTATGCACCCGTTATCTTTCCAGGCCGCCTAAGAGTCATATTACCCCACAGGTCGGACCCCAGCCTTTGGGAGGGAGGGCTGTTATAGGAGCAGTCTGTGGTTTTCTTCAAAAATCCCACTGTTTAAAGGGAGACAAACAACTGGGCTGAGATAAGGGGAGCGGGGGTGTTGGCAGTTATGCTACTGGCTGCAGACCTAACAGGCCTTATCAATGAACTTCAAGGTCACAAAAAGTAACTGTAAACACAGTAGTCTTTCTCTACCCTGGGTTATTCTTTAAACCCGCCAATGCTGAATCAGACTGATACCTGTTCTTAGTTTTGTCACAAAAGGTCTAGATATATCTTGAGAGTAAAAGTACTTTAAAATGTGTTCATAAATATTAATCTAAAATTGCTGACTGTTCACTTTTGGTAATCATTAAAAGATTAAGGTTTCTAAGAATAAAAAATTCTAATACATTAAAAACAACTAAACTCCCAGGAGAAAAGCAGAGGAGGAACAAAGCTGAAGTCTGCAGCTGCCCTGGTGATTTAGAACTGTTTGCCAGGCAGACTCAGCCCCTGAGAGCCAGGTCAAAGAAGGGCAGCTGGATGTCTGAGCAGAGCTGCTATGGCCCTGAGAGAAGAAGCAGCAGTAAGCAAAGCAGGGAAAGATGCAGATAGAGCTAGCAAAAGCTCCCTGTTTGCAAATGTACTAAAAGGGTTTAGTACCTGTTACTGCTGGAAGAGGAGGGACTGATATCCTCTTCCAGTGCACTCCCTTGGAAGAGGCCTGATTGCTGCTCTGCCACAAAGGGAACTGGTGAAAAGGCAAAAAGCAGGGTCCTAAGGGTTAACAAAAGGGCACTCTCCCTGGACATGGGAGCCATCAGGACTTTGAAATTCTACAAGAGAGGAGGAGTCTGACTCAGAGACTGGCCGAAACCTCATTGGGTTAGGAGAACTGGAGTCTGCATGTTGAATTTGTAGACTACAGTTTGCTGGGCAAATGTCTGAGCCCAGTTATATAGAGGTTAGCTGCCTCTGTGCAGCAAACAACTTTCTTCTGTGCCAGAATGCATTTTATGGAGATTGTTCAGACTGTGTTTGCAGCTAGAGAGGAGAAGAATGACCACCGCACACAAGCCCTGACTGTGGCTTGCAGAGAACTGAGCAAGGTGACTCCCCTGCTACATTCCCAGGTGCTGGTTGCAGCCAAGAGCATGGATCGCCCTGTATGGCATTAGAGCAATTCCCTACATGATGGACTTGGCTGATGCCTTCTTCTCATGGACATGGCTCCAGAGAGTTAAGGACAGTTTTGTTTTGTGTAGGAAGGGTCAACAGTGAACTTTAGTTGCCCTCCCTCAAAGGTATTTGTATAGCCCTACCATGTGTCATGTTTGTTAGCATGAGATTTGGCTCCTGAAGCGGCCATGCTGCCAATATTATGTTTCATTGTATTAATATGTTGTATTAACCTTTGATTCTCTTGCAGGTTTGAATGTAGCTGTCAGCAGTTGCTGTAGACCTGTGTTGGTCTACAGTCCTTGGTAGTCTTTGGGAGTAACTGGCAAGTGTTCAGTTTCCCATACTGAAGGCCATTGTTATGGCCATATGTTAACTGTCCTGGAAGGGGGCTATATGGGGTGAACCCCAAAAGTAAAGGATGGCTGGCTGCCAAGAGGGCAGGTGCCCAACTGGGCAAAGAGTACCCATTAGGTTTTGGTCTCTATTAAGAAACAGCTGACAGTTGGCAGCCTGTATACTGTCTTGCAGGCCTGCGTGACCATGCCCATGTCAGGGGTGGTACAAACCTCAACTGTAGAAAACTAGGAAAGGCCTGTTTGGAATAGAAGGTTTTAGGCATAGTTATGCATTTTTAAAGGACATAGAAAGAAGGTTTAAAGGCTAATTTGAAAGTATGAAATTTAGAAAGGTAATGTATGTAATAAGGAGAAGAAGAGAAATGTTAAATATAAATTAATCAGGACTCGGAAGATGGCGGCGATATAGGCAGACATGTCCAAGGTCGTGTCCCGGAGCAAATGGAGTGAGCAGCTGAAACTAATAACACCCATCCCGAATTGGCCACATTGCACAGATGGTGAGACAGATTGCAGCCGGGA
>NW_006291557.1:24536-28667 GCF_000327345.1 Myotis davidii
TAAAAATCAATTTAATAGGGGAGGCTAGGGGACTGTCTAGGGCGGGGGGAAAAATGGACACATATGTAATACCCTTTGTAATAAAAAATAAAATTAAAAAAAAAGAACAAGAGGGATTTATTCAGAGGGAGCAAGACTGGTCTAATATTTTCAAGTCAATGATTGTGATACATCACGTAAACAAAATGAAGGGTAAAAATCACATGATCATATCAGTAGATACAGAAAAAGCATTTGACAAAATCCAGCACCCACTTTTGATACAAACTTTCAGCAACGTGGCAATAGAGGTAACATACCACAACATAATAAACACCATGTATCACAAATCTACAGCAACACCATACTCAATAGGCACAAAATAAAAGTGTTTACCTGAAGAATAGGAACAGGACAGGCTTGTCCACTTTCACCACTCTTATTTAACATAGAACTGGAATTTTTAGCCACCGTGATCAGGCAAGAAGAGAAAATAAAAGGCATCCAATTTGGAAAGGAGGAAATAAAAGTGTCATTAATCACAGATGATATGATATTGTACATAGAATATTCTATGTATTCCACCAAAATGTTAATTTAATAAATGAATTCAACAAATTAGCAGGATACAAAATTAACATCTAAAAATCTATGGTATTTTTTGCACCAATAATACATTTTCAGAAAGAGAGACTAAAAAAAAAAAGTCATTTACCATTGGAACAAAAATAATAAGATACATAGGGGAAAATTTAACCAAGGAGGTAAAAGACCTGTACTTGGAAAACTATAGGACATTAAAAAAAGAAATAGAGGAAGATACAAACAAGTGGAAGCATACACCATCTTTATGGATTAAAAGAATTAACGTAATTAAAATGTCCATACTACTCAAAGCAGTAGTATGGACTATATATTAAATGCCATTACTACTAAAATACCATTGGAAATCTTGAATGGGGAAGTAATGGTGGCTAGGAGCAGAGCCTCGCCAACACCCAGACTGGCCTTGGACACCAACCCTGACCCATGCAGTGAGCCCCATGCCAGTGTGACCTCGCAAGGAACCCCTGCTGTGGGCTCTTGGACCCCTGTAATGAGTCGTGTACCACTTCAGCCACTGTCTCTGGGTCACAGAATTGCACAACACCATGGCCGCAGTCTCCTGGACCCCTCAGTGAGTTGCAAAGTAGCACACCACCCTGGCCACAGGCTCCAGGACCCTCCCCCCTGCATTGAGTCACACAGTTGCATGCCACCCAGGCTGTGGTCCTCAGGTTGCAGAGTTGCATGATATCCCCTCTGCGGGGTCTGGGACTTTAATACCCACTCTCTGCTGTGGCAATGGCCCAATCAGACTTTCTCTTTTTTGGGCTGGTTTCCTTTTCTCCTTTGCCCAAACCACACCTTTCCAACAAAAGAATATTAACCAAGCAATCCTAACAAGAAGTTTTGTTGCTGATTGAAACTTATGCCCTTTTATGCAAATGTTGTTGCTTTCAAGCCTACCAGGTTGTATTTCAACACTTTTATTTTTCTGCAACTTGACCATTTTTTATTTGCTTAAAATATTCTGGAGTATTATAAATACATATAGAAAAGTAGACAATAATATGACAAATACTTATCTATCTATATAATAGAGGAATATGCAAATTAGCCAGGATGCCATAACTTCGCAACTGGGCAGCAAGGACCTGAGACTGCATGGCACCTGGCTGGGGCCCAGGAGACCTCAGGCCACACCCCTCACCCCTTGGGGCCTGACAGGGGACCTCAGGCTGTGCCCCTGACACCAGGCCGGGAGACCTCAGGCTGTGCTCCCTGCCCAGTGGGGTTTAACGGGGGACCTCAGGCTGTTCTCTCCACCTCAGCACCGGGTCAGGGGACCTCAGGTCAAGCCCTCCATCCAGAGAGGCTTGATGGGGGACCTGAGACTGTGCCACCCACCTGGTGCTGGGCCGGGGGACCTGAGTCTGTGCCCCCTGCCTGGAGGTGCTTGACGGGATGGGGCCATTTGGGTCTGGGTCTCTTGAGTTTTCAAAAGTGTGTGCAGGTGGTGGGTGGGAACTTGACTCTAGGTCCTGTGGTGTGCCTCAGACTCTGACAGGAGGGAAATTTTCATATAAAATTTAGTAATTTTCTTTCATCTCTGACACTTCTATTATAGAGAAAGGGCAAATGGCAATATTAAAATATTTCTCCTAATTAATTCCCTTTTAATGTGCATAAATTTCGTGCACCGGGGCACTAGTCTATACTAATAAAAGGGTAATATACTAATTAGACCTGACATCTTCTGGACATCCTTCCAGATATCCTTCTGAAAAAAAACCATGGTGGTGGGGGCTGAGGCAGAGGTGGTTAGGGGTGACCTGGCCATCAGGGGAGAGCAGTTAGGGGCAACCGAGCCTGCAGGGGAGGGCAGTTGGGGGTGACCAGGCCTGCAGAGAGGACAGTTAGGGATGACCAAGCAGGCAGATAGGTGAACGATTAGGAGCCAGCAGTACCAGATTATGAGAGGGATGTCTGACTGCTGGTTTAGGCCCGATCCCATAGAGCAGTTGAACATCCCCTGAGGGGGTCCGGAATGGAGAAGGTGCAGGCTGGGCTTAGGGGCCCTGCCCCCATGCACAAATTTCATGCACTGGGCCTCTAGTAATAATGATAATAATAATAATGACCACAACAATACAATTTAATAATTATTACTAATACTTTTTATGCACTTACTATGTGGTGTGCAGTCTTCTAAATGGTTTAGAATTTACTTCATACTTAAAGCAGCCCTGTGAGATATGTGCTCTTAATCACTTCCATTAACTTTAGGAAACTGAGGGCCCAACAGGTAAAGTAGTTGCCCATAGTTACAGAGATGGTAAATGGGAGAAATGGGATTTGAACCCAGGCAACTATGTTCCCAAACCTGTCATTTTATTATGTTATTTTTTTTCTGGTTTCAGAAACCCATTTTTCCTGAAGGCGTATCTCCATAAGGAATTAATCAATCTCTGTGGGTTCCCACCAGCTTTACTATGTCATCTTCCATCCCTAGGCAAAACTCCAGACTGTGGAGACTCTCAGCTGCTCCTGGATAAGTTGCTTAAGCTCTCCTACCTACCAGATCCACTGAAAAAAAAAATCAGAGAAAAGTGTGTTCAGATATTCTGCACATTTTAATTGGATTGTTCATTTTATTGTTGTTGAGTTCTATGGGTTCCTTTTGTATTTTGGATATTAGCCCCTCATTGGAGGTATTATCTTCAAATATCTTTCATTTCGTTGGTTGACTGGTTGATTTTGTTTTTTTTGTTGATGGCTTATTTTGCTTGCACAAGCTTTTTAGTTTATTATAATTCAATTTTTCTTTTTTTTAAATCTTCACCCGAGGACATGTTTTTATTGATTGATTGAGAGAGAGAGAGAGAGAGAGAGAGAGAGAGAGAGAGAGATCAATGTGAGAGACAAACATCAAGTAGTTGCCTCCCATACACTAAGCCACCTGGACAGTGCAATGTAATCCCTTTTGTTTATCTTTTTTTTATTTTTGCTTTATTTCCCTTGCTTGTTGGGTCAAGTTTACAAAATATTTTCTAATATCAAGGTCCATAAGTTTAGTACTTACGTTTTCTTCTATGTATTTATTTTTTTCAGGTCTTATATTCAAATATTTAGTCCACTTTGTGTTAATTTCTGTGTATGGTATCAGCAGTCTAGTTTCATTCTTTCACATGTAGTTTTCAAAGTTTCCCAACACCATTTATTGAAAGAGGCATTCTTTCCTCCATTGTATGTTTTTGGCTCTTTTGTTGAAAATCAGTTGCCCATATATTTGTGGGTTTATTTCTGGGCTCTCAGTTTCATTCCATTGGTCTGTGTGTCTGTTTTTCTGCCAGTACCATACTGTTTTGATTAATGTAGCTTTTTTTTTTTAGTTTGTAAATAAAAAAAAGGTTTTCTTTTTCTTTAAAGCAAGTTTTCTTCTATTTTTTGCACACTTACCCTGAAAATATGGAAAGAATCATTAGTGTTTTTGGAAATCTATCTTTTATTGTTGACACTGTTACAGATGTCCCCCATTTCCAGCCCTTTGCCCACCTCCATACAGCCTCCCAGGCCTTCACCACATTCATTATTCTCTGTGTCCATGGG
>NW_006291557.1:30173-31629 GCF_000327345.1 Myotis davidii
AGGCTGTCAACTGTTCATCATTCAAAAAATTTATCAAAACCTGTGCCTGTTGTTGCTCATACAATCCATCACATGCATTTGTATTCATTAATGAAGGATAGTCCGAAAGTTTGAAATGTGAACATTTCATTCCATGCAATGTGAATACCTCCTGAATTTCGTTAAGGGCATGCATTTCACAGTTCATACAGGCACCTTCTCTTCAGTGTAATTTCCAACAGAAATCTTCAATAAAATGAGATTTATTCTCATTCTATAATTTGTCTGAACAGAAGGACATCCAAACACACATAAGCATGCAAAAAGTTGCTGTAGTTGTTTGGGCATATTAAGGATGATTGCATCGTCAGTCGTATCTTTCCAGATACTGTTGTCAAGTAATAATCCTCGGTGTTTAGCAGCTTCATGAAATGTATCATAAGTTATACCTCCTACAGTTCGCAGATCCTCAAAACTTATCGCAACTTTTACATGCAGAAGCAAGAGTCTAAGGTAATATCGTTGTGGTTCTCTAAAGCTCACAGTGAACAGTCTACCTAATAATTTATTCCCACCATTTTGGTGTTCTGTCCACAAAGAATTATTAAACACATAATGCTGTGGAATCTCCCAAAATAATGATTATGTGCTTCAGAGTCTTCTCTATTCAATAAGAGCCAAGACATCAAAGTCGACTTATGCCTGTTAGCCCTATCCAAAACTTCAGCAAAATCATCGGCATGAAAATACAAATTCTGATCATTTGGCAAATAAATAGCTAATCTTGTGATTGCATGAGATTGGTCATGCATTTGCATTCCAAAAAGTCTACAAACAGCCTCAGGAGTGCTCACATACCTGGAATCAATGAAATCCTGTACTTCGCCATGATTGAAAATATTTTTTTTAGAAATTTGAATATTTGCATAGTCGTGCCCTTTATAGATGTATTTAAATAGATACTTGACACTTCTAATTGATGCACAGACTTCAACATTTATATCACAGTTATACTTGAGGCACAAATACGGGTTATAAGGGACAGTCCAAATATTATTGACAATTTTATTTCCAATAGAAATGGTGCTATGAGATCTTCGTTTGTATTTGGGATATCCATCAATATTTCCAATGGCCGCATTTTGAAATTCTTTTGGATATCCCTTTGACCATTTTCCATTTTCCATACATCGACTACTTGGATTTTGCATTCCACATGGACCATGTACCATATTTGTTTTTACAATTTGAAAAAGTCGAGGACACTGGTTCTCATCTGGAATTTCTGCCTTAACTATATGGTCAATGTCATCTTCTGAACGTAATTTGGACTCATTATCTAATATCAATAATATGTGAGCGTGAGGCAGTCCATATTTCTGAAATTCAATGACAGGAATCTTAGCTATTACTTTGCCAAATAAATGGAAATTACATATATCATTTAAAAGAACGTTCAGCTTAATATTAAAAACTG
>NW_006291557.1:33090-37221 GCF_000327345.1 Myotis davidii
CCTGGGGAAACACTGGAGGGCCAGTTGGGGGCGTGACTGGTGGTGAATTGCAGCCAGCCCGGATCTCCCGCGGGAGGGCCAGTTGGGGGCGTGACTGCTGGCCACCGCTGTGGTTGCCCCACCAGTCCCGATTCCAGGCTGGAGACCCTGTTGAGGGCATGACAGCGGACGGACCGCTGCAGTCGCCCCTGCCAGCTCTGATCTGCTGGGGGAAGAGCTGGTTGTGGGCGTGACTGTGGGTGGACCACAACAGCCGCCCCGTCAGCCCTGATCTCCCGGAGAGATACCGGTTGGGGGCTTGGCCAGTGGCGGACCACTGCGGACATGCCCGCCAGCCCTGGGTCGGGTCGCCTGCCATCCAGGTCACAGATAGCAGGCCTGAATGGCAGAGGGGCAGGCAGGATGGCGCTGTCCCATGCTGCCTGCAGTATGCAAATTAGCCGCCATCTTTGTTGGCGGTTAACCGCCATCTTAATTGGCAGTTAATTTGCATATCGCCCTGATTAGCCAATTGGTAGGGCAGCCAAGGAACGGCTAATTACCATGTTTCTCTTTTATTAGATCGGATATATCTTCCCATCCTTCCAACACCACTCCCCTCTGATATCTGTCGATCTGTTACAAGTGTTCATGCCTCTGGTCCTATTTTGTTTGTCTATTTATTTTGTTCATTAGATTTCACATATAAGTGTGATCATGTGACATTTGTCTTTCTCTGGCTGGCTTACTTTGTTTAGCATAATAATCTCTAGGTCGATCCATGCCATCATGAAGGGTAAGAGTTCTTTGTATTATTCCATTGTGTAAATGCACCACATATTTTTTATTCACACACCTACTGATGGGCATTTGGGCTGTTTGTAGATCTTAGCTATTGTAAATAATGCTGCTAGGAACATAGGGGTGCATATATATATATTTTTTTTCTGTTTGGTGTTTCAGGATGATTAGGACATATTTCCAGAAGTAGGATCACTGGGTCAAATGGGAGTTCCATTTTTAATTTTTAGAGGAAATTCCATATTGTTTACCACAGTTGCCCATATACTGCACAGGTAATCTAGCTTTTTATTACAATCTGAAATCAGGGAGTATGATACTTGAATCTTCATTCTTTTTTTCTTGATTATTATTATTATCATTATTATTTGGGGTGTTTCGAGGTTCCATACAAATTTAATGATTTTTTGTTCTATTTCTTTCAAAGATATCATTGGTATTTTGATGGGGATTGCATTAAATCTGTATATTACTTTAAGTGAACTGAACAGTTTAACTATGTCAATTTTTCCTATCCATGAATGCCGCAACCTGCATGGCTAGGGTTCAGGATCTGAGGAGGGACCAATGCACAAATGAAAATACTATACAAGAAATATGAATTTAGAAGGCCTGGGGGGCCTGGTGGAGACCTCTCTCTTGGAGAAGCACACTGAAACCTTGCCTTCTCTGCTTTTTATTCAGCTTTAGATACACATCTTGCCCCCAGTAAAGCACAGTAAACAGGTAGAAGACAGACCATCTCTAAGGTCAATAAAGATAAGTAAGGTCCAATAATCATTTACTTTGAGGCTATTATGTCAGGAAGTTGCTTTGAGCCACCACTATCTCAAAATGAACAATGGTGCTTGGTGTTAGACCTGCTAATGCCTAAGGTCCTTCAGCCCTCTGCATTCCTTGGTGTACTCTCATGATAGCATTGGCAGTGGGTGGCTAACCACACATGAATAGACACTTTCCCGTGAGGGCATACAGATGTTCCACTCTGGGCTGCTGTCCCTCTGCCAGAACCCAGGACTAAGATTTGTGCACTGACCCTTTAAGAGGGTGCCTAGGTCTCTAACATATTCCCATCTCACCCTGGTGGATGCACTCCTCAATGATTTTCATAGCCAAATGTTATGTGGGCCCCTCTTCCCAACACTGGCACTCTAGGCTGGGGAGCTTGGCTTGGGATGGACACACTTCCTTTTAAGGAAGGACCTTTGCAACTAAGACATCCTTCCTGATTCTCAGCTACTGTGTTTGGGTGTAGGGTCAGCCCTTTTCACCTCTGCCCTTCCTGTCAGTCTCAGTGTGACTTCTTCTGCAAATCCTTGGTTATCAGACTTCCATTAAACTGATCATTCGTTGGTTATTCAGGTTGATTGTTCTATAATTTAGTTGTAATTCCAATTTGTTTCTGGGAGGAGGTAACTTTTCACCTATTCTGCTGCCACCTTGGATCTCCTAGGACTTAATGTATTTGAAAGGTCATTATGTTGGAAGCTATTTGAATTTAACCATATTATTTGGAAACAAAACAGCCACAGAACTTTGCCCTTCTGCTGTACTTTACCTAGATCTCTGTTTCCAGGTTCGACATGGCGGCACTGGTGCCTGTGTGGGTTGGTATTTGCCTATAACTCATATTTTGATAAATTTCATGCAGAACACTTCAAAAAATTTGAAGAATAAGACAAATGGAAACTTAAGGAATTCAGGCAATTTGTAAAAAGCAGGTAAGGAACAGAATAAAAATTTAATAAGATTGTATACATTCTTTTGTTTTGATTTTGTCCTAGGAGGAGGTGTGTATAACTTCCATCTACTCTGCTGCCAGCTTGGATACCCTCACTTTTTCACTTTTTATAAATGATGTCGGTGGTGTGACCTACACTGAGAAATATGAAAAGCACAGAGCACTTCAGCTTGCATCCAGAAGCCAGGGAGAAGTCATTCTGGCTTCTCCTCAGAGGAAGTAAAAACATACCATACTACAAACAAGCCTTTTGAGGAAGGCCAATGTGTGGAAGACCAGGTTGAGGGAGAGGACATGGTGCTGAGGAGAAGTTCAAAGGCTTTTTCAACTAGCCCCATGCTAGTTAACATGAACACGGAGCCTATTTGTCACCAGGATTTACCAACAGTTGTGCTTACTTCAGGGCTGTGATGTAGCAATTTATTTTAAAATTCATTTTTAATAATTTAAATATTTTTCCTGAGTATTAAAGATTCATTTTCATTATGGAAATTTTGTAAAATACAGAATAATAAACATGTATAACACTTAGTGAATGCTAACAGAATGCACCAGGAACCATGTTAAGCACATTGCATACATTATCTAATTGAACCTCATAACATCCCTATAAGACAGTAACTATTCTTAAATTCTCCATGTTCAGGTGAAAAAAATGAGACTCAAAATGACTTACTCAAGCTCACATAAGCCAATAAGTGGTAGAGCTGGAATTTGAGGTACATTCTGTCTGATTTAAAGTTTATCCGTTTTTTAATTTTAAAAAATATTTTTTCAGCTTTATTGAGGTATAGTTGATATGTGAAAATTACATGTATTTGTGGTGTAAAATATGATGTTTTGTTATATGTATATATTGTGAAATGATTGCCATAATCAAGCTAGTTAGCATATACATCACCTCACATAGTTATTTAATTTTTGTCATGAGATTAAATTTAACATCTATTCTTTTAGCAAATTTCAAGTATATAGTACAGTACTATTAACTATAGTCACAATGCTTTGCATTAAATTTTGAGAATTTATGCATACTGCATAATTGAAACTTTGTACCCTTTAGCTAACACATCCTCATTTGCTCCTCCCTCAACCTCTGGCAAATACCATTTTATTCTATGTTTATAAGAGTTCTGCATTTTATTTCCACATGTAAGTGTGAACATTCTGTATCTGTCTTTCTATGCCTTCCTTATTTTAGTTAAAATAATGTCCTTCAATTTAACCTATGTTGTTATAAACAGCTGAATTTCTTTCTTTTTTTAAAGGCTCATGAATATTTCATTCTATACGTATATACCACATTTTCTTCATTCATATTTTAACAAACACTATGATTCCATATCCTGATTCTTGTGAATAACTGCAATGAACATGTTTTTTTTCAAGATACTGATTTTATTTCCTTTGTGTGTGTGTGTATATATATATATCCTATATAATAAAAGAGAAACATGGTAATTAGTGTACAACCGCTACCCTTCCCATTGGATAATCAGGGCAATATGCAAATTAATTGCCAGCCAAGATGACTGCCGGCAGCCAGGCAGCTTGAAACTAACATGAGGCTTGCTTGCTTCAGTGACGGAGGAAACCAACATTCCACGCAT
>NW_006291557.1:38434-39107 GCF_000327345.1 Myotis davidii
TTTGAGTAACTCCATACTGTTTTCCAAACTTGCTGTACCAGTTTAGATTCTCACCAAAAATGAAGAAGGGTTTCCTTTTCTCTACATCCTTGTCAACACTTGCTTTTTGTCTTTTTAATAATAATCATTCCAGTAGGTGTGAGATGATATTGTGGTTTTATTTATAGGTCATTGGTGAGTAGTGATGTTTAATACCTCTTCATGTACCATGTCTTCTTAGAAAATATCTATATAGGTCCTTTGCCAATTTTTTAATTGGGCTATATATTTTCTTGAAAAAAATAAACACACACATAGAGAAAAACCTACTCATTATTGCACCACCCAGAAGCTAGCACTAATAACATGACATATTTTCTTCCAGTCTTTCTTTTCAGTTTTCTTTAAAAGTAAAATTGCTGCATCAGATCATAGTTCTATGTTTAATTGTTTTAGGAACCTCTATACCATTTTCCATACTGGCTGTACCATTTAGATTCCCACCAAAAATGCAGAAGGGTTTCCTTTTCTCTCTTCATCCTTGTAGAGGCAAGCAGTACTCATAATGTGACATATTTTCTTCCAGTCTTTTTGTTTTTTGTGTTTTTTTTTTAGAGGAAATACATTTTTTTCTTTTTTAAAAAATTGTTTTATTGCTTAAAGTATTACAAAGAGTATTACATATGTCTCTTTT
>NW_006291557.1:39777-56261 GCF_000327345.1 Myotis davidii
GGCACTAGTCTGCATTCCAATCAGCAGTGCATGAGTGTTCCTTTTTCTCCACATCCTCTCCAGCACTTGTTGTTTGTTGATTTGTTGATTATAGCCATTCGGACAGGTGTGAGTTGGTATTTTTTTGTTGTTTTGATTGGTATTCCTCGAATGATTAGTGACTTTGAGCATATTTTCATATGTTTCTTCGCTTTCTGAATGTCCTCTTTTGAAAAGTGTCTATTTAGGTCCTTTGCCTATTTTTGGATTGGATTGTTTATCGTCCTTTCGTTAAGCTGCATGAGTTCCCTATAAATGTGGGAGCTTAAACCCTTATCGGTGATAACATTGGCAAATATGTTCTCCCATGCAGTGGGCTTTCTTGTTGTTTTGTTGATGGTTTCTTTTGCTGTGCAGAAACTCTGTATTTTGATGTAGTCAAATTTGTTTATTTTCTCTTTAGTTTCTAATGCCCTAGGAGCTGTATCGGTGAAGAAATTGCTTCGACATATGTCTGAGATTTTGTTGCCTTTGGATTCCTCTAGAATTTTTATGGTTTCCCATCTTACATTTAAGTCCTTTATCTATTTTGAGTTTATTTTTGTGTATGGTGTAAGTTGGTGGTGTAGTTTCATTTTCTTGAATGTATCGGTCCTATTTCCCAACACCATTTATTGAAGAGACAGTCTTGACTCCATTGTATGTTCTTGTCTCCTTTGTCAAATAATAATTGAGCATATTGGTTACGGTTGTTTTCTGGGTTCTCTATTCTATTCCATTGTTCTATATGTCCGTTCTTATGCCAGTACCAGGCAGTTTTGAGAACAATGGCTTTGTAATACACCTTGGTATCTGGTATTGGAATCCCATTTACTTTGTTCTTCTTTCTCAGGATCGCTGCAGCTATTCAGGGTCATTTTGTATTCCAGATGAATTTTTGGAGAGTTTGTTTTGGTCTGTGAAATATGCCATTGGTATTTTAATGGGAAATGCGTTGAATTTATAGATTGCTTTGGGTAATAGGGACATTTTAATGATGTTGATTCTACCAATCCATGAACATGGTATGTTCTTCCATCTGTTTATGTCTTCCTCTATCTCTTTTTTCAACATCCTGTAGTTTTCTGAGTAGAGGTCTTTTACCCCTTTAGTTAAGTTTATTCATAGTTATCTTAATTTTTTTGGTTTGATGGTAAATGGGATTGCTTTTTTAGTCTCTCTTTCTGTAAGTTCCCTATTGGTGTATAGAAATGCCATAGATTTTTGGCGTTAATTTTGTATCCTGCTACATTGCCAAATTCATTTATTAAGTCTAATAGTTTTTTGATGGAGTCTTTAGGGTTTTTTATGTACAATATCTTGTCACCTGCGGATAAGGATAGTTTTACTTCTTCATTTCCAATTTAGATGCCTTTTATTTCTTCTGCTTGCTTAATTACAATGGCTAATCCTTCCAGTACTATGTCGAACAGGAATGGTGAGAGAGGGCTTCCCTGTGTTTTTCCTGCTCTTAGGGGAAATGGTTTTAGTTTCTGTCCATTGAGAATGATGTTGGCTGTGGAAAACAAAGAAAAAAGCAAAAAAAAAGCTAACAAAATAATTTAAAAAATGGAAAATTAAAATGTCATTCTTTTGTCTGGCTTAAGCTTTCAGTTTTCTAGAATGTCTGTGATTTTTTTTTTCTGTTTCTGGGACTAAAGGTCAGACCCTGTTAACTCCCAGGGACTAATCAGATTATTTTAATTCTTAGTACCATTCAGGGTGGAATCTGGGTGTGGCTGTATTCCTTGCCTGGAGCCTGGAGGGAAGAGTTATAACTTCAGGAGAAAATGGCTGCTCAGGTCCTGGGCTCAGGCGTGACTCAGCACTCAAGAAATGTCCTATGAACATGGTTCAGTGAAAAAAAGCAAACAAATGCTGGCCACAGAAATGGGGAAGACTGAGTCTCTGTGAGCTCCTCTCTTACTGGCACTGCATGGTCTGGTCAGCACTTCAGGCTGCCCCTTCTGGGATCAGTCTTCTGTAATTGTGGAACACAGATCTCAAATCCCCTGGTGCCAACAGTCCTATGGATTTCCTTTCCCCACTCAGAGGCTGTGCCTGTCCTAAGGGATGTGGCTGGGTGCTGCACAGTTTCCCTCTGACCCTCTGGGCTCAGAGATCTGGCAAACTTTCCTGCCCAGATCCCTGGTTTTTACCTTTCCAGGGGAACTCTGTCCTTCCAGGCAGCAAACTGTCTCACCAGCTGAGTCTCCTTCACCAATTCGGGGTGGATGTTATTTGTTTCAGCTGCTCATTCTATTTGCTCCAGGATAAGCCTTGGGATGTGTCCGCCTATTCCACCGCCATCTTGTCTCCTCTCGAGAAAATACTTTTAAAAGAAATTTGAAACTCTTTGCTGACCATTTGATATGTGAATAAAGTAAATAAAGAGTGAGTGAGAATATTTGAATGGGTGATCCATTATAAAAGTAAATAAGTATTTTCAGAAAATATGGAAATAAAAGATAAAAAGTCCCACTTGGAAGCATGCAACAAACTGACAGATCTCAGTAGGAATCTGGGAAAGAGGGCTGGAAGAGATTAATCAAAGAACTTAAATGTATTTATGCATAGCCCATGGATATAGACAGGAGACTTAGATACCATTCTAAATCCATGGGTTTGGGTGGGAGCCAGGTGGAAGGGGGAAAATGGGGAGAAATGGGGGACATCTGTAATACTCTCAACAATAAAATTAAATTAAGTTAATTAAATTAAATTAAATATAAAAAAATCATTCTCCAAAGAAACTCTTCAAAGAGCAAAAGAAAATGTCCACTGAAAACAAACAAAAATAAGAATACTAAATATTATATCTTAGAAATATAGATTAATGATTGTTAACTTATGAATTAGTTATTAAAACTATTACTTTCAATACATTGTGTTGGGACAACGGTAATAATTTGGCACTGGGGACAACTGGAAGAACAAAGACCATGAAGAGTTAAGTCAATTTTGAAATAGAAGAGGAAAGTGGGTCAGGGAGAGGGTTACTGTACATGATACTGAGATGTAGAAAAAGGCCATGCTAATACAAATAACAGAAACTCGTTTAGAAAATGGTAAATATAACAAAATTGGAACAGAAATAGAGACCTCAGAATAAATCCCAGTTTGTATGTGACTTTGACACATAGTAAAGGTCACTCTTTAAAGCAATGGGGATAGGATGGTCTGGTTAATAGTGTTGACAAAACTGCTTCTCTAGGATTTGAAGAGATGGTGCAGGGAATACCAACATAAAAATGCTCTCACACCCACAAAAAAGTGAAGAAATAATAATTAAAATGACATATTATTTTATATCTATTAAAATACAAAATTTAGGAAGGTGATGAAGATGTCCGTTAAAATACTGGCAGGTATGGAAAATCTCACTGCTCTTCTGGAAGCCACCTAGCTATTATTAGTAAAATTGAGTGATGGAGCTGGAGAGCATTATGCTAAGGAAAATAAGTCAGTCAGAGAAAGATAAATATCACATGATCTCACTCATTTGTGGAATATAATGAACAACATAAACTGATGAACAAAACAGATCCAGAGACAGAGAAACATCAATCAGGTGCTCAAACCTCAGAGGGAAGGATAGGGGAAAGAGGGGGTAAGGGGGAAAGATCAACCAAAGGACTTGTATGCATGCATATAAGCATAAGCAATAAACACAGACACCAGGGGGGTGAGGGCAGGGGAGTGGGGGGAACAATGGGGGGATAAGGACACATATGTAATACCTTAAACAATAAAGAAAAAAATTGAGTGTGTACATACATGCCCACAAAAAAGTCCCAAATTCCACCATTCAAATAAGCACTATTAATATTTGGGCACACTGCCTTTTTTAAATATGCATTTATTAGCATTTATAATCAATATTCTGCTAATACTATAAGCATGTCCTCATACCATAAGGTTTTCTTTAAATGGAAGTATTAGTCTATTAAATATATGGTATTGTTTGACATTTCCATTGTTTTCTGTTTTCCAGTATCTTAAATAATTACAACAAAAGAGCACAGATATGGCTATAGACAATAGACTACCCTTCTCCACATGAATTTTATAAGTCATATTTGATGATTGATACAATAATCAAAACATCATTTGATTTGCAAAGTCCCACACAACTTTGAACCACTGCCCTATTATCTCTCTGACTACTGACCGGATTTCCTACCACTGCACTAACTTTGCTCTGGTCACACTGACCTTCTTGCTATTCCTCAAATCCTTTAGGCATGTTATCCTGCCTTTGGCCATTGGCACTCCCAGTTTCTTCTGCTTGGAGTGTTTTCCTTTAAACTTTCACATGGTATTTGCTCAAAAGTCACCTACTTAGTGAGGCTTTCCCTAATTAACTTGTTTAAAATTGATTCTTTGCCCTCCCAACATTGTACAACCAATTTTTGACTTATTGTTTACTTCGCAAAATGCCAGTTCCTTGAATGCAAATATTTTTTTCACTTTTTTTTTTTTATCTCCAATGCGTAAAACTACATGTAGCGCATAAAGTTTGAAAGATTGAGTTCATTAGAAAATCCAAGACTCTTCTCTCTTAGGAACTCTGGGAATGACTTAATGCTACATTTTGAACTGAATGGGTATCTTCCCTTTTCCAAGCTGGGTGAGAAATCATTGCAGTCTGGAAGTCCCAAAAAGATGGGGAGCATTAAAAGTATAAATATTTATCAATTCATGAATAACTTACTTTTTTAAATAAAATAAGTCTAAGGAATTATTTATTGAAGTTCATTGTGCCTGGTTACAGTGAACTCTGAATTAGATGTATGTATAGTATATAAAATGAGTTGGGTGAGATTCAATTTACAGGAAATATTATCACACTATCACTTCCATCTCAGGGAATGCTCTAATCTGTTCACAAGATTGTTCATAATTAACGAACAATTAATTTCTGATTAATCCTGATTTCACTGCCTCCTATTTATCGGGCACCTACTATGTTTTGACCTTTATATAATAATCTAATTTAATACAACAATATTATGAAGTAGGCATTGCATAATTTTTAATTCTAAGGTGCTACAGATTGAAAAATTAATTTCATAACAGTTTTTTAGGAGAAGAAAGAGTAAAGAAGGCAGGAAGATAGAAATGAAGGACAGACTCCCACAGTAAACAGGCATAGGAATTGAAGGATGTTTTCCAAATTCAGAAGTTTTAGAACATCATAACATTTGAGACAATATGTCATTAGCTCCCTTTTATAGATGAATAAAGCTCAAAGAAGTTAAGTAACTTTATTTGAGTCATGAATCCAAGTAAATAGCAACATAAGATTACCTGATACCGTTTTGAGTACCACTAAGTTTTCTATGCTGAATCTGCTACATTTCCCTGGCTCCTAAGAGGTTATCCTAGTGGTACTCAACCAGGATTCTTACGACCACATAAATAATATTTAGAGATGGAAATTGGTTCTCTAATAACTTGATAACACCTCTGGCAGTTAGCAGAGAGGGGCCAGTGAGGTTTAATTGTCATACAATGCATAGGTCAGTTTTACCCAACATAATTTTCCCACCAAGAAATTGCATGGCAGGATAGTCAAAATTTACTGATATCCCAATCTGTGCTAGTGCTGAGGATACCAGATGAATACCTGGTTCTAGTTCTCAGTAAATTTATAGCTTAGTGGGAGATTCAAGAAAACAAACAATTATCTCTCATATAGCCCAAAAAGTAATTTATCAAAATTATGACCAAAGTAACATGGAATTATAGAGACTCTTACTCTTTCAGAGTCTTATTCCTTAAGATTGAGAGAAAGAGTAAAGAGATTAACTCAGGAAAGGTTCCATGGAAAGGGTGCTCATTGGGTTGGGTCCTGAAGAAAAAGTGTAAACTTTTGATTTAGAGAAAGGAAGGTGGATGTTTTTAAAACAAGGATGATATATATGAATGCATAAGGTGCTGAAGAACATGTCAGAAAAGGCAGTAGCATAATGTTTGTTCTGAAACTGCAGCTCTAAGGTCTAGCTACATCTGTATGCTGCCTTTGCTACTTATTAACTGTGAATCCAAAGGTAAACTACATAACCACTCTGTGTTTCAATTTCCTCCTACATAAACTGGGGATAATACTAAATGGGAATATATCTCAAAGGATTGGTAGGAAAGTATATTAGTTAATGTATATGAAATATTTAGAATGGTTTCTAGCACATAATTATCCTTCAATTAATGTTAGCTACTTAGTATTTTTAAAGACAAGAGATTTTGTTTTATTGTTTGTATTATGGTCTATTAAGGATTTAACATAGATGATAGATGAATAGATATGAAGATATAGAGATCTAGAAGTCTATTATTGGAATTAAGGAAACTTTAAGATGTCTGCTTTTAACTAAAGCATGAGTTAAAGTGCATAAGAATGGAAAGTTAGGGTCAAGTTCAGATCACAAAGGTCAGTATATTTATACCACATGAAAGATGTTTAGATGTTATCATATAGGAAAAGGGGAGTCATGGATGATGAGATTTTTGTTCTTGGACTACTGTGATTTCAGTGTGAAAGATGGACTGAAGAGAGTCTGAAAGAAGACAGGGAGACCAAGTAGGAAGCTGTTGAAGAGATCTAGGATAGAAATGATAATACAAAATCTCAGGCAAGTGGTACTTAAAGTGTCAAATGGGTTGGATTTGTTAAGTAATCTTATGAACAATCTGTGAGACTTTATTTTTGATTGATTGGGCATAAATGGGATTGGCGAAGTATGAAAGAATGGAAGAACTCAAATCTGGAGGCCTCTTGATGCTCTTCCAATGCTTTTACCATTTCTCTAAGTGCCGGGAGCCGGTCCATCCTTGCTGTTTCAAGGGACCTGGCATATATGGCATGCTGTTCTTGGTATGTTTGGTTGCCTTCTTGGCACTATGTGTTTTGAGCAGGGTCACCTCTCTGAGAAAGGTTGTTTCCCCAGATAGGGATTTTCCCCTGAAGTTAGGGAGGGAATAGAACCTCTTGACTGCCAGGCGGGTAATTGATCAGTTTGACTGTGAACAGTCATGCTTAGGTACATAGTCTTTACTCCCTGGAATGGAGATAGGAAACGCCCTAGCCTTTGGAATGGAGATTGATGGGATTGGAATCAACTGGTATAAATACAGATGCAACAAGACAACAAGAGACAGAACTTAGTGACAGACCTTAGAAGGCAGACCTCAGAAGACAGACCTTGGAAGACAGAACTTGGAACACAGAACTTGGCAGACGGGACCTGCACAGAGTCTAGAGACGGAGGAGCTTCGCTGGAGAGAACATGGCAGGGGATCCTGGACAGAACCTGGCTACAGAACTTGGTTGGGGAGCCTGGACAGAACCTGGCTGAGGAGCCCGGCTGCGGAGCCTGGCGACCGAACCTGGCTGGAGAACCTAACCCGAACCTGGCTGGAGAACCTAGCGAGAGAACATGGCTACAGAGCCTGGCTGGAGAACCTGGAGAGCTGGCTGGAGAACCTAGCAAGAGAACATGGACACAGAGCTTGGCTGGAGATTGTGGCTAGAGATCATGGCAAGGCTGCTGATCAACTGAACGCTGTCTCCGAGTCTTTCCTTCTTCGCCAACTCCGTCCACACCTTTGGGGACCCCTGGACCTGCCGGGGCTCTTTGGACCCCGGCATCTAAGCCATGTACTTTTCCCTGCAGCTAACATTAGGTTGTGCTGGACATCCTCCATGGCACAAAGACCTGTTCTTTCAGTGGAATACACTGAGTATACTGCTTGCCTCTATTATTATACTATGGGGCTCTAAGCTGGGAGTGCAGCTTCTCTCTTGCTTCTATGTCTAGAGATGCTCATTTATAAAAGCATTCCTGGGAGTTGGCCATCACTTACCCAGGAGCCCTCATGGTCCTTGGGTAGCCTGAGCATAGGTACTAAGATTGAGGAAGTTGCCTAAAGCTCTCTGCTGCCTAATGGCACAGTCTGAGATCCACTTATGTCTTTGTGGGAAATCTCTGCAAATATTGTATGATCCCAGCTACCCTGTGGGCTTTGCCCAAACAAAAGTGCTCTTGGCTGAGCATCTTCTCCTTCCATTTCTAAACTTTGTATATTTCAGGAGAAATATGATCTGAACCCTTCTAATTCATTTACACTTAAATCATCCAAGGGCTCTGTTGTAAGAGCATATTCAGCTCCAAAAATGTCTTATAAGCTTTGGTTATAAAACTCCCTAAGATATTGTGGGATAGAAAAATTTAACTCCACTTTTCTTTGAAACAAGATTTTGTGACTTTGCCAAGAGTAAATGGATTTCCAACCTCAAAGAGGTCATGTTTGGTTCAAGAGTCAGAAATCGGGAAACTCAAAAGTCCAAATGCATTCTTCAGGAACTGGCAAAAATGAACTCCAGAGAGACGGAATAAATGATAAATTTAGGAGTCTGGATGAGATAGCGCATTCCCTCTATTTTTTTGACACAGTGCCCAAAACCCTGAAAAGTTTTGTTCTTTAACTGGGTAAATGGAGCTACTATAAGACACCAGCAAAATTAGGGAAACAACTCTTATTTTGAAAAAGTATCTGCCAATTGATAGAGTTATTTTCAGTTTTTCTACTCATTTACTCTTTCTTTTTTTTAAAAAAAATATTTTTATTGATTGTAGAAAGGAAGGGAAAGGGTGAGAGAGAAAAACATCAATGATGAGAAGAATGATTGATTGGCTGCCTCCTGCACACCCCTTACTGGCAACTGAGCCTGCAACCCGGGCATGTGCCCTTAACCAGAATAGAACCTGGAACCCTTCAGTCTGCAGGCCGTCACTCTATCCACTGAGCCAAACCAGCTAAGGCCTCATTTAATCTTTCAACATTCCTGTGGACTAGGTATAATTATCCCCATTTTCCAGAGAAACAGAACGAGGGTCAAAGGAAGTGGGAAGTAGTGACATATGTAAGACCACAGAGCTCATCTAAAACCAAGTCAGAAATTCTCTTTAACTTTAAGCTGCAATATGCTGGGGGGAGGGGGGAGGATAAGATATAACCATTTACCTTGATAAACTGAGAACCAAGAAAGCAACTATGATGAGTGGCTATCACACTAAAATTGTTCTAAACGAAATTGGATATGTGGAATATCAGTACCAATGATGTGCGTATGTGGAATGTGCATTTTCTCTTACTTTTAAATTTACATAGAAATTGCTCTGTGCTTCCTTGCTGACTCACTTAGTTTAGCCTAGTTCTGTTAGAAAGTCGGTATTTAGGCAGTAGATGAATAAGTGAGTTAATGTGTGATAGGCCACAGTGACTGACTTAGTCTAGAACAGTGTTTCTCAAGAATCCCTTGTGATAAAAATTACTTAGAGCACTAGTTAAGTATACAGATTTACCTATACCTTCCCTGGAAATTCTGGTTTAGCAGTTCTTAGTTGGGATTCAGGAATCTACAGATTAACAAGTGCACCAGGTGATTCTCATCATGAGAGAAGTTTGGGAAACATTGGTCTAGAAAAGCCCCAGCTTAAACTTTACTTAAGTGAGTTCAGTTTTTCTGTTTCCAACCCACTAAAGATTGAGATAGGGACTCAGAGAGGCTACAAGTTTAAAAACAATATGATGTCCCTTAATACGTATAGTTTCTCACAATTAACCAAGGACTTCTACATAAATGTCAGAGATTATTGGTACTATTGGTACTCACGAATATCTATGTTTTCTTTTTCTTTTCCCCTGGGAATTTCCCAGCCTCCTTTACTCTTGAGTATAGACATAGACTAATGTTGTCAAGAGAATATGAGAAGAAAGAATGTGCATACTTTCCAGCTTAACTCTTAGAAACTGCCCTATGCAATCATCTTTCACTTTCCCCACTGACCACCAGCATGTAGAGAACTCCAAGTACCAAGAGTAGTGTAGAGCTACAAGATGAATGAGTCTGGATGCCTGAATGACTGTAGATAGTAGAGTTCCACCCCTCCCCCACTAATTTGAGTTAGATTGTGAAATAATGGGGGGAAAAACTTTTGTCTAAAAAGTATTATTCTATTTTTATTTTATTTCAGGAAATACATTTTTCTTGTTTTCATTTCTTTATTTTCTTTTTCTTTTACCATTTAGTCCCCCATAGCTCCTTCCACTTTCACCAACCCGCTTGCCCCTGAAACCACCACACTGTTGTCCATGTCCATGTCCAGGAGTTCTTTTTTTTAAATTTTGCTCTATACCTCCACTCCCACAGCCTTCTCCCATGAACTGTCAGACTGTTCTCTAAAAGTCTGTCTCTATTTTGCTTGGTAGCTCAGTTTGTTCAACATATGAGTGAAATCATATGGTACTTGTATTTCTCTGACTGGCTTATTTCACTTAACATAGTATACTCCAGGTCCATCCTTGCTGTCACAATGGGAAAACTTTTCTACTTTTTTACATCAATTGTGTAAATGTACCATAGCTGCTTTATTCATTCATCTAGTGATGGACACTTGTGCTTCCAAATCTTGATTATTGTAAATAACGCTAAAATGAAGATAGGAGTGCATATATTCTTTCAAGTTAGTGTTTTGGGTTTGTTTTTTTTTTTTCACATAAATTCCTAGAAGTGGAATCACTGGGTCATAGAAAGTTCAATTTATAATTTTTTGAGGTAACTCCATACTGTTTTCCACAATGGTTACACCAATCTGAATTCCCAACAACAGTGCATGAGGGTTCCCTTTCTCCACTTGTTTTTTGATTTGTTGATGATAGCCATTCTGACAGATGTGAAGTGATATCTCACTGTGGTTTTGATTTGCATTCCTCTGATGATTAGTGATGTTGAGCATCTTTTTATATGTCTATTGGCCTTAATGGAGAAGTGTCTATTCAAATCTTTTTCTCATTTCTTAATTGGATTTTTGATGTTGACTTGTCTGAGTTTTTTTGTGTTTTTTTTAAAATAAATTTTGGATGTTCCTTCTTTGTTATATGTATCATTGGAGGATATGTTCTCCCATTCAGTAGTTTTCATTTGTCTGATGATTTCCTTGTTTGTGCTAACAGTTTTTAGTTTGATGTAGTCCCATTTCCCATGCCCCCTTTGTTTTCCTTTCCTGTGGCAATATATCAGAAAAAAATATTACTACAAGAAATGTTTGAGATTGTACTTCCTATGTTTTCTTCTAGGAGGTTTATAGTTTTGAATTATACATTTAAGTCTTTAATAGTCTATTTTGAGTTTATTCTGTCCAATTTTCCTACACCGTTTATTGAATAGACTGTTTTTACCACATTATATGTTTTTGTCTCCTTTGTCAAATATTAATTGACCATATAGGAGTGAATTTATTTCTGGCTTCTGTATTCTGTTTCATTGATCTATATGTCTGTATTTTATGCCAGTACCATTCTGTTTTGATTTCTATAGCCTTGTAGTATAGTTTGTTGTCAGGTAGCATGATGCTTTCAACTTTGTTCTTCAAGATTGCTGTGGCTACTTGGGGTCTTTTGTGGCTCCCTATAAATTTTTGGATTATTTGTTCTAATTCTGTGACATTCACTATTGTTATTTTGATAGGAATTGAATTGAATCTAGTAATTGCTTTGGTCATTATGGACATTTTAACAATGTTAGTTCTTTCTATCCATAAATATGATATATGCTTCCATTTTTTTTGTATCTTCTTCAATTTCTTCCTTTGGTGTCTTATATTTTTTTGAGTATAGGTGTTTTACTCCTTGGTTAAATTTATTTCTAGGTATTTTATTTTTTATGACATTGTAATTAGGATTGCTAGTTTTCCTTTCTGATAGTTCATTATTGATATATAAATATGCAAACAATTTCTGAATATTCATTTTGTATCATGCTACTTTACTGAATTTATCTTTCAGCTCTCATAGTTTTTAGTAGAATCTTTAAGGTTCTCCATATACAGTATTATGTCATCTGCAAATAATGACAGTTTTTACTACTTTCTTTCCCATTTGGATGGTTTTACTTCTTTTTGTTTTATTGTGGTGGTTAAAACTTCTAGTACTATGTTGACTTAGTGGTGAAAGTGGATATCCCTGTCTTCTTCCTGATCTTGAGAGAAAAATTTTTAGTTTTTGGCCATTGACTATGATGTTGGCTATAGGTTTTTCATGCATGTCCTTTATTACGTGGATGTATGATCCTTCCATTCCCACTTTACTGAGAATTTTTATCATACATGGGTGCTGATTTTAATGAATAGACTCATAGCTGGAATTTTCTTCATCTATTGATCAAAATATTTTATCTTTCATATTGTTTGTGTGGTATATTACATTAATTTTTTGGATGTTGTACCAAACTTCCTTCAAAGGAATAAATTCCACTTGATCATGGTATGATATTTTTAATGTATTGCTGGATCCGCATTGCTAATATTTTCTTGGAGATTTTAGCATCTATGTTTATCAAGGTATTGACCTATAATTTCCTTTTATTTGTAGTGTCTTTATCTGGTCTCAGAATTAGGATAATTCTGGTCTTGTAAAATTAGCTTGAGAGTCTTCTCTCCTCTTGAATTTCTTGGAATAGTTTGAGAAGGATAAGTGTTAGTTCCCTTTTTAGCTTTTGATAAAGGTCATCTGTGAAGCAATCCAATCCAAGACTTTTGTTTATTGAATGTTTTTTTTGATTACTGCTTTAATATAATCCTATATAATAAAGATCCAATATGCAAATAGTTGTCAAACCCTCATGCTGTCACACCATAATGGCTCAGACACTCAATGCTGGGGAGAGAGGAATGGGGACCAGCCAGGCTGTGGCCCAGAAGAGGGATGATCTGCATGCTCCACTGTCCCCGCAGTCTTGGGTACCAGCGCCTGGGGATGCGGCCCAGGAGAGGGACAAGCCACCTGCCTTATGGTCCCAAGTGTTTGTGGCTATGGCGCAGGCAAAGCCGCCTGCCCATGGTCCCCTGCAGCTGCGGCCAGCCAGGATGAAAACTGGCCCGCATCCTTGGTGCCTGAGGCTGGCCAGAGGGAGGGAAGCCCAGGTTCCAGGTGCTTGCAACTGGCTAGAGGAGGGAATCCTGGGTCCTGGGTGTGGGGGAAGGCGGAGGCAGTTAGGGGAGATCAGGCCAGCAGGGGAGCAGTTTGGGGTGAGCAGGCAGGCAGGCAGAGAGGTTAGGGGCAATCAGGCTGGCAGGCAGGTGAGCGGTTAGGAGCCAGCAGTCCTGGATTGCGAGAGGCAGTTGGACATACCCTGAGGGGTCCCAGATTGGAGAGGGTGCAAGCTGGGCTGAGGGACCCTCGCCTCCATGCACTACTTTAGTGCACTGGGCCTCTAGTTAGTTATAAGTCAGTTCAGACTTTCAGTTTCTTCTAGTTTCAATTTTGGAAGATTTTATGTTTCTAGGAATTTATCCATTCTTCTAGAATGTCCAATTTGTTGGCAAATAGTTGTTCATAATATCTGGTTATGATCCTTTGTATTTCTGTGGTATCAGTTGTTACTTCTCTTTTGCTTCTAATTGTACTAGTATTTATTTGGATTTTCTCTTTTTGTTAATGAGTCTGGTTAAAAGTATATCAACCTTCTTTATTTTTTCAAGGAAATCACCCTTGATTTCATTAATATTTTGTATTGGTTTTTTAGACTTTAATTCATTTATTCCTACTCTGGTTATTATTATTTCCTTTTTTTCTATTCACTTTGGACTTTGTTTGTTTTACTTTCTCTAATTTCTTTAGGTGCAAAGTTAGATTTTTTTTATTTTTATTTGAGATTTTTCTTGTTTCCTGAGTTAGGTTTGTAATGTTGTAAATTTCCCTCTTAGGAATGTTTTCACTGTGCCCTGTAGATTTTGGGTTGTTGTATTATAATTTTCATTTGTCTCTAGGTATCTTTTGGTTTCTTCCTTGATCTCACTGTGAATCCATTCATTTTTTAGTAAAATCTTATTTAGCCTCTATGTTTTTGTGTTTTTAATTTTTTCTTTGTAATTTATTTTTAGTTTCTTACCATTGTGTTTACAGATGATTTTTTATATAATTTCAATATTCTTTAATTTATTGAGACTTGTTTTATCTCCTAACATGTGGTCTATCCTAGAAAATGTGCCATGTACAACAGAAAATAATGTATATTCTGCTGACTTGTGGTGAAATGCTCTAAAAATCTCAACAAAATTCATGTGGTCTAGTGTGTCATTTGAGGCCACAATTTCCTTATTGATTTTCTGTATTGATCTTTCCATTAATATGAATTACTGTTGATTTCTTCTTTTATGTCCATAAAGATTTGCTATATATATGCAGGTGCTCCTATGTTGGGTGCATAAATGTTTACAGTGTTATAGCTTCTTAATGGGTTGATCCCTTTATCATTATGTGGTGTCCTCCTTTGTATTACATTATATCTTTTATTTTCCAGTCTACCTTTTTGATATATGTGTTGCTGCTCCAGCTGTTTTCAGATTTCCATTTGCTTATAATATATTTTTCCATCCTTTTACTTTCAGCCTGTGTGTGTCTTTCATTCTGGCATTTGTCTCCTTGAGACAGCATACATATGCGTGTTTTTTTTTAATTCATTTAGCTACTTTATGTCTTTTGATTGGAACATTTAGGTCATTTAAATTTAAAGTGGTTATTGTTAGGCATGTATTTGTTGCCATTTTATTTTTTATAGCTATATTCCTTTTTTTTCTTTTCTTAATGAAGACACTTTAACAGTTCTTGTAATACAGGTTTGGTGGTAATGAACTCATTAACTTTTTCTTGTCTGGAATGTTTTTTATTTCTCATTAACTTTTAAATAACCATTGTGGAATAGTCTTGGTTGTCTGTTCTGCTTGTCAGCACTTTGAATATTTCATGCTAATCTCTTTTTGTCAGAAATGTTTCTGTTGAGAAATCAGCTGAGTCTTATAGGAGCTCCCTTGTAGGTAATTGTCTTTGTGTTGCTGCTTTAAAGATTCTATCTTTCTCTTTAACTTTTGCCATGTTAACTATGATATGTTTTGGTGTGGACCTGTTTGGCTTCATCTTTAGGACTTTGCTTTTTTCTGGACTTGTTTGTCTTTCTCCTTCCCTGGGTTACGAGAGTTTTTAGTCATTATTTCTTCAAATAATTTCTTGACTCCTTGATCTCTCTTTTTTCTTTCTGGTACCACTATAATGTCAATGTTTTTATGCTTCATGTTGACTCACAGCTCCCTTACACTATTCTCATTTTTTGAACAAAAATTCTTTATAATTCTCATTGTGCTGTTTTAATTCTCACAAAATACCAGCTCTTCCACAAAATACCGACTTCTGCGCATGGGCCATGAAGTTTCAATCACACTGTACTTGCTCGCCCGCACGTGGTATTTTGTGGAAGAGCCACACTCAAGGGGCCAAAGAGCCGCATGTGGCTCACGAGCCGCGGTTTGCCAACCATGGGCCTAGGGCCATCACAACTGGATGGACTACCGTAAGAGCAGGGGGTCCGCAGCTGGGGCAGGGCCACGGTGAATGTCTCTCCACACACCTGCACCAGGGGTCTGGTTCAAGTCCCGGGTTGTGAGAGGGTGAGTGAGAATGACATAGGCTGAGGGACCAGCAATGGGTTAGTGGGGGTGGAGTCCATCTTGGATGAGCAGGGAGGTGAGGCTGAGCAGAGGGCAGAGCCCTGCCCAGGAGGCCTGTGGTCTGGGTAAGGCAGCCATAGGAGGGATCAGTCCAGGGATAACACAGGACTTTGGCATTGTAGAAAGAATAGGGTGTAGGACAGCTTATCTTGGACTTGCCCAGAGGTGAAAGCCCAGGCAGGAGGCTCTGCCAATAACAGTGGCGGAAGTCTGAGTTCCAGTCCCAATGCTGCTCCCCAGAGAACATTGGAGCTGTAAGGCACCTTCACAGCCACTCAATTCCCATTTCCTTTACAGTTAAGAAATTAAGGCCAGGGAGGCCTGGTTCAAGTGAAGGAGGTCCACAGCGGGGGCAGGGCTGAGGCAGATGCCTCTCCACATGCTTGTGCCAGGGGGTCTGGTTCATGTCCTGGATTGTGAGAGAGTGAGTGAGAATGACATAGACTATGGGACCAGCAGGGGGTTAATGGGGGTGGAATCGATCTTGGATGAGTAGGGAGGAGAGGCTGAGCAGAGGGTAGAGCCCTGCCCAGGAGGCCTGTGGTCTGGGTAAGGCAGCCATAGGAGGGATTAGTCCGAGGATGTCACAGGACTTTGGCATTGTAGAAAGAATAACTTCAGCCATTGAAGATCAAACTGTACACCCCAAATGCTTTTTCTTGGATGGTCCAGGTGGTAGTGGAAACACATATCTTTATAAAGTTTTAATACAAGTTTAAAGTACTGTAGTGTTTGGGGATGTTTCAGAAAGTTCTCTCTTAAAACAAATATGAGATCAGAGGATTATGCTTATAGTGAATGGTTAGTAAAACGTGGAGATGGCAAACTTAATAGCAGTATTCATTTAGGAATAGATATTATTGAAATCCCCGTGAAATGATTTGTAATGGATCTATTATT
>NW_006291557.1:56500-59552 GCF_000327345.1 Myotis davidii
TCCCATGATGCCAGCATTTGTGATGAATATTAATAAATCACAAGGACAAACTCTAGGCAGAGTAGGAATATTCCTACCTAAGCCCATTTTCGCACATGGTCAGTTATATGTTGCTTTCTCTTGAGTTTGAGGAGCATGTGACATTACAGTTGAAGTTCTAAATACTTCATCACAAGGGAAATTAGTCAAGCAATCTGAAAGTGTTTTTACTCTTAATGTGGTATACAAGGAGATATTAGAATAAGTTTAAACAATTTATCAATCATTGTTTTTATCAGTGTTGTTTTTACATAATGTTTTTGTTTTAATATCATGTCTTTGTTTTTGTTATATCATGTTGTGATTGTTTACTTATTCATAAATTTATATATTATTTTCATATACATTTTACTAATTTTCTTTCATCTCTGACACTTCTATTACAGAGAAAGAGCAAATAGTACTATTAAACTATTTCCTCTAATTAATTCCCGTTTAATGTGCACGAATTTTGTGCACTGGCCACTAGTTAATAAAAGGGTTAACAAACAGATCCAAGAAAAAATATAAAACATCCTCAAAACAAATTACAAAGAAAACATAACTGTTGAGTAACACTCCCTCCACGTTCTGTGTGGAGTAGGGTTCGGTATCTGAAAGAGGAGCCGCACAGCAAATGAGAGAAAAAGACACGAGATAATTTTGCAATATTGGGGGACCAGGCGGCCAAGTCCCAAAGGACTTCCACCGATGCTCAGGCCGCTCCAATCTTTTATTGGTCTGGAGTAGCCCTTAGGGTAAGGAAGTTTCAATGACACAGATCAGCAAACAATTTCCAGGAATAGACAAAAGTATCTGATTAACTCATCAATAGATTTCAGGGGGTAGGCAGAGTATCTGATTAGCTCATCAATAGATTTCCAGGAGTATCTGATTAACAATAATCAACAAGGATCTACATAAGTATCTAAGGAATTAAGGGAACTAAGGGGGGGATGCTTCAACTATTATTGTCTAAATTAACTGAGTGGTTCCTGGATTAACTGGGTGGTGCACAGCCCTGACCTTTGCCAGGACTTTCAATGACTACTAGCTTTTGGGGGGGTTTCTGCCTAAACTCAGCTAGTGAAGACAATGAATGGACTCCGGCACCTAACAATCCAAACTCAGCTGGACACAGTCATGGCAATGCTGACAGGGAAGTTCATAGTACTACATAGTACTACCTCAAAAAATAAGAAAAACTTGTGGTAAGCTATCTAACCTTAAAAATTCAAGAATTAGAAAGAGAAAAAAAAAGAAATATTCAGAGTAACTATAAAGAAGGAAACAATAAAGATAAGTGTGGACATAAATGACATAGAGGCCAAAAACAAAACAAAACAAAACAAAAAAACCCCCAATACAACAGATCAATAAAACCAAGAGTTGGTAGTTTGAAAGGATAAACATTATTGAGGGACATCAAGCCAAGATAACCAGGAAACAAAGAGAGAGAACCCAAATGAACAAAATCAGAAATGAAAGAGATGAAGTAACAACTGAACCCATAGAAATACAAAAGATTGTAAAAAAAAAAATACTATGTACAACCCTATTCCAATAAACTGTACAACCTAGATGAAATGGACATATTCCTAGAAAAACAGAATTTTCAAAAATCAATCAGAAAACCTGAATAGACTGATAACTACTGATGAAATTTAAGCAGTAATCAAAGCCCTACCAGCAAACAAAAACCCTGATTTGGATGGTTTCACAGGAGAGTTTCACCAAACATTCAAAGAAGATCTAACATGTACCCTCCTCAGACTATTCCAAAAAAACCAAGAGGAAGGAATACATCCAAGCTCTTTCTCTGAAGGCAGAATCACTGTATTCTAAAAAATAAATAAAGACACTACAAAGAAAGAGAATTACAGGCCAATATCCCTGATAAACACAGATGCAAAAATTGTCAAATATATTAGCAAATTGCATAGAGCAATATATTAGAAAGACCAAATACCATGACCAAGTGGGATTTATTCTAGAGATGCAAGGCTGGTACAATATCTATAATTCAATAAATGTGATGCAGCACATAAAGGATTGCAAGACAAAAACCGCATAATCATATCAATTGATGCAGAAAAACCATTTGACAAAATTCAACACCGTTTTTTGATTAAAAAGAAAACTCTCAGCAAAGTGAGAATAGAGGGATCATACCTCAACATAATAAAAGCCTTATATGAAAAACCTACATCAAACATCATACACAATGGGAAAAACTAAAACCAATTCCCCTAAGTACAGGAACAAGTCAGGGACTCCCACCTTCACCATTCCTGTTTGACATAATACTGAAAGTGCTAGCCATAGTGAACAGACAATAAGAAGAAATAAAAGGCATCCAATTTGGAAAAGAAGAATTAAAACTATCATTTTTCACAGATGATCTGATATTATACATAGAAAACCCTAAAGATTCCAGCAACAAAGTAATAGACTTCATAAATGAATTTGGCAAAGTAGCGGGTTACAAATTAACACCCAGAAATCTAAGGCTTTTTTATACACCAGTAATGAACTCTCAGTAAGAGAAACTTAAAAAAAAAATCTCGTTTACCATGGCAACAAAAATTTAAGATACCTAGGAATAAACTTAACTAAGAAAATAAAATCCCTGTACTCAGACATGTACAGGACTTTGAAAAAAAAGAGATAATGGAAAGTTTAAAAAGTGGAAGAACATACTGTGTGCATGGATTGGTAGAATCAACATCATTAAAATGTCCATATGACAAAATGCAATCTATAGATTCAATGCAATGCCCATTAAAATAACAACAGCATATTTAACAGACCTAAAACAAACTCTCGAAAAATTGATATTAAATAAAGAAGGCCCAGAATAGTTACAGCAATCCTGAGAAAGAACAAAGTTGGAGGGATCATAATATCGGATATCAAGTTATATTACAAAGTCACTGCTCTCACAAAAGACTGGAACTGGAAAAAAAGAGACATATAGACCAACAGAACAGAACAGAGAATTCAGAAATTGACCTAAGCCATTATGATCAATTAA
>NW_006291557.1:59623-61749 GCF_000327345.1 Myotis davidii
ACACGTTTTCATTTTGATTTGCATTAAAGGAGGCAATAACATACAACGGAATCAAGACAGTCTCTTCAATAATGGTGTTGGGGAAATTGGAAAGATACACGAAAAAAAAATGAAACTTGTTTACCAACTTACACCATACACAAAAATACATTAATAAAAATGGTTAAAATACTTAAATGTAAGATGGGAAACCATAAAAATCTTAGAAGAATCAATAGGCAGCAAAATATCAGACATATCTCATAGCAATGTTTACCAATACATCTCCTATGACAACTGGTACTTAGGAGATAAACAAATAGGATTACATCAAAATAACATTCTTCTGCACAGCAAAATTAACCATCAAAAAAATACCAAGAGAGCCCCCTGAATGGGAGAACATATTTGCCAATGTTACATCTGATAAGTGTTTAATCTCCAAAATTAATAGGAACTCTTACAACTTAAAAATAGTAACATAAACAATCCAATAAAAAAATGGGCTAAGTTTTTCTAAAAAATGGGCTAAGTTTTTCTAAGATCCGGACCAGCCAGATGGTGGTGAGGGAGAGAGTGTGAGAGAGTGAGGGAGTGAATAGAGAGTCTGTGGACATGTGGTGTGTGAGTGTGCATGTGTGTGTGTGTGGTGTGTGTGTGTGTGTGTGGGTGCGAGAGACACTTAAATCTGGCAGGATTGTCAGAGCCTGGCAGAACAAGCAGAGAGAGTTAGGGACCGTTAAATCTTGCAGGACTTTCCAGCGCTGGCGGATGATGTGGTTTTAGACGGCGAGACCTCGCTGCCCCTGCAAGAACTCCCTAGCAGCAGCACTTGTCCCACACCATCCTGAAGGACAGAACTGCTATGACTACGAACACAGCCTCACCACCCACCCAGACTTGCCTCAGATACAAACTGGGACCCTACAGTCACTCTGGACAAAGATCTGCTACCACAGCAGAAGACCCACAGACACCGAAACTCCAACCATCCTAACCAAAAATTCCTGTAAGGCACAGAGCATGTCCCCATCCCACTGTCCTGCTGCAGCAGCATAGGGCCTGTGCTACCTGCAATGCATGAGCGGGCCTCCAGCCAACATAGAGAAGCTGTACAACTTAACCCCCTAGGAGGCCCGTGACTCTGATTCTCAGCACACGCACATGTGTGGACACTGGTTCTTATTGTGGAGGCCCCCCACTGACCTCTGGCAGCTGCACCCAGTAACTGTGATTCTGAGTGCATGTGCATGAGTACTCTGATTCTCTGCTGCACACAAGGCCCATGCTGACCCAAAGCAGCTGCAAAAAGCAACCGTGATGGAAGTCTCAGCCCATGCACATGGGGACTCTGATTCTAAGTGCATCTGTGCAGGTACCCCGCTGACCCAAGGCGTCCATACCACCCGGCCCCTGAGCGCCTATGACTCTGATTCTTGGTGCAGGCACACAGGGACTCTTATTCTCTATAAATGTGCATGTGAGGACCCTGCTCACCTGACGCCACCACACCACCAGGCCAATGAACTCCCTTGACTCTGATTGTCTTTTTAGTCTCTCTTTTGTAAGTTCCCTATTGGTCTATAAAAACACCATAGA
The DNA here is from genome assembly GCF_000327345.1 of Myotis davidii. Classification (NCBI taxonomy): domain Eukaryota; kingdom Metazoa; phylum Chordata; class Mammalia; order Chiroptera; family Vespertilionidae; genus Myotis; species Myotis davidii. The sequence goes on from NW_006291557.1 coordinate 61,202, forward strand.
TTTTTTGGCATTAGTTTTGTATCCTGCTACATTGCTGAATTCATTTATTAAGTCTAATAATTTTTATGGAGTTTTTAGGATTTTCTATGTACAGTATCATGTCATCTGTGAATAATGAGAGTTTTACTTGTTTTCTAATTTGGATACCTTTTATTTCTTCTTCTTATCTAATTGCTATGGCTATCACTTCCAGAACTATGTCAAACAGGAGTGGTGAAAGTGGGCATCCCTGTCTCATTCATATTCTTAGGTGAAATGGTTTTAGTTTTTGTCCATTAGTAAGATGTTGGCCATAGGTTTGTAATATAAGGCTTTTAGAATTCCAGCAACAACACAGAGCCGGTAACTATTAAGGAACCAGCTCTGGATAGTTGACCTCTCCAAATCAGTTTTAGGTGCGAGAGAGAAGCCGTATAGCCTCAGAGGCCAACCCCAGACCACTGCCACTGCCACCCAGAGGCTGAGCCACAAATTGACTCTTTGCTAAACACAAAATAAGGCAGTCTGGGAAACAAATACGGCCTGCTTTAAAATAAGGCATGTGGTTT
>NW_006291557.1:61890-62684 GCF_000327345.1 Myotis davidii
TACCCTTTTAATTACTAACTTCTTATTTTTAACCAGTATTATTACTGCTACCATTTTACCATCTTTTAAAGTGCCATTTTATTTCTTCTTTATTTTATTTTGGGATTAGTGTTATCCATTCTATTTTCATCCTTATATTATTGGTTGTTTCTAGTTTGCATCCATCTACAGGGAGCTGTTGCTGGAATTTGTTGGGGTTAGTGGCGGTTCTATAGGAGTATTCTCCTCATAAAAATAGTCTCTTCCCCTCTTCGACTTAATTCTCTCTTTTGGCTCTTTCTTTTCTTTTCTTTTCTTGCTTTTATTTCCCCCTCTCCTTTTTCCCAATTTCATTTTTGCATTCCATTTTTTCGTGCCTAATTTTCCTTTCTTTTTTCTCTTTTATCTTTTTCTCTTCCTTCTTCCTTATCCCCTAAATCTATTAATTCAGGTGGTCACCTTTATTTGGGGTTATTAATATCATGAATATATTTGTGTTTAGTGCCTGGTACGTGGTGCCTTGTTGTGTTGTATTTTGTGCCCTTAAATCAACGCAGCAAATCCAAGCAACAGCAACCTCCTGAGCACCATACCCTCTGCTAAGGAACAGCAGCTGTACGTGAAACTGCCCCCCACCAGCCAGAAGAGCCACCACAGCTGTGAACAGCACCCACCAGAGGAGCTGCTGCCAACTGAAGAGCAGCTGCTACCGCAACCACCTGAAGAGCAACCACAGACCAAGGACTCCCTGCCACCCAGGGAGCAGCCTCTGAACGACTCAACGGCTAGATATGTCAGGGAGATAAAAAATGGGA
>NW_006291557.1:64042-64873 GCF_000327345.1 Myotis davidii
GGCGTAAAAAGAAGAAACAAAAGCTCAGAAAGAGTACAGCCACACAAAAAAAGAAATGGCTACAAACAAGTACCTTTCAATAATAACTTTAAACGTAAACGGACTAAATGCTCCAACCAAAAGACATCAAGTGGATGAATGGATAAAAAAACATGACCCATACATCTGCTGTCTTCAAGAAACTGACCTCAATAGAAAGGACTCACACAGACTGAAAGTGAAAGGATGGAAAAATATCTTCCAGGCAAATGGAAAGGAAAAGAAAACTGGGGTAGCAATACTTATAACAGACAAAATAGACCTCAAAGTGAAGGCCATAACAAGAGATAAGGAAGGCCACTTCATAATACTAAAGGGATCAATACAACAAGAAGATATAACCCTGGTAAACATATATGTACCCAATGCAGGAGCACCCAAATTCATAAAACAACTCCTGGAAGATATCAAAGGAGAGATCGACAACAATACAATCATAGTAGTGGACTTTAATACACCACTGTTAGCACTGGATAAGTCCTCCAGACAAAAAATCAGGAAAGATACAGCAATCCTAAATGACTCACTAGATCATATGGACTTAATAGACATCTTCAGAACAGTTTACCACAAAGCCAGGGAATATACATTCTACTCAAGTGCTCATAACACATATTCAAAAATAAACCACATATTGGGTCACAAGCAAGGTATCCCCCAATTCAAGAAGATTGAAATCATAAAAAGCATCTTCGCAGACCGCGATGGCATATTAGAAATAAACTACAATAAAAACAACCAAATATACTCAAACACTAAGAAGCTGAAAAGCATGCTATTAAATATTGATTG
>NW_006291557.1:68271-70720 GCF_000327345.1 Myotis davidii
TGCTTCTCTGTCTCTACATCTGTTTTTGTTCATCAGTTTATGCTGTCTATTATAGTCCACAAATGAGTGAGATCATGTGATATTTATCTTTCTCTCACTGACTTATTTCACTTAGCATAATGCCCTCCAGCTCCATCCCTGCTGTTGCAAATGATAGGAGTTCCTTCATTTTTACTGCGGCATAGTATTCCACTGCATAGATGTGAAAAGTTTTTAAATCCACTCATCTGCTGATGGGCACTTAAGTTGATTCCCAATCTTAGCTATGGTAAATGCTGCTGCTATGAACATATGGGTGCATATATCCTCTCTGATTGGTGTTTCTGTTTTCTTGGGATATATTCCTAGAAGTGGGAACACTGCGTCAAATGGAAGCTCCATTTTTAGTTTTTTTGAGGAAACTCCATACTGTTTTCCACAGTGGCTGCACCAGTCTGAATTCCCACCAGCAGTGCACAAGGGTTCCTTTTACTGTGCATCCTCACCACCATTTGTCATTAGTTGATTTGTTGATGATAACCATTCTTACAGGTGTGAGACGGTACCTCATTGTCGTTTTGATTTGCATCTCTCTGATGATTAGTGATTTTGAGCATATGTTCATATGTCTCTTGGCCTTCCTTAGATCTTCTTTCAAAAGTAACTATTTAGATCCGTTGCCCATTTTTTGATTGGGTTGTTTGTCTTACTTTTGTTAAGTTGCCTGAGTTCTCTGTAAATGTTGGAGATTAAACCCTTATCTGAGATATCGTTGGCAAATATGTTCTCCCATGCAGTGGGCTTTTTTGTTGTTGTGTTGATGGTTTCTTTTGCTGTGCAGAAGCTTTTTATTTTGATGTAGTCCCAGTTGTTTATTTTCCATTTAGTTTCCATTGCCCTAGGAGCGTGTCGGTGAAGATATTGCTTTGGCATATATCTGAGATCTCGCTGCCTGTGGATTCCTCCAATATTTTTATGATTTCCTGCCTTGCATTTATGTCCTTCATCCATTTTGAGTTTATTTTTGTGCATGGTGTAAGTTGGTGGTCTAGTTTCACTTTTTTGCATGTGTCTGACCAAATTTCCCAACACCATTTATTGAAGAGACTGTCTTGACTCCACTGCATGTTCTTGCCTCCTTTGTGAAATATTAATTGAGCATAGTGGTTTGGGTCAATTTTTGGGCTCTCTACTCTATTCCATTGGTCTATATGTCTGTTCTTGTGCCAGTACCAGGCAGTTTTGAGAACAGTGGCTTTGTAATACAGCGTGATATCTAGCCTTGAAATCCCTCCTACTTAATTCTTCTTTCTCAGGATCACTGTGGATATTCAGGTTCTTTTTTAAATTCCAGATGAATTTTTGGAGAGTTCTTTCTAGAGCTGTGAATATGCCATTGGTATTTTAATGGGGAGTGCATTGAAGTTATAGACTGCTTTGGGTAGTATGGTCATTTTAATTCTACTAATCCATGAACATGGTATGTTCTTCCATCTGTTTATGTCTTCCTCTATCTGTTTTTTTCAATGTCTTGTAGTTTTCTGAGTACAGGTCTTTTACCTCCTTAGTTAAGTTTATTCCTAGGTATCTTAATTTTTTTGTGCAATGGTAAATGGGATTGTTTTTGTAATTTCTCTTTCTGTAAGTTCACTGTTGGTGTATAAAATGCCATAGATTTATTGGCATTAATTTTATATCGCACTACTTTGACAAGTTCATTTATTAAGTCTAATATTTTTTGATGGAGTATTAAGGATTTTCTTTGTAATATCATGTCTTCTGCGAATAATAACAATTTTACTTCTTTTCCAATTTGGATGCCTTTTATTTCTTCTTGTCTGCTTGCTATGGCTAGTACTTCTAGCACTATGTTGAACACGAGTGGCAAAAGTGGGGACCTGGGTCTGTATGGCGCTGGCCTGAGGCAGGGGACCTGCCTGGTAGGGCTTGACAGGGTCTTTCAGGCTGTACCCCCCTGCCCCAGCACAGGGCCAAGGACCTGAGGCCATGCCCCACTCCCTGGTTCCAGGCCATGGGACCTGAGGTCACTCTCCCTGCCCGGTGGGGCTTGACAGGGGACTTCAGGCTGTCCCCTCTGTCCCAGTGCTGGGCCATGGAACCTCAGGCTGTGCTCCATGCCCTGGCGCCAAGCTGGAGGACCTGAGGCTGCACCCCCTGCCCAGCGGGGCCTGACAGGGGGCCTCAGGTCATGCCCCCTGCCCTGGTTCTGGGCCGGAGGGCCTGAGGCCATTCCTCCTTCCATGCAGTGCTTGATTGGGACCTCAAGGAATACACCCCGCCCCAGTGCCAGGCCTTGGGGGCCTGAGGCTGTGCTCCCCCGCTTGGCATGGCTTAATGGGGGAACTCAGGTCGTGCCCCCTGGCCTGGGCCAGGGGACCTCAAGGCACCCCCCCAGCCCCGGCCAGGGGATGTCAGGCCATGACCTCCACCCTGGTGCTGGGCCGGGCGC
>NW_006291557.1:70829-82536 GCF_000327345.1 Myotis davidii
GGGGGTGGGGCTGTCTGGGACTGGGTCTCGTGAAATTTCAAGGAGCATGTGGGTGGGCGGGGACTTGACTCTGATTCTTGTGGTGTGCCCCAGACTCTGACAGGAGGAAGATTTTCATATACATTTTACTAATTTTCTTTCATCTCTTACACTTCTATTATTAAAATATTTCTTCTAATTAATTCCCTTTTAATGTGCACAAATTTAATGTGCACAAAGCACACCAAGCATCCACCACAACTAGGAAAGAACAGAGCTAGGTGCCTGGAGGGAGGGAGGACAATTGAAGAAAACCATGTCTAGACTGTCCCCAGCCCTCTCCTTCTTTCTGTTGCCTGCAAGAGCCCCAGGCCTGGCCACAGTTCTGTCTCCACCTTTTAGTCCCTTATTCTCCAACCACAGAGGAAAGAAATAAGGAAGGAGTCTGTGCTGCCTTCAGAAAGTATCTATATACCTGATCCGCCAGTTGCCTTCCACAGAGGAAGGCCAGACTAAGGCTCAGGCCCACTCCCCACAGGGACATCAGTAGGACATCCTGTGAGGGCTCCCAGACTGTTAGAGGAGGCAGGCTGGGCTGAGGGATGCCCCCCAAGTGCACAAATTTTTTTGCACCAGGCCTCTAGTAAATATATATATATACATACACACACACTAGTGGCCCAGTGCATAAAATTCATGCATGGATAGGGTCCCTAGGCCTGGCTGGCAATCAGGGGTGATTGGGGCCTTCTGGCTGCTGACCAGGGCCTTCCTTCACTCTGCAATGCCTCCTGGTGGTCAGCGCATGTCATAGCAAGCAATCAAACTCCCAGTCTCCAGGTCAAACTCCAGAGAGGGCACATCGCATATTAGCCTTTTATATTTATAGATCCCTATCCTACTTCACTTCATAGCATGTATCACTAATATAAACATATATGTTTTTCTTATTTGGGCTTATGTTTTCCCCTACAGAATGTAAACTCTGTGATGATGTTCTTACTATTGAGTTCACCATGTACCCACAGAGTCTGACCCATAGTAGATGTTCAGTAATTATTTGTTGAACAAATGAATGGATTGGAGGCCTTATGGAACTGGTGGAGACACTCAGATATAAGTAGGGAGGTTGTAAAAGGCATTCTAAGCTGTAGGAATAGAATTTATAAAGCCTCAAAAGTGAAACAGACATTTCAGCCTGGCTAGAGTAAATTAATGTGAAAGCAAGCGAGAGCAATGAGACAAGGACAAATCAAGGATTTTGTAAGCCACAGAAAGGATTATAGACTTAATCTTAAAGGCAATTTTGAGCCACTGAAATGTTATGAGTAGGAAGAGACAAGGTTAGTTTATCCTTCGGCAATGCCTTAACTATACGGTCAGTGTCATCTTCTGAACGTAATTTGAACTCATTATCTAATATCATTATGGAAGACAGTATGGAGTTTCCTCAAAAAGTTAAAAATGGAACTTCCATTTGACCCAGTGATCCCACTTCTAGGAATATATCCCAAGAAAAAAGAAACACCAATCAGAAAGGACATATGCACCTGTATGTTCATAGCAGCACAATTTACAATAACTAAGTAAGATGTGGAAACAGCCTAAGTGCCCATCCCCCCCAGTGGGAACTCTTACTTCATTGGGGTTTGGCCAGCCTGGGTAAGGGGCTGAGGCTGTTTTCAGGCTGGCCACGTCCACCAGTGACCCAGGCTCCCAGCTCCTCCTTTTTTTTTTTTCCAGCCCCTCCTTGAGCGGAGGCCAGGGCCAGCGGGAAGCTTGGCTTTCTCCATTGTCTATGCCTTTAATGGGAACATTAATTACTAGTAGCCATATTGATAAGCAAATGGTAGTTATTGAGAAAAACAAAATTCTGGACTCAGTTCCCTCATGTTTTGAAAGACAATTAAAATATTTATCCCATGCAATTGTCATTAACATTGAAACAAATTAAGTAAAGCTCCTAGTCCAAATGTGAAGAGTTTAATAAATGCTTGTTGACCAGGCAGCTCTTCTCCTCAGTTTTCTTTTGGTGAAGTAGTACAGTCTTACAAATGGAAGGAAATCAAAGGTTTTTGGAGTCATACATAGCCTGGGCTCAAATTAAAGTTCTGCCATTTCTCACTGCATGGCTTTGGTAAGTTACCTCCCTTTGACCTTCAGCCTTCTCCTCTCTTACAAAGTGATGTAAATACCTAACAACTTTCAGATAAGTAGCTGAGGTCACATTTTATGCTGCATTAAGGGGTTAGGCTGGGGTACAGCTAGGATGAGAACTTTATGGTGGAAACAACACACAAGCCAAGCATAGATGACACATGCAAGCTGCCTCTCACTTTGCCTGTTAAGATCCCAACCCAACTACCACTCACACTTTAGTATTACTCACCCAAAACTACAGTAACCAAAGGTGGAAAGCACGAGGTTCTAAAAATGGTACACTTGGCAAAAAATAAAAATAAAAAATAAAAAAAATAAATTCCGATGTGAATTCAAGATTGTTACCATACAGTATTGGAATTCATCTTACACCCATACACTAAGCCAGCAATGCTCAAGATTAGATGCTCATTCGAATAATCAAAGGGCTTTAAAAACATAATGTGTGGGATCCACTCCTCAAAAATGCTGATTTACTTGACCTGGAGTTAAGCTTGGGCAGGAGTATTCCCTCTGCCCTGCTATTCATCAGTCAAATATCATATAGGTTGAAAAATAAATGTTTACAGACTTATGCTGGACCAGCATGGTTCAGTGGAATATTTGCAACATATATTATAGATCCCATTTTACAGATGAGGAAACTGAAGCTCAAAGAACTACAATGACTTGTCCAATATCACAAAGATAGTAGGCGGCAGTCATAATTCTACCCTAAGTCTATCTGAGTTCAACGCCCTACAGCTTCCTATTATGAAGCCTTAGGAGCCCAACCAAGTGAGGGTTTAGGGCTCAAGGACAGCTACTTGAAATGGGCCACATGGAATGTACTACAAAGTATTGTAGACAGCAATGTTGAGAGCATAGCTATAAAAGTCAATAATTGCCTTGATTCATTTCTTAGTTTTAGCACTTGCTAGTATATGCACAGGTTAGTTAACCTGGCTTGGTCTCATAGCTATTATAATGACAATAATGATATCTACTGTGCAGGGTTATGATTAAGATTAAATGACTTAATATTTGTAATGAATTTAGAATAGTGTCTAGTTCAGTGATGGCGAACCTATGACACGCGTGACAGAGGTGACACGTGAACTCATTTTTTTGGTTGATTTTTCTTTGTTAAATGGCATTTAAATATATAAAATATATATCAACAATATAAGTCTTTGTTTTACTATGGTTGCAAATATCAAAAAATTTCTATTTGTGACACGGCACCAATGTTAAGTTAGGGTTTTTCAAAATACTGACACGCCGAGTTCAAAAGGTTCGCCATCACTGGTCTAGTGTCATATATATTTAATGGCTCGGTGCACAAAATTCATGCACCGCGGGGGGGGTTGTACCTCCACCCAGCATGCACCCTCTCCAATCTGGGACCCCTCGAAGGATGTCCTACTACCAGTTTACAGGGATTGGGCCTAAACCGGCAGTCGAACATCCCTCTCGCAATCCAGGACTGCTGGCTCCTAACCGCTCACCTGTCTGCCAGATTGCCCCTAATTACTCTGCCTGCTTGCCCGCAATTGCTCCCCGTGCCAGTGTGCTCACTCCCAATTGCTCTCCCTGCTGGCCTGCTTGCCCCCAACTGCAGTCCTGCTGGCCTGCTCACTCCAAACTGCTCCCCCTGCTGGTCTGCTCACCCCCAACTGCTCTCCTGCCGGCCTGATAATCCCCAATGGCCCACCCCCACTGGCCTGATCATGCACAACTGCCCTCTCCTCTTGTCCTCTAACCACTTCTACCTCGGCCCTGCCACCATGGCTTTGTCCAGAAGAGTATCCTGGACCTTCTCCTGGAAGGTCTCCCAGTCTAATTAGCATATTACCCTTTTATTAGTATAGAGAGGCCTGGTGCATGGGTGGGGGTCGGCTGGTTTTTCCTGAAGGGTGTCCCAGATCACGGTGGGGGTTCCCTCGAGGAGTGGGGTGGCCTGGACGAGAGACTTGTGGTGGTTTGCAGGCCGGCCATGCCCCCATGGGGGGAGGCACCCTGCTGGGGGCACATGGCCAGCTTGGGTGAGGGGCTGAGGGCTGTTTTCAAGCTGACCACACCCCATTCAGGATGGAGGTTTGTGCTGGGGTGCCTGGCCAGCCTGGGTGAGGGGCTGATGGCTGCTTGCAGGCTGGCCATACCCCCCCAGTGGGAACTCTTACCGCCACCATCTTCAGTCATCTTCAGTCTTCTCTCCACGCCTGCGTATGCAAATTAACCGCCATATTTTTTGGGTTAATTTCCATATTCATCCTGATTGACTGGTGGGTGTAGAGGATTGATGACCAATTTACATATTTCTCTTTTATTAGTGTGTGTATCTATCTATCTATCTATCATCTATCTATCTACATATGAAAACAACTAAAATTAGAAATGTATATTACAAAGTCACCTCACACCCCTGTTGCTGCCACCTCTGAAGACATGGTTCTGATTAGAATAAACAATGTAAAATGGGAGAAATGTTACTTCAATACATAAAACCACAATAAAACATCAGACCTAGTAAGGCAATCAAGGAAACAGTGGTGCCTTCATGGTTCCCAAACAGAAGTGAACAGACAGAAAATATGAAAGGGCAGCTCTGCATGGGAGGGAAGGCAGAATGCAGAAACACTGGGCTTGTAGAGATCAAAGTCTGACTCTGTCACTCAGATTAAATAATGAGGTTACTAAAATAATTTACCCAAAAGCTTTACTATCTAAGGGAAGAGAAATGGGATGAAGAAAGTGGAACCACAAATGGAAACCTTTGGTATTATTTATAATAACAACTGATATTTACATAGAATTTTATAACTCAAAACAATTATCTAGCATATAGTGAACTCTCAGTAAATAAGCATGTTATTGTTGTTAATATTTCCTTGTTACCCTTACAGATAGGGGGGATATCAGAGATGCACAAGAACTAGTTAAAGGTCAATACAAGCAGTGAATTGGGGAACAAAGGCTGGAAGCCAGTTCCACAGTCTAACTCCAAATCTCAATTCTTTCATATGTATAGTTTTCTTATATTTTAAAAGACACTGAAACAAGCCAATGTGTAACTAATATTCCTCCAATTTTAATATACTACAAGATCTTCATAGATATTCTGTGGGTAATAAAATATTTTCTTAGCCAAGTAAGATTATAAGTACTGGGCTAAACATTAAACAAATTTATTTATGAAAAGACTCCTCAGAGTCATTAAAATGTGTTGGTTGTCATGAGCATCTACAGAAAGATTAGGAAATGCAGGTTTTTCCAAACCTTCTGTTCATGGAATATTTTTTGATGCTTTTCATAATTCTAATGTTTTATTTAATGCAATTTGGGAAACACTGCTCCAAGCAAATGCCTTCAGATTTGCTAAGAGAAATTCTACCAGGATTTTTCAAGGGAATAATTTCACTCTTGAATTGGTAGGCGCTATCGAAGTGGGCAGAAAAGGAGTGTCAGAAGTTTTAGGATTACACTGGATTCACAACAAGGAAAGATCAATTATGTTCAAAAGCCTAATGCCATTTTAAAAGCAGGCTCATCAGAGCCAAAAGAAGGTGACCAGGAAATAATGCCAACTCAAAACAAGTAAGGAATCAAAAATCCAAGGCAGTCATGGGTAGCAGAGCTTAGCAAGCAGGACTGTTTCCAGAGCCAATGCAAACCAGATTTATCTAATTGTTTTAATTTAGTTTTAGGGTCAGGCTTGATAAGAGCAGAACTAACTCCACTTAGAGAGGGAACTTCTAATTAAGGGAATTCTGATATTTGAGGTCTCTATGGGGAAATATTCCAGAAGCCTTTGACTGATGGTTGATATAAGAAAAAATGAAAAAAGTGGACAGATGGAATTATGAAACTTCCTTATATAATATTTATAACATCTGAAATGCAATGGGTACAATAAGTATTTCTAGCAACCCTTTGTCTACCTAACTCAGCAGGTAAGTTTTGGGCTCTAGATAGTATAGGGAGCAACTTCAACTACTTCTGATTCTTCTGCTATGGCTTGATTCAAGCCCACATAGTTTCTTCCCTGGACTCCTAATTAATTACCTTAGTGTCTACTTACTTCCTCCAAATGCATGCACTACACTTCTACCAGGGTATGTTTGCTCACCATAGTTTTACTGCATGTATTCCTTGTTGAGGTGTTTCATAATTGCTCTGTGGGTTTCTTGGCATGTGTTTTAAGTATCTCCATTATCTCAAACCTTGCTTTCCTCCAGATATCTTTTTACTCAATAAAAACTGAAGCTTTTGATTCTAGTACTTTTATTTGATTTTATCTTTGCTTAGGTTCTACTAATGCCTGGAGTACCCCTACATTATTTTAATCTGAACAGTCCCTTGTAAATTGATAACTTTTGTTCCTCTTTCACGTAGTCTCTATGTTCTTCCTGAAACCTTAATTTAGCACTCCTCTTCTATCTTGTCCTACTCCTTCTGTGCTGACTTCTCCCAAATGTGTGCCCATACTACTCTATGTGTATCTTCATATTTGCACTTATCACATGGTATGAAATATCTTTCCCTGTGAAACTATCTCATTTATTACAATTTATTATTCACTATACTGAGAGTAGCAACATAAGTGGATGGCTTGAGACAGTAGGGAAACCCTTCTGCTCATCCCCTTGGCACCAGCATCTATCATCACCTAGCCTACCATTACTTAATTTTAATTAATTAATTAATTTTTAATCCTCACTCAAGGGTATTTTTCCATTGATTTTTAGAGAGAGGAAATGACAGAGAGAAATATCAATGTGAGAGAAACACATTGATTGGTTGCCTCCTACACAAGCCCCAACTAGGGCCCGGGCCGGGGAGAAGCCTGCAACTTAGGTACATGCCCTTGACTGGAATCAAACTTGGGATCCTTCAGTCCGCAGGCTGACACTATATACACTGAGCAAAACTGGCTAGGGCTACCATTACTTAATTTTAATTTAACAAACTGTGCATATCAGAGACCAACTTTCTTTTTTTAGAGGGAGGAAAGATGATACATTTTGTAGCAAGAACTATAACATTGTATTCATCAAAATTCCAACAAGCCTAAGGAAAGTTGACTCACCTAACAGAGTTGTCCCCAGAGAGAGGAACTATTAAAGTGAAAGTGATAAAAATATGTTTTCCATGAGTCTGGTGAAGATGGTCACATTTCAGTTCTATAAACCTGTGGCAAAGGGCCAGATAAACAGCATACATGGTGCAATTAATGGAGAGAAAAGTGAATTGCAGAGATACGTTCTCATCTATATTTTAAGACATAAATACAGAATACTTAAAACATTCTCATATATAAATTATTCCATAATTATATAAAAATTATATATACTTATAAAATTATTATGATATTCAAATTAATTTAGCCAGTGAGGGATAAAGTCATAATTTTAACTTGGATTTTCTGACACTCAATTAAAGGCTTTTCTCATTGACTCAGACTAGAGGCTGCATTTGGGTGGGCACCTAAGTGGTTTTAAAATATAAACCCCATCCATCCCTCCAAAAAGTATTTACTGCACATCTACTGGACATAGAACAGTGACCAAAACAAGGTAGCATGTTTCAATTTTAATTAGAGTGGCCAAAATATGTATCAATTAGAAAAAAGTATTTGAGTAAATAACTGAAGAAGGTAATGATCCATGAGTATATTTGGGAAAGGAGCCTATCCCTGATATGGGAAGATGTCTGGTGTGTTTGAGGAATAGGAAGAAAATTAGGTATCTGGAAAGGAGTGAGTAAGAGAGACAGTATTAGGAGATAATGTCAGAGAATTAAGGGGGTGGAGAAAGTAGATAGTGTAGGATTTTTGGCTTTTTCTCTGAGCGATATGGGATGTCATTGGGGGGCATGTTCTCCTAAAATAAAATGTAGGCAGGAAGAATCACCATGTTCGAGGCCCTTGAGTGTCCATGAAGTCACAGAAACTAGCTGCAACCTACCTCCCCACTGCCCAGCATGCCATATTACCACTCTTCCAATGCTAACTTGACCTTGCCTCCCAGGAGCATTCAGTCTGGCCCAGAAATCCCTACCTGGTGAGACTGAAAGCAGTCCTCTTAGAAGGCAGGGAGGCACAAGTAAATAGCAGCAATCCAATCTGATAGCAGGTAGTGGGTTCCAGAGACATAAGCTGGTGAAAGGAAAGGATGACTGTTGCACTCATAAAGTAGGGAGGCTCCATGAAGCAAAAGGCACTAATCTCCATTACAACTGACTGACTACAGATGAATATATTAATTGGGCTGAAAAGCTGTCAGGGTTGAGGAAAGAGAAAGCAAAGATATCCATTACAGAGGCTGGGGTCTTGCCATAGGTAATTGGTAATCAAGTAGGATCTGAACTAATAAACACTTGGGATCTGGGGACAAGCATCATTTTGGAACTATTTAAATATAATTTGCATCTAATTTACACCAATCCACTAAGTAAGTCTCAGGACTATTGGTGATGACTTGGTCTGAGATGTAAAGAATTAATCCCTAAGCTCCCTTAGACTTTCTCCCTGCTTTTTAAGCTTTCTTTCCAGTTGCTGCTGTGCTTGGATAAAACAACAAGAGAGCCCACTGCATGGGAGAACATATTTACCAATGTTATCTCTGATAAGGGTTTAATCTCCAACATTTACACGGTGGAAATGCAGACTGGTACAGCCACTGTGGTAAACAGTATGGAATTTCCTCAAAAAATTAAAAATAGAACTCCCATTTCACCCAGTAATCCCCCTTCTAGGAATATATTCCAAGAAATCAGAAACACCTATCAGAAAGGATATATGCACCCCTATGTTCTTAGCAGCACAATTTACAATAGCGAAGATTTGGAAACAGTCTAAGTGCCCGTCAGCAGATGAGTGGACTAAAAAATTGTGGTAAATCTACACAATGGAATACTACACTGCTGTAAAAGAAGAATGAACTCTTACCATTTGCAACAGCATGGATGGACCTGGAGAGCATTATGCTAGACGAAATTAGCCAGTCGGAGAAATATAAATATTGCATGATATCACTCATTTGTGGAATATAATGGGCAACATAAACTGATGAACAAAAATAGAGCCAGAGTCATAGAAGCATCAAACAGACTGTCAAACCTTAGAGGGAAGACAGGGGAGGAAGAGGGGTGGTAAAAGATCAACAAAAGGACTTGTATGCATGCATAACTTGTGTCCTATGCATAACCAAAGACACAGACCATAGTGGGGTGAAGGCAAGTGCTGGGGGAGTGGGAGAGTCTGGGGAGAGGTCAATGAGGGAAAAAGGAGACTTATGTAATTCTTTAAACAGTAAAAAATTTAAATTAAAAAATGTAAAAAAAGAATTAGTCCCACTGTTTGGTACAGTAAGATTTATCTTTAGTCGTTGTTATTGCTTTTGTTGTTAGAACAGCAGGTAACCAGCAAGAGAAATCATGTGAACCTATGGGTTTCAAATTTGTTTAGGTTGTTTGTTTGTTTGTTTTGGGTGGGGTGGGGTGGTAATGAAAGTCCCTTTTTTCCAAATAATTACTACAATTAACTTTAATACACACATGAAAATATAAGTGGTATTTAATTATCACAAATTGATTTTGTAAGTTCAAATGTATGTTTACTTATTATATAATCAATCAATGAGAATGAGGACATTTTGATGAGCAAAAATGTGAGCATATAATAATTTGATTATGTGTATTTCTTATTAAATTTATTGGCGTGGCATTGGTTAATACGACTATATACGTTTCAAGTGTACATCATCTTTATATTGCATTACATGCCCATCACTGAAAGGTAAATCATCTTCCATCACCATATATTTCATGCCCTTTACCCTTTACTACCTTCCACCTCCCTTCCCCCTGGGAACCATACTGTTGTCTGTGTCTGAGTTTTCAGCTTTTGTTTTTCTTGTTTGTATATTTGTTGCTTTCAGTTTTACATCCCCCATATGAGTGAAATCATGTGGTTCTTAATATTTTCTTTCTGACTTATTTCACTTATCAGGATATTCTCAGAGCCATTCATGTTATCACAAATGGCAGTATTTCATCTTTTCTTATGTCTCAATAGTATTTCATTGTATATATGTACCATGTCTTCTATCAAAGGACACTTTGGTTGTTTCCATGTCTTGCCCACTATGAATAATGATGCAGTGAACATAGGGGTACATATATCTTTACAAATAAATGCTGTCAATTTTTTCAGGTAGATACCCAGAAGAGGGGTTTTTGGGTCATATGGTAACTCTATTCTTAATTTTTTTGAGGTACCTTCATACTGTTTCCTATAGTGGCTGTCCCAGTTTAAATTCCCACCAACAGTGAATGAAGGTTCATTTTCCTCCAGAATTTTTCCAACTCTTGTTATTTCTTTTCATGTTGATAATAGCCATCTATTAACAAGTGTAAGTTGGTATCTCATTGTAGTTTTCATATGCGTTTCCCTGTTAGTGAGTGAAGCTGAGGATCTTTGTACATATCTGTTGTCCATTTGTATATCTTCTTGGGAGAAATGTCTGCCAGGCCCTTTGCCCATTTTTTTAACTTAGTTTGGTGTTGAGTTGTATGGGTTCTTTGTATATTTTAGATATTAACCAATTGTTGGAGCTGTTGTTTGCAAAGATCTTCCGTCCGGTTGGCTGTCTTTTTCTGTTTCATTGTTGGTTTCTTTTGCTGTGCAGAAGCTTTTTAAGTTTTTGTAGTCTCATTCATTTAGTTTCAGCTTTATGTCCCTTATGCTTGGGATCAAATTCATAAAATGGTCTCTAAGACCAAGGTCCATAAGTTTAGTACCTATGTTTTCTTCTATGTAGTTTATATATTTTAAATATTTTTTTATTGATTTCAGAGAGAGAGATAGAAACAACAATGATGAGAGAGAATCATTGATCAGCTGCCTCCTACATGCCCCAAACTGGGGATCAAGCCCGCAAACGGGCATTTGCCCTGATCAGGAATCAAACTGTGAATTCCTGGTTCATAGGTTGAACCACTGCACAACACTGGCTGGTCCCTATATGTAATTTATTGTTTCAGATATTGCTTAGATCTGTGAATAACTTTGTGTAAATTTTTGTGTATGGGGACAAACTAATCTAGTTTCAATCTTTTGTATGTGGCTTTCCAATTTTACCAGCACCATTTATTGAAGAATCTTTCTTTTCTCTGTTGTATGGTTTTGTAGAAAAATTATTTGCGCAGTCAACAATAAAAGTAAAGTAAAAGTTACATCAGAGAAATGGCGGCATAAACAAAATCAGAAATGAAAGAGGAGAAATAAAAACAAACCCCACAGAAATACAAAGGATTGTTACAAAATACTATGAACAACTCTACTCCAACAAACTAGACAACCTGGAGGAAATGGACATATTTCTAGAAAAATGCAACCTTCCAAAACTCAGTCAGGAAGAATCTAAAAATGTCAATAGGCCAATAACTATGGAAGAAATTAAAGCAGTTATTAAAAAAGCTTCCAGCAAACAAAAGCCCAGGGCCAGACGGCTTCACAAGGGAGTTTAACCAAACATTCAAGGAAGAGCTAAGACCTCAGGCTATTCCAAAAAATTCAAGAAGAAGG
>NW_006291558.1:0-397 GCF_000327345.1 Myotis davidii
TTTATTTTCTTTAAGGAATACAAATTTATCTTACTGTTCCTTAATCTAAAACAAGGTACTTGAGGTACTAATAAGCTGTTTTTCTTTAGTGTATCAAATTAGATATGCCACAGCCAGGCATGGCTCAGTGGTTGAGCTTGGACCTATGAACCAGGAGTCACCGTTCGATTCCCTGTCAGAGCACATGCCTTACTAGCATGCTCAATCCCCAGTAGGGGGCGTGTAGGAGGCAGCCAATTGATAATTATCTCTCATCATTGATGTTTCTATTTCTCTCCCTTCCTCTCTGAAGTCAATAAAAGTATATAATAAATTATATATGCATATGAATATGTCTGTATACACATACATAAATTAAATCTGATACCTAATAAGGCTTTCTTATATGGCCTTATCT
>NW_006291559.1:0-753 GCF_000327345.1 Myotis davidii
CAGCAGATCATTGTGCATACTGTGTAATGAAACTGCAGTAAGCAGAATGTGGAATGTAAAGAGACATCTGAAACTAATCATTATCAGCTCTTGAAAAAAAGTATCAATGAAAGGAAGGAATACATTTCTAGACAGCAACACCTCTATAAAAGTCAATCAAATTCTATCATTAAATTTGTAAGATGCTCTACAAATTTAACATCAGCAAGTTACTGTATTGTTCACTCCATAGCTCAGCATGGAAAAACCCTCAGTGACAGAGAATTTATTAAGGAAACATTTCTAAGATATGCACCAGCTCTATTTCACTATATGAAAAGTGAAGATGATATTATTAAAAGAATTTCTGAGTTACCACTCAGCAAAAATACTATCAAAGACAGAATAATAGATCTTAACAAAAACATACAACATCAATTTTAAAAAGACTTAAATAGTTGTAAATATTTTTTGATTTCTCTTGATGAAACTACTGATGTCACATCAAATGCTCGGTTGGCCATTATTGCTAGATATTCTGATGGTCTCACAATGAGAGAAGAGTTGATAAAGTTAGAATCACTGCCAACAAGTACATCAGGAAACAAAATACGTAAGGTTGTTCTAAAAACATTCAGTGATGTAAACATTGATATCTCTAAAATTGTGTGAGTCACGACAGATGGGGCACCAAATATGGTGGGGAAAATGTGGGATTCCTGAAATTATTTATAGAAGTTATTTAGACATCCACTTGTACCTTTTCATTGCATT
>NW_006291560.1:0-389 GCF_000327345.1 Myotis davidii
TCGCCCCTCACTGCCCCCCCTGCCAGCCTGGTCTCTCCACATGGCCTGCTGTTCAGTTGTTTGGTCGGCCCTCACTAAACCCCTGCCAGCCTGGTCGCCCCATGCAGCCTGTTGCTCAGTCATTTCATTGTCCCTCACTAACCTACCTGCTGGCCTGGTGTTCAGTTGTTTGGTCATCCCTCACTAGCCCCTCCTGCCGGCCTGGTTGCCCCACACAGACTGCTGCTTAGTCATTTGGTCATCCCTCACTAATCCCCCTGCCGGCCTTGTCGCCCCACTCAGCCTGTTAGGTCGTCCGTTCAGTTGCGATGGCCCCTGGCTCTTAATATATAGATATAGAGCCAAAACCGGTTTGCCTCAGTAGATAGAGTGTCGACCTGTGGACTGAA
>NW_006291561.1:0-472 GCF_000327345.1 Myotis davidii
GGTGTGTGCTCTAGAGAGTGTGGAAAATGTAGGCAAAATTATAGACGAATCTTTAACCTCATCCGACAAAAAAGAGTTCACACTGGAGAAAAGCGGTATGAGTGTACAGATTGTGGGAAGTCCTTCAGTCAGAGTTCCACCCTCCTTCGACATCAGAGAGTTCACAATGGAGAAAAGCCATATGAATGTACAGATTGTGGGACGTCCTTCAGTCGCAGTTCCACCCTCATTAGACACCACAGAGTTCACAGCAGAGAAAAGCCTTATGAGTGTAGTGAATGTAGGAAATCTTTCACCTGCAATAGTCAGCTCTTTATCCACAAGAGAGTTCACACTGGAGAAAAACCTTGTGAATGTGATGAATGTGGTAAATACTTTCGGCAAAATAGCCAGCTCTTTGTCCACAAGAGAGTTCACACTGGAGTAGTCAGCTATGTGCCCACAATAGAGTTCACACTGGAGAAAAACCTAA
>NW_006291562.1:0-458 GCF_000327345.1 Myotis davidii
AACTGGTGGGACTCAAATTTCTCCTTCTCAGTGCATGTCCAAGAATGGCTAGGAAAAAGTATGAGTATTAGTTTTAGGATTATAAGTAAATTTAGTGCAAATACAGAATCTGTGAGTAAGGAGAAGGACTGACTTAATTTTTTTTTTTTGTTATGCCATATCTTCATGATTTTATATGAAAATAAAAAAAGAAAAGAAATTTTGGGGAGGGAATATCCCAATCGGTTATATCAAATAAAAATATTTTAATAACTTTTAGAGAGAGAGGAAGGCAGAGGGGAGAAAGAGAAACACTGGCATCTCCTGCACAGTGTATAGAGTCTTGTGCTATGGACCAAAGGGTGTCTGGTTCAACTCTGGTGAAGGGCCCTTATCTTTGTTGCTGACTCTACCCTGGCCCAGGTTTGGTGGGGACGTGTGCAGGAGGCAAGAAATGGGTGTGTTTCCCTCACATAGAT
>NW_006291562.1:2043-2283 GCF_000327345.1 Myotis davidii
CCAAAATTAACTAATTTTCAGAAAATTATCTCAGTTATCAATTTGTTGCAAGTCACCCATGTAAGCTTATAGCAGAAGAAGTTTCTTTTTTTCAGCAAAAATCAATTAATTCTGTGGGCAGTGTGCTCTCCTGTAGTGCTGTTACCTACTGCTGTCCCATACAGACACTTGTCCAACACTCACTTGCACTGATATTTCCTAGATTTCTCATTCTGTCACAAGCAATTTTAACATTCTATA
>NW_006291563.1:0-326 GCF_000327345.1 Myotis davidii
AAAAAAGATAACTGATAGTGAATAATTAGTCAGGTAAATAGATAGATATTAAAACAGTGGAAGTAAGCAGAGGAGAATGGTAGTTAGGGGTGACCAAGCCAGCAGGGGAGGACAGTTAGGGGGATCAGGCCGGCAGGCAGAATGGTTAGGGTGGGCAGGCAGGTGAGCAGTTAGGAGCCAGAGGTCCCAGATTTCGAGAGGGATGTCCAACTGCCAGTTTAGCCCCCACCCCCACCCCATGCACAAATTTTGTGCACTGGGCCTCTAGTATTATATAATGATGTAATTAAAGAATTTATTTTTTTTCTTTTCTTTATTGATTAAGG
>NW_006291564.1:0-10754 GCF_000327345.1 Myotis davidii
CGAGAACAAACAAACATACGCCGGCCGCGGAAAATTGGGAAGGCTTAGTCCCTGTAAAGTCTTCTTTTACGGGCACTGCATGGTCAGGTCAGCTCTTCAGGCTGCCCCCTTTAGGCTCAGTCCTCTGTGATCACAGAACCCAGCTCTCAAATCCCCCGGCGGTGCCAGGAATCCCGCGGTTCGCCTTTCCCCCGTCAGGGGCTGTCCCAAGGGATGCGGCTGTCTGCCACGTGGTCTCCCTCCGACCCTCTGGGCTCAGAGGTCTGGCAAACTTTCTTGCCCGAAACCCTGTTTTTTTTTTTACCGTTCCCGCGGAGTTCTGCCCTTCCCGGCTGCAAACTGTCTCCCCCGCTGAGCAATTTCACCAATTCGGGGTGGGTGTTATTAGTTTCAGCTGCTCACTCCATTTGCTCCGGGACACGACCTCGGACGCCTATATCGCCGCCATCTTCTTTTTTTCACAAGTTTTTCTTATTTCTTGAGGTAGACCTGTAGTGCTGTGAACTTGATTCTCAGGATTGCTTTCACTGTATCCCATAGATTTTGGATTATTGTGTTTTCATTGTCATTTGTTTTCAGGATTTTTTTTTTTTACTGCTTCTTTGACCTCTTTCATAACCCATTCATTGTTTCATAGCATGCTCTTTACCCTCCATGTGTTTGATTGGTTTTTATGGTAATTGATTTCTAATTTTTTGCCATTGTGATCTGAGAAGATTCTTGATATGATTTCAATCTTCTTGATTTGAGAGGCTTAGCCTTTTCCTAACTTGTCATCTATGTTTGAAAATGTCCCATGTGCACTTGAGAAAAATGTGTATTCTGTTGCTTTGGCGTGATATGTTCTGAGGATGTCATTAGATCAGTTCCATCTGATCTAATGAGTCATTTAGGATTGCTGTTTCCTTCTTGATTTTTTGTCTAGAAGATTTATCCAGTGATGTCAATGGGGTATTGAAGTCCACTACTATGATTGTATTGCTGAAGATCTCTCCCTTACTATCTTCCAGAAGTTTTTTATGTATTTGGATGCTCCAGTATTGGATGCATATTTGTCTACTAGAATTATATCCTCTTGTTGTACAATCCCTTTAGTATCATGAAGTGGCCTTCCTCACCTCTTGTTATGGCTTTCACTTTGAGGTCTATTTTGTCAGATATAACTTTTGGTACCCTAGCTTATTTTTCATTTCCATTTGCCTGATGATTTTTTTTCCCCATCTCTTTACTTTCAGTTTGTGAGTCCTTTGTTGTGAGGTGGGTCTCTTATACATAGCATACATATGATCATGTTTTCTTTTTCATTCAGCAACTCTTTGTCTTTTGATTGAAGCAGTAAAGCCATTTACATTTCAGTTTATTATTGACTAAGAGGCCCAGTCCACAGAATCATGAACAGGTGGGGGTCCCTCAGCCTGGCCTGCACCCTCTCACAATCCGGGACCCCTCAGGGGATGTTGGACTACCGTTTTCAGCCTGATCCCCACTGGGCCAAAACTGGCAGTCTGACATCCCCCCGAAGGATGTAGTAGTGTGCAATGCAGTAGGTGGCTGGGGAGATCCCTGAGCCCCAGCCAGGCACTGCTCCACTTCCGCTTATCCGGTCCCTGTAGCACCTGGCACCACCGCCACTTAGTAGCACTGCCACAGAGGTGGAAGAGACTTGTATCGGCGCAGCTGCACTCACCAGCTGTGAGCCCGGTGTCTGGTGCCCACTGAACAGTTCTCCCACTATGGGAGCACACTGACCACCTGTGGGCAGTTCCTACGTTGAGCGCCTCCCCCTTGGTGGTCAGTGCGCGTCATAGCAACCGGTCGACCAGTTCTTCAGTTGTTCAGTAGTTCAGTCACTTAGGATTTTATATATATAGACCAGAGGCCTGGTGCATGAAATTCATGCATGGGGGGGGTGCCTCAGCCTGGCCTGCACCCTCTCCAATCC
The DNA here is from genome assembly GCF_000327345.1 of Myotis davidii. Classification (NCBI taxonomy): domain Eukaryota; kingdom Metazoa; phylum Chordata; class Mammalia; order Chiroptera; family Vespertilionidae; genus Myotis; species Myotis davidii. Next base: position 1,943 of record NW_006291564.1, read on the forward strand.
AGAACCCCTTGGGGGATGTCTGACTGCCTCTCACAATCTGGGACCTCTGGTTCCTAACTGCTCGCCTGCCTGCCTGCCTGATAACCCCTAACCCCTCTGCCTGCCTGCCTGATTGCCCCTAACTGTTCCCCTACTGGCCTGATCACCCCTAACTGCTTCCCTGCTGGCCTGGTTGCTCCTAACCACCTTTGCCTCCCCCTGCACCTGGGACCCAGGATTCCCTCATCTAGCCAGACACTGGCACTCCAGACCTGGACTACCCTCCCTCTGGCCGGCCACAGGCACCCAGGACCATGGGGAAGGTGGCTTGTCCCTCTCCTGGTCGCATCCTCACCTGCTGGCGCCCAGGATCGTGGGGTGGGCGGTTTGTCCCTCTCCCAGGCTGGGCCACAAGCGCAGCTGCTGGCACTTGGGACCATGGGATAGGTGGCTTGTCCCTCTCCCAGACTGCAGCCTGGCTGGTCCCCATTCCTCTCTCCCCAGTGTTGAGTGTCTGAGCTGTTATGGCATGATGGCATGACGACCATTTACATATCAGCTCTTTATTATATAGAATAGGTACTTGTTTGTTTCTCTTTTTTTCTTTTCTTTTATTTTTTAATTGTCACTCTAGAGTATTTTTCCATTGACTTTTTATAGAGTCGAAGATAGAGGGAAAGACAGAGAGAAATATCTATGTGAGGGAAACATCGATTGTTTGCCTCCTGTACACACCCCAACCAGGGCTTGGGCCGAGGAGGAGCATGCAATGAAGGTACATGACCTTGACCAGAATCAAACCTGGGAACCTTCAGTCCACAGGATGACACTCTATCCACTGAGCCAAACCAGCTCTGGGCATTTTTATTCTTCATGTTTGTGTTTCTGCCTCCCTTTCTATTCCTTCTTCTTACACCAGTCCTTTTAGGATTTTTTTGCATTGCTAGTTTGGTGATAATAAACTCCCTTAGCCTGTTTTTATCGGCAAAACTCCTTAATTTCACCTTCAATTTTGAATGATAGCCTTGCTGTATGCAGTATTCTTGGATTCGGTCCCTTGATTTTCATTACTCCTTATAATTTATTCCATTCCCTTATATCCTGATGCATTTCTGTTGAGAAATCAGTTGATAGTCTAATGGGAGATCCCTTGTAGGTAACTTTCTGTCTCTCTTACAGCCCTTAAAATTCTTTCTTTGCTAATTTTTGCCATTTTAATTATGATGTGTCTTGGTGTGGGTCTTTGGGTTTCATCTTGTTTGGGACTCTTTGTGCTTCCTGGACTTGTGTGATCTTTTTCTTCCCCAAGCCAGGGAAGTTTTGTGTCATTATTTCTTCAAACAGGTTTTCTATTCCTTGCTCAGCTTCTTCTTCTGGCACTCCTAGTATGTGCATATTGCTCCATTTCATATTGTCCCAAAGCTCCCTTAAACTCTTCTCCTGCTTTTTAATTCCTTTTTCCAATTGCTGCTAAGATTGGCTTTTTTTTCCTACCCTATCTTCTAACTCATTGATTCAATCCTCAGCTTCTTCTAGTCTATTGTTGAAGCTTTCCAGGGTGTTCTTTATGGCCTGCCGCTATATTCTTCTTCATTTCCTCTTGATTCTTACTCATGTTGGTGTACTTCTCATTCAACTCCTTATAATTCACATTGAGTTGCATATAGTCTTATTCAGACAGTTGAGCATCCTTATAACCATTACTCTGAATTCTTTCTCTGACAAATTACTTGCCTCATTTCATTTAGTTCTTTTTCTGGCCATTCTTCCTTTTCTTTCCTTTAAAGGTTGTTTCTTTGTCTCCCCATTTTTGCTGTCCCTTTTGCATTTTTTTTCTGTGTAATGTTCATTCCTGTCTCTTTCTGGCCCTGGGCAACTTAAATGAGGTCCAAGAGGTTGAATCCCCTAGTGATCCAGTGATCAGGGACTCCTTAGCTTAGAGGCTGAGTCTTACTTGAGTCTCAGGCCTTTATTGTCTCTGCTCTGAGTTGTATTCCATTCCCCCATGAATCTTGTCCCTCAGGTGTCTGCTGCAGATGCTTGGGGTTGGTGGAGTGCATGCACAGTTCCTCTGGTGTGTGACAACCTGTGAGGTTCCAGAGCCCTCTGGCATGCAATTCATTATGAGGCCCCACCACCCATGGCAGGGTGATGCACAAGATCCCTCTGGTGTGCACTTACTGGCCACAGTCTGGGGGCCAGGGTGCAGTGGTGCAATGTCTCTCTGGCATGCACACTCAGTGTGGGACCAGGGGTAGGGTGGGAAGTGTGGGGGTGAAGGGGTATGGTGCAAAAGGGCCCTCTGGCATGCACTCACAGTGGGTGGTCCTGGTGCCTCTGCGGGATGGCGGGAGGTCTCTCTGGTGTGCTCTCACTGTGCATATTTGGGAGCCTGAAGTGAGGTAGGGTGCCACTCATGCAGGGGCTTGTTGAGGGTCCCTTGCTAGTACGGATGGCCAGCAGCTTATGTTTGGGTTTGGGGTGGTGTCTGGAGCCAGTCTGGGTGTTGCTGTGACTGTGCTCCTAGCCTCTGTTGCTCCCCTTTTCAAGATGGCATGGTCTCCATGCCAGAGCTGTGCTGGCCTGGGAGTATCTGTGGCAGTAGCAGGGGCTCCCCAACCAAGAAATTCTGATCCACCAGCCCCTGAGACTCCTGTGAGATCTAACTGTCCCTCACTCACTCACCCACACACACACACACGTCCACACACTTCCCTCTCACTTTTTTTACTCACTGACCCTCTCTCCCTCACTGCTGCCCTGCTGGCCACCATGTTGGGATCCTCTAAGATGCTGTTGACTGCTTGTGACTGTGTCTGCTGGACCTGGGTGTGCTTGGAAGGGGCCAATTTGTCTATAAAGGTTGGTGTCTTCCAGTTTAGAGCTGTGGGCAGATCTGTAAAAGGACCAAGGCTTTCTGAATTCTACCTCCACCTGTCAGCTACTCCCTCTCCCCCTGAGGTTGTCTCATCTTCCTCAAGAGCCTTCCAAAGGAAGACTGTAGGGTGGGCCCAGGTTGGCCATGAATCACAGTCACTTTCACTGGTTGCAGGCTTGATTGGGTGGGGCAACTGGGGTTAGGAGGGCACAACCAGTTGGTCCCATACCTGGGGATCACAACATTCAATGATGGGAAATTGGCTCTACTCCAGAGCCAAACCACTAAGTCTCTGTGGAGTCTCAACTCTAGTTCCCGCTGGAGGGGCTCACTGCAAGTTCAAGTTGAGTGCAGCCAGCTCTCCTCTTTGTAGGAGCCCAGCCATTCTGGGCTCAGGGCTTATCAAGAGTCTCCCATTTGGGGATGATGCCAGCCCAGCCCACAGGTGGGGGATAAGCACTTTGTCTGTATCCCAGACCATAATCTCTGAGGGACTCATACTTTGAATATCTTAGCTTTAAGTTGCTCTCCCTTCCCCCCATGGAATTGAGCCCAGGGAGTTGGGATATCTGGGATTTGGCAGGGCTCATTTGGCCTGTTAAGAATGGTGCCTGCAAGCCTATAGGTGAGGTTGGGGCACTTCTTCTCTTTCCCAGATTAGTGCTGGGTGAATTCACAGAGGAGATGAGAGTGACATCTCCCCACCCCCTGCTGGCAATGTAGCCACACAACTCAAAACCCATTTATTTTGTTCCTGGACAAAGTCTTTCCTGGAAGATATACTCTAAAGGTCCCAGCTCTGCCCAGCATTCTAGTCTCCCTGCACCACTAAACTCACCAGGATGGGACCAGCCAAGTGAGTCAACAAGTGACAGAGTGGTAGGAGTGCTGGCTGTGTGCTCAAGGTAGGGAAAAGTAGCCCTTTTTCCAAAGCCACACAGTTTTGTTACTGTGGGTCTCCACCAAAAACCTCCCCCAAAAAAGAGGACCTTGAAAGTCACTGCCAGGTGCAGCCAGCAGATCCATCTACAGGACCTGAGTATGGCAGAGTGGCTTTGACAGCAGTTGGGAGCCAGGCAGTGCACTCCCCAGGTTGGTGCTGCAACAATAGGAGTGCTTGTTCCTGGGATGGTGGCATCTGGATCTCCCAGGCAGACTGAATCCCCATTTCACCACTAGATGCTTTGTGATCCTCCTTTTCCGTTTCTGTTGCTCTGAGTTGGGGATCCTTGCATGAGCTTGAGACCTCATGCTCCTGAGTGGAGACAGTTTTTCAGCCATGATGTCTCTCTGGCTTCTCAGCTGCCACCATCCCTGGGCACAGGGGCTAGCTCTTTCTGTGTCTCCGCCCTTCTTACTAGTCTTTATGTGGCTTCTTGTGTAAATCCTTGGTTTTAATATTTCAGTTTAGCTAGCCTTCAGTTGGTTATTCAGGTTGATTGCTCTGTAATTTAACTGTAAATTCTATTTGGGGCTCAGAGCAGGTGAGTCTAGTTTCTACCTACTCTGCAGCCATCTTAGAATCTATCTTTTCCATTAGTCATTTCTACCTAAAGTTTGAGAACTAGTGTAGGACATATATCAGGTTGTAGAATTACTAGATCTTATGCTTTGCAAATTTCAGTTTCACATGATGATGGAAAATTGCTTCCAAATCTACCTATTTTTGTTAATCATTTTCTTATCTACTTTTGATATTTCAGTCAAAATATGTTCTCAACAAGAAGTCTATTAACTTAGTCATTCAAATAAGGACATATTAATGATTTTCACTTATGTTCTAACTAAAGGCCTGGTGCACAAATTTGTGCATGGATAGGGTCCGGCCAGCTGGCCCCACCCCCGATGGGGGGGCAATTAGGGGCAGGGCTGGCCAAGGAGAGGGGCTGAGGGTGGTTGACCAGCTGGCCCTGCCCCCTCGTCGAACTCCTGGTCGAGGGGACAATTTGCATATTAGCCTTTTATTATATTGGATTTTGCAACTAAAATTTTTAGCTAGATAAAGTGCCAGGATTTCTAGAAGACTGGAGAACACTGACTTGTCCTATATTCTGTTAGTGATCTTGCATTGGAAGGTCTTCATATATTTTGCTTAAAAGTACCTCTTGCTGCCCTAGCCAGTTTTGCTCAGTGGATAGAGCATCGGCCTGAGGGCTAAAGATTCCAGGTTCAATTTCATTTAAGGGCACATACCTTTTTTGTAGGCTCAATCCCTGGCTCTGGTCAGGGTGTGTGGGGAGGCAACTGATTGATGTGTCTCTCTCACATGGATGTTTCTCTGTCTCTCCCTCTCCCTTCCACTCTATCTAAAAATCAATGGAAAAATATCCTCAGGTGAGGATTAACAAAAAGAAAGTACATCTTGCTTATTATTCTGTTTGCTTTGCTATTCAAGTGTGCAACTATTGACCTTCCTCAGTTGTAGCTTCATGCTTGATTATTTTAAAAGTTAACATCACTGAGAAATTATCTGCTAAGTAAACCTAAACCTAATGAGAAAACAGCTGTGTTGTTCCTAATATCATATGACATTTCATTCTTAAAAGACTGGAATTTTTATGGACAGTCATGTCAGTTTTAAAGCTCAGAAGGTTGTTTAAATATTTAAGCAGGCTGTTTGATGGAAAGTTTTCGTTGATTTTGTCAAAACGTGGCTTTTTGTAGACCCACACTTACAATCTAGAGCTTCATAGTAAGAACTTAGTTTAGCTAGTTTTCAGGTTGAGAATGTCTTTCCTGATATTTTCCTTACACTTGCGAGGGTAGTGTTTCTATATGCTGTTGCATTTCTTCTTGGCTTTCACTGTGTTTAATGACTCCTTAACATGTAAAAACCGTAGGGGCTGAGAGGAGGGGGGCAAGAAGGGATTGGGAGATAGCTGTAATACTATCAACAATAAAAAAAATATATTTAAAAAAACAACAACAAAAAACAAAAAAACAAAAAATACATCTACAAATCTCCTTGTTAGTCTAGATTCAGTGACCAATCCTACATAGGAAGAATTTTTGTTTGGCCCAATGACTGATTGCATTATTCATGGATATCCTCCTGGCTAGTGGGCAATCAACCATAACCTTGTAAGGCACTTACTTTCCCAGATGGCTCCAACATGAGGTAAATTTCCCTTCAGTTTAATCTTTCAAGTCAGTGGTGCAATAGAACCTAGTCACCCCCTAATACCATTTGGTATGTATTTCAAAGAGAGTATCATCATCACTGACAAAGATATTCCCAGCTTGGTTTGACACTGTCATTCTTCTGAATGTGTGTTTTTCTGGATTGAGAATATACAGAGCTCATTACAATGTTTGAGCTCGCTTGTATTCCTATACAGATTCAGTTTTGGTTTTGTTTTCTTTTTAGTTTCTGTAATTCTTTCTCCACAGTGAGAATCCACACTGGAGGTCTAAAGAAGCACTATTTGAACAGTAGGAAAGCAGAGTAGCAGTACACAGATGCCACATGGAGTGGAAGTAGTAGATGAATTTATAGTGTAGAATATTAATACTCTTATTGGTGTCATTTGTTCACTTACACTATATCTACATTTTCAGAGAGTTACACCTGGAGAAAAATGTAAAAAATTGAAGCAGCTCACGATCCTGCCCCAGAGTTCATCCAGCTTTAGTCTAAAGAACAGAGAGACTCACCTTTGGGTGCCAGTTACAGACTGGGTCTCATAGGGCCTGGTACAATGAGAAAAATTCATTGCTGCTAGGCTGACCCAGACTTTTAGACTCTGTGATGATATCACTCTGTTGCCACCTTTGTTTAAAATAAGAATAAAACAAAGTAAAAAATACCCCCCAAAATTCATTATTACGTTTTTAAGACTAAATATTTTGAAGCAGTTTAATGGCATTTTGTTTATTTTTAGCACACAGCATAGCACCCAACACTTGGTGGAAACTCAATAAATATGTTGACTGAATAAAAGAACGGATGAAAATGTTGAGAATTAATTCAGACTGGCTTCACAGAGGATATTTTAGGGGCTTTTTAGAAGTAATCACTATTCCTTCTAGGATACGCTCAAGTGAAGATAGTTAAAATGTTTTGAGTCATACTTGGCAGATGGCCATTCTTCTGAATATTTGCATTTCTCAGAGGGCCAAAGTGGGAAAGAGGACAAGTAAAAGGTTACTGGGTTTACCATAATTACAGGTTGAAGTTATTTAAATTAATAATTTTTAAGTAAACCCTATATATATTATTTGTGTGCTGACATATGAAAAGTTCTGAATGACAAATAAGTAAAATTTCGAAATATGTTTTGTCCTCTTGTGGTGTGGTGGTTTGTGATGCACTGTTATTGCTATGCCACCAGGTAATTCCAATTTTGGACTGAACAGCATTTATTTATTTATTTATCTATTTATTTATTTATTTATTTATTACATATGAATCTATGTATATGTTGAAGGGGTGTTCATTTATCTTGCTCCTAAACTTACATTAGGGTTAAAAAATAACATCCAACCTGTCCTGAGGCGACTTTACAACAATGATAAAATGGAAATAAACCTCATTGCCCACAAAATAAATCTTAAAACATCTCTTATTAAAAGAGAGAACTACCTTTTTCCTAATTTTGATCTAAACTATTCTGTGTGGATATTATCTGATGTTTAGAATACAGCTTATCTGTTTTCTGATGACATACTTGGAATATTTTTTAAAAGTAGTTTATTGACTACATCTGTAAAATAATACTGTGTTGCTCACAAAAAAACTGGAACAGTTGTAAAATTCTTAAAGTTTTAAGATATTTGGTGTTTTTATAAAATATATTTATTGATTTCAGAGAAGAAGGGAAAAGGATAGGGAGACAGAAACATCAATTATTGGTAGGCTGCCTCCTGCACGCCCAAAAGTGGGGATTGAGCCCGAAACCCGGGCATGTGCCCTGACCAGTATTGAACCCATAACCTCCTGGTTCATAGGTCAATTCTCAACCACTGAGCCATGCCAGCCGGGCAAGATATTTGTTTTTTGATGGGCAATGAGTTTATAAGATAAAGTGTCCCCAAACTAATTTTATTTGTGTTGAAGTTTGCTAACTGTGGTGGTCTATCATGCCCGATGAAACATTTAGATAAGAGAGCCAGAATACATTTTGAAAGTTAGAATTTTATTTTAGAAGTGAGATTTCTTAATTCTACCAAATAATCTAGATTGTTTATGATTAAAGAATTAGATGTGCCTTTAAAATCAAAATCTAAAGTTTAGCAATTAACTCTATCAACTGTGACATCAATTATGGAGTAAATATTTATTGAATAGTAATTTTTGAAACAGCTATATGTGATTCAGATTTTTGTATATTGAATGATACTTTTACATTTATTATGATTCATTTTATAAGATAAATAATCTCTCCCAAATTTATATTTATGGGAAACCCAGATTTTTACAGGCCAGAATTGCTTGGAGTAAAGATGCCTTGAGTTGCGTAGGATCTGGTTGCTAAGCTACAGAAAGTTTGATTTTTTTTTTAGGCCAAATCTTTTTCACCAGTGTATAAATAATTCAGTAAAAATAGATTTCTAAGGATCTTCAATTTGTAATTGATAAATCATTCATACTGAAATAGTTGGCCTTTATTCTTATTATCCTTGAGAATATTGAAAGTTTATCAACATATTAAGAATTACAAATATAAGAGAAAAGAATGAAAGAAATGTACTGTCAGTAATGTGATAATATACACTTGTGCGTACATGAAATTTCAATCAAAGCACTAATATAGACAATAAAGTGCATTATAATTTTTTTCTTTTTTCTTCGTTATTCTTTGTTTTTTTTAAAAAAAATCTTTATTGTTCAGATTATTACAATTGTCCCTCTTTTTTCCCCCCATAGCTCCCCCCCCCGCCCGGTTCACCCCACCCTCTGCCCTTACCCGCCCCCCCCCCACTGTCCTCATCCCTCGGTGTACGATTTTTGTCCAA
>NW_006291564.1:11695-13410 GCF_000327345.1 Myotis davidii
GCTCCTTTCTTGGTGCACCCCCTAGTGGTCTTTGTGTGCTGTCTTGTTGTAGTTAAGCCTTGATTGTTGTCGTTGATCACTGGAGGGATTTGACCTCCAGGCCAGTTGGCTGTGAGAATCAGCTGCGTCTACAGTGGGAGAACTTCTGTGCTGGAGACACACTTATGGGGCAAGACTTGATTCAGTGGGGCTTTGGTACTCACTGAGTCTGCCCCCTGAGTGTGTTCCTTATGGATCTGAGGAGTTGTAATCTGGATGGTCCCACTCTGACTCCTGGGCACAGTGGCACTTGGTTCTCTAAGGAGGTGCTAATTTAGCCTCTGCCTTAGGCTACCCAGCAGGAGCTATGGAGAGATCTGCAGATTCCTCTTCTTTGTTTGGGATTTTCAGGTGCCCAGATGAGGCCCAGCTGTGAAGCAATGCAAGCTTCTGTGGGGCCTTGGGCCTTCTTTTCGATGTTCTGGGTCTCTCTGACCCAGCTGCAGTTTGTTAGGTAATTGTAGATTGCAAAGGACCAGGTCATTCATATGCAAAAACCTCTGCACACAGCTTAGGTGGGGCGGGGTCTCAGGGAATTAACAGGGCAGAGCGAACAGCTCTGGCTGCTCCTCAGTCCTGCCATAAGAGATCCTGGGTCTTGGAGATTCTGAAGATGGCGGCGATATAGGCTGATGCGTCCCAGGTCATCTCTGGAGCAAATGGAGTAAACAGCTGAAACTAATAACACCCACCCCAAACTGATGAAACTACTCAGCTGGTGAGACGGTTTGCAGCTGGGAAGGGCAGAGATCCCCTGGAAAGGTAAAAAACCATGGATCTGGGCAGGAAAGTTTGACAGACCTCTGAGCCCAGAGGGTTAGAGGGAGACCGAGTGGCAGACAGCCTCGTACCTTGGGACAGGCACAGCCCCTGACTGGGGGAAGGTGATCCGCGGGATTCCTGGTGCCGCTGGGGGATTTGAGAGCTGGGTTCTGTGATCACAGAGGACTGAGCCTAAAGGGGGCAGCCGGAAGAGCTGACCAGAACATGCAGTGCCGGTAATAGAAGAGCTTGTAGAAAGTCAACCTTCCCCATTTCCGTGGCCGGCATTTGTTGTTTATTTTCACTGAATCCTGTTCACAAGACATTTTGGGTACAGACACTTGTGCTGAAGAGAGGGAGAAGGTGCGGATGAGTGGAATCTGAGGAGAGACTGAGGAGAGAGGTGGGGCCAGGAGAGGTGGCAGCAAATTGAGTGCTGAGAGACCCGTGGGTCCAGGATCAGGGCAGCCATTCTCTCCGGAGGGTGGGACTCCCCTACCTAGCCCCCAGGCAAGGAGCACAGCCACACCCAGATTCCACCCTGAATGAGATCAAGGATTAAAATAATCTGATCAGTCCCTGGCAGTTAACAGGGTCTGGCCTATAGAGGGATTTTCAATCCCAGCAACAACACAGAGCGGGTAATGATTAAGGAACAAGCTCTGGATAGTTGACCTCCCCAAACCAGTTTTAAGTGTGATAGAGAAGCCGTATAGCCTCAGAGGCCAACCCCAGAACACTGACACACAAAGGCTGAGCCACAAACTGACTCTTTGCTAAACACACAATAAGGCAGTCTGGGAAACAAATATGGCCTGCTTTAAAATAAGAACTGTGGTTTACAACACAGAGGAATAGTATATCGCAGGGAAATTCAACATTACCTGGCAGGACTAAGGCGAGCCAGACTGAAG
>NW_006291565.1:0-315 GCF_000327345.1 Myotis davidii
CGACCCACAGGTTGAGAACCGCTTCCTTAGAGGTTTGGCTCAATGGTTAGAACATCCGCCTGCAGAAAGAACGGTCCCAGATTCGATTCTGGTCAAGGGCACATGCCCAACTTACTGGCTCAATGCCCAGTAGGGGGCATACAGGAGGCAGTCAATCAATGATTCTCATCATTGATGTCTGTCTCTCTCTCTCTCTCTCTTTCTCTCTCTTTCCTCTCTGAAATTAATAAAAATATATTTTTTAAAAATAACATTAAAAAAATTTGCAGGCATATGTCAAACCATTATCTTTACCAATACAGCTCCTAGGGCAAT
>NW_006291566.1:0-777 GCF_000327345.1 Myotis davidii
ACCATGTTTCTCTTTTATTAGTGTAGATAGGAGAGCTGAGATCTCAGTAGTCACTCAGAAAGTAGTGCTGCTCTCAGAAAAAGAGGTCACCATTATTGGAGCTACTGGGGAACAGACCTGTAGACCATTCTGCTGTCCTTTCCGATGCCAACTTGGTGGTCATCAAGAAATTCATGAATTCCTTACTTGCCAGATTGTCCAGTGCCTCTAATGGGTAGAGACTTTTTAGCCAAAATGGGGGCAGAAATCACATTTTCTCCAGATGGCTCAGCACAGCTTCGCCTAGGTGAGGAGACCTCCCCAATAATCCTGTTCTTAGCAGTGCCGAGGGAGGAACAATGGAGACTTTATACCCCCCAGTGAAAGACCTCACCATTAGAACCTAAATTAGAGTACCCCCCAGTCAAAGGCCTCACCATTAGAACCTGAATTAGAGGGAGAATTCCTCCTAGTTTGGGGCAGAAGGAATCCTCCAGGCCTGGCTAAGGACCACATCCCTGTTCTAATCGAGTTAAACCTGGGGCACAGCCAGTTAATATCTGCCAATATCCAATTCCAAGGGAAGCACGCCTAGGAATTTAGGTCCACGTAGACTGGCTGCTTAAGTGGGGACTTGTTGAACAATACAGGTCTCCATGGAACACGCCTCTCTTGCCTGTCAAAAAGCCTGGGACTAATGACTACCACCCGATGCAGGACCTGTGGGCTGTTAATGAGGCTTTTATAACCCTGCCAAACCCCAAAACTCTTCTGGGACTCATCCCATCAGAGGCAGAA
>NW_006291567.1:0-9885 GCF_000327345.1 Myotis davidii
AATAATGTAAAAAAAAAATAAAAAAAAAATAAAAAAAATTAAAAAAAAAGAAATTTTAAAAAATAAATAAAACTTTCTAATGATAATATGTTAGGTTCATTCTATAAATGTAAATGTGCAAAATATATCACAGATTCAAATGCAGATGATGGGGGACATGTTTCTACAGGGAAGTTCTCAATGTCTTGGGAATTCTCTACCCAGTTAAATACAGCAGAGTTCCGAGGCTTGGTCACCATGAGCAGACCACAAACTAACAGATTTTTCTTGAGCAGTGAGCCGCATGCTGGGCCAAAGATATGTTTGGAAATTCACGCCCAAAGTGTAAGCTCTGTGTGCATAATGTCCAAGTCCCATAAGAGCTTCTGGGAGGCTTCTGTCCAAAAATCCATGGTCCCTGTTGAAATAGCATTTGGAGAACTTATTGTTAACATAAAGCATAAAAATTATAGCAACCGTGACCTTCTAAATCTGTTGCGCTGTCTACCTCAGAACTCCTAAGATATAGAAAAGAAAGGCTAAGAGGCCTTTGGTGTTATAGTAAAGAGCAAAGGCTTAGGAGTTAGAAAGATCCAGGTTAAAACCTAGCTCTGCCGCTAGCTGTATGGCCCTGCACAGAACCCTTATCTTCTTTAATTCAGTATGATGTAAATAATAATAACTTTAATCATATCTAATTCATAGAGTTCTTGTGAAGAATAAACTAGACCATGCCTGCTAAATATTTAGCACTATTATTGATCATTCATTCTATATTATAAACCTCTTCAACCCAAGATTAAATGACTGAGATGTTCCTTCTCACTGTATTGAAAGGCTCTAAAGGTCTCCCAGGAAAAGGAGGGGGAGAGAGACCTGGGTAGTGTGAGGTCAGAGCATTCCCACTTTCCCTCATACTCCCTGTTTCTGAGTTTATTTTGCCACATAACACTGTTCTCAGCCCACTTGATGCCAAAATTCACATCACCATCTGAAGTAACATCTTCAAGATGAAAGAAAAACAGATAAAAGGATGCCAGTGATGTCTCAATTCGAGCCATGGGAAGCATAGCTAAATTTGTCATTCTTCCCATCCCATGTAAAAAAAAAAAAGTGCCTTGTACCTGCCACATAGTAGCTCTATAACTACTGCACTGATTGGGGAAAATGCCTAAATTGGATCATCTTGAATGACACCAGATCTATTTTTTGCCAATTTTTAAACACATTTTATTATGGAAATTTTAAACAAACAAAAGTTGAAAGAAGGACCCTTATGTATCATGACCCAGTTTAAAAAGTTATCAACTCACCCCCAAATGTGTTTCTTATATACTTCTACCTCTTTCCTCCCTCTTTTTAGATTATCTTAAGCAAATCCAAGACATATTATTTTATCCTTATTTATTTCAGCAAGTGACTCTAAACAATTATTCTTTTAAAAAAAAACATCACAATGTTATTATTCCCACTAAAAATAATTATTATTACTTAATATTATTAAATACCCAGTAAATATTCAAATTCTCTCTAATCTTGTATTTTTTACAATTTGTTTAAGTTAGAAATAAGATTCATACTATGCAATTAGTAAATGTTTCTTTTAAAACTTTCTCAGTTTCTAGCTTCTAATTCATTCTCTTGCTCTCATTTTTTAAAATATATTTTTATTAATTTCAGAGAGGAAGAGATTGGGAAAGAGATATACAAATATCAATGATGAAAGATACTCACCCATAGGCTGCCTCCTGTACGCCCCCCCACTGGGGATCTGCAATCAGGGAATGTGCCCTTAACAGGAATTGAACCCAGGACCCTTTAGTCTGCAGGCTGGTGCTTTATTTTTGAATAACGTTTGTTATTCAAGACAGCATGTTGTTTTTTCTTACAGTTTTGATAGTCTGTATTTCGCTAATTGCATCTCTATGGGATCATGTAACGCATTTCACTATTTCTTATCAATTTGTAGCTAAATCTAAAGGCTTGGTCAGATTCTGGTTTGATATTTTGACAAGAAAAGGACATAGGTGGTATTTTGTACTCCCATTGGGAGGCTTTTAATATCTGGTTGCCTCTTTTTTATATTTTTATTAATTTCAGAGAGGAAAGGAGAGGGATAGAGAGATAGAAACATCAATGATGAAAGGGAATCATTGATTGGCTGCCTCCTCCATGCCCCCTACTGGGGATCAAGCCCACAACCTGGGCATGTGCCCTTGACCAGAATTGAACCTTCAGTCTGCAAGGCGATGCTCTACCCACTGAGCCAAACCAGCTAGGGCTGGTTGCCTCTCTTTTTTATATGGTAGCACTGATGATCATTGTCCAGATTCAGTTTTTTAAAACAATATGTTACTATTGTTCATCCCAATATTTTTTAGAAAACCGATTTGACTTGATTAGAAGCTAGACATCCAGGGGAGGAATTTAAACACTTTAGGGAAGAGATTGTACCTCATTTTTCTTTATGCCCCTAGTGCTGAGAAAGAACATGCGGTGCCTGTGACATCACAGGCACTCCAAAACTGTTGGTGATGTTAAATTGGAAAACCAATATTTTCTCTAAAATGTAATTTATCCAGAGAAGTGTATGCTTTTCTACTTCCATCATTAGCTCTTATAAAGTCAATGATTTCAACACTACCCTAACACCTAGGCTGCCTGTTCCTTTTAATTTAGTCATCAAAGTCTCCTCACAGTAATAAAAGAATAAATTGCTATGCCTGGAATTGAGTGGCTGCAAAGGCTAACATTAGTTTTAATTCTTCCATCACATCTGTTTAAATTTCCTCATTAAGACTTCAGGCACAATTTTCCCAATAGCATTACCTGGGCTGTGTATGCAAATTATATCCCTGCTTACACAATTGACAATTTAAGGCATGATTATATTTTCCTTCCCTCTGTGATGAGGAACAAAAGGAAATTTGGTTCACACAACATAGGAGACACCTTTGAATTCTCTTGTTCTACTTTTTAACAATTCACTGTAACAGTACCTGCCAGGACTCATTGCCTAGGGGAGTTTTGATCTTGACAGACTTAGACAATAGGACCCAATTACTATTTAGCAGAGGTCAATATAGAAGCTGGTTCTACACATAGAAAATGAGCCTAATTTGACATTTCTAGCTTTGGTTCAGCTGTGACCCTTCACTGTCAAAGTCCTCTGAGAAGTTATTTAGCTCTACCCTCTCTCTTTCTCCCATCTCATACCCTCTTCAGTCTCCTGAAATCTGATATCTATGCCTATCTCTACCTAGCAACTGTGTTGGTAACCAACATATCAAATCAACTAGGCTTTCTTCAGTTTTCATCTCATATGACAGTTTTGCAGTTTTCATGCTGTTTAAAACCCCTGTCTCAATATCTAAACACTCCTGATTCTCCTTCTGCTTCTCAGATTACATCTCATTCTCATTTGCTATTTCTCTTCTCTCATCAGCCTTTTAAATATTGCATTTTTCTATTTCTTTTGCCAAAGACCTGTTCTTTTCTTACTCACTCTTTTCCCAAATAATTTCATTACCAATTTGGGGAGAAGACTACCGAATCAATATACCTTCTTCTGTCCTTATCTGGGAGTTCAGACTCACATCCCTGGAGTAGCTACATTGGGGTAACTACAAATGAATGGCTGATCAGCACACATCCAAATTAAATGTTTACCTCTTCCAGCCCCACTCTTTGTTTTCTATCACTGCCCTCCACAAATCTGTGGAAATCTGAAGATACCCCCAAAGTAACACCTACCCTCTCTTCTTCCCATTTCCCACGTCCAATTGTCATCAGCTTCTTTCAAATTAGTTCTTCAGAGGTCTTTCAAAGTTATCCCTTCTGCTTATTTGGTTCTACTATTTGCCTAGCTTATGTCCTGACCTTCTTGCACCTGAACTATCATAGTTGCCTCTCAACTTTGTGCCAAGGTTGTTCACATTGCTGCCAGAGTTATTACTATCTTCCTAAGACACAGTGAGTAATGTAACTACCCTTTGTGAAAGACTTCCAATGGCTTTAATTACTATAGGCTAAAGACAACAGCATCCAAAGCTCTTCATGTCATGAACCCAGTTTCTCTTTCTAGCTTCATAAGTCAAAGTAAAGACTCTCTTCAGCTCCCAGTAGTAGAATAAATTTAAAGAAAGGTAGAATTGCTACGGGAGGAAAATAAACAGACAGGCATGCTTAATCAGGGAAGCAACAGGAACAAAAGCACTAAAGTTAAAAATACTATTTTTGTAAAGGAGAGACAAAGAAGAGATAAGCTAATGGGCAAGGAAGGCTGTTGTTGTTGGGTAGGGAGAGATACAATTCAATCCATAGGATGGAGAAAATTTATTGGTATGAGTCTTAAAATTAAACATGAATATACTAACATGAATTCCATGTATATTACCTATCCTTTGCATGCAGCTTCTCCCAACTTAATATTCTACAGTATACCAACAAAATACCCCCAAGTTGGCTAAGTGTTCTTATTTATATTTATATTTTAGGCTTTAAATCCCAATTGATAACAACTCCATTAAATATAAAACTTCTTTTCAGAGCCACTTGAAAATGTATTACATAAATGCTGAATATTTCCCCTCTTACTTCTTCCCCATCATTTCTCAAGCTTCTAAAAATAACACCTCAGATGCTGGCTTTGTTCACTGTTCTAGCTCCCACTTGCACACCTATCCTGTTTAGAGCCCAACTGGGACAGGTGACTTTCACTGGCATTTCTTTTTTGTGTCTTCCTTTCTTCCTGTTCATATAGCATTTTTTTAAATGAAGCTTAATGCTCCTGAGGAAACTATGTTCTGTCATGGGAATGAAAAGGCTACAAATCATCATTTTTATCCTCTGATTTCCATAGTAGCCCAGAAGACATAATTTGCGGCCAATATAAGAGCTCTCCTCTATAGTAGGCAGTGATTGCGTATACTTATTTGAAAGCTGACTTAATATGAGCTAGACACTGTGTCAGTCACTTCACATTCAGAATCATATTCAATCATTACATCAATCTGATGACTAGGTATTATTTCACTTCTCATTTTTCAGACAAGCAAATCAAAACTTGGAAGGATTAAAGAACTTGGCCGAAGGAAGTGACAGTGCTTACTTTCAGACCTAGATCTACCTAGGACCATCACTCATGTTCTGTGTGCAGAAAATCACATAAAATTTTTGAAATAGAAGCCTATACCTGGTTTCTTACCTTGAATTCTTCCAGAAGCAAATGCAGAAATAAGAATTAGAGTACCAGTGCTCTGGGTATAAGTGTCCCAAAAAATGTTTACACTTCTTTTTCTGACAGCCCAATTGATGTTTCTTTCTTTTCCAATTTAACACATTGGAATGAATAATTATTCAAAGTGTGTATACATTTTGGGGACACCCTGTACACAGGAGGAGAGGGAAAACATGGTACAAGGAAGGAAAGGAAACTACAAAGGATGTACATCCTCTGAGGAAGTCTGGGAGGCAGCCTAGAGCACACCTCAGAGTTAATTCAACCAGTGGTCAAGGAAGCAGACATTTCTCCAAATACTCCCATGTCCAGCATTGGTTGAGAGCTGGGGGCACTTGCAGCTGGCTCTGAGCATGGGACTAAGCCTACTTCCCAGTCAGAAAAAGACCTCACAGAGTCACAGATGTTTAATAGAAAGCAGCTACATCAAGTAGATGTGAGTACCAAGGGATGTGAGCAAGGCACCAAGAATACCTCATATGTATGCACATGGCCCTGGAAACTAAAATATGAAAGCAAGAAATCCACATCCCCTGGGCACACACATTCAATTACACTGCTTCACACACCATCCTTTAGACTCAGCTTAACCACTTGAAATTTCTCAGTGTTGGCTTTCACCATTTTTTTTTTCAGTAATTCCCTCTTTCTGTCTCCAGCTAAGCAATATGCACTTTCAAGGAGACACAGGAATGATAGTGGCGGTGCTACCACCTGAAATGGTGTGAGACCCCACTCACCCTCCCACCATTCCACACCAGAACTTTTTAGTGGCCATACTACTTTATACTGTGGGAATCTATACCCTTCCCACAATAAAAGTTTCTTACACTGTTTCCTTAGGCTGCAAACTCTAGACACTCCAACAGTCCCCAAATTCCAACTTTTGCAGATTAAGATGAGATCATTTTCAAAGACAGGATCCTAACCCTGAAAAACCCTCCTTAAGTTTCTTCATTCAAGATTTTGCAACTCTGAAGTTCCTAAGTTAGTCAGTATAACCAAAAGAGCTACATATTGCATAGTCTTTGGGGTTAAATAATTCTCTAAATAGTTTTATAGGTTTGGCATTGTAGTTGTTATTGTAAATATTAATAATACTGAAGAGTTCCCATATATTGATGGCTCACTGTGTGCCCAGCCATCTGGTTTGCTCATTATTTCTCACTATAACCCTAAGAGATTCTTGCAATTTAGAAATCTAAAGCTTATGGATATGTCCATGGCCTTTCCAAAGCACCCATTTCTATCTACCACAAGTTTTACAGGCTTTAGACAACAGTAACAGGGATGGAATGAATAGAGGCTCAGAGTTAGACTGATATTAGTCAGATCTGCGAGAGAGAGAAATCTAGGCTAGCCCAGACAGATAGGGGAGATTAAAATTAGTCTTCATCTCTTTTCTGTGATTCCCAAGTTTTTATCACATCTCCTTTCCTTATTTTCCTCAAACCTTCCTCCCTTCATTTTTCTTCCTTCCATCACTTTGTTCTCAAAAAGAAAAAAATTTCTGCCGGGCTGCCCTGGCTCAGTGGTTGAGCATCAATCTGTGAACCAGGAGGTCATGGTTGGATTACTGGTTAGGGCACTTGCCCAGGTTGCAGGCTCAATCCCCAGTGTGGGGCCTGTAGGAGGCAGCCAATCAATGATTCTCTGTCATCGATGTTTCTCTCTCTCTCTCTCTCTCTCTCTCTCTCTCTCTCTCTCTCTCTCTCTCTCTCTCTCTCTCTCTCTCTCTCTCTCTCTCTCTCTCTCTCTCTCTCTCTCTCTCTCTCTCTCTCTCTCTCTCTCTCTCCCTCTCTCCCTCTCCCTCTCCCTTCCTCTCTGAAAACAATAAAAACATATTTTTTAAAAGGGGAAATATTTCAAAAGCCTGGATGGTTAAGTATTTTGTCCAAGGTCACACAGCAAATAAAAGTCAGATCCAGGATTCCAACCCAAGCATGTTTTTTCCTAGGATAGCACATTTCCTTTCTAGCATTCTCTGAAGTGAATGTCCCAGGGCCCATTGTCACAAAAATACTAAAGAAATTATTGCTAAATAATTGGCTATTTCCATAAATATGAAGTATAGAGTATTTCAGAAAGTTTAAGCTATTAAAATATCCTGCAAAATGGTTAATTTATTAATGGTTAATTCTGTATCCTCCATGATAAATCAAATTAATAATCTCATCTACATTTTTTATACTTTCTTTTTTTATTGATTAAGGTATTACATTTGTCCTTACCCCCCATTGCCACCTCCATACTCCTACTCATGACCTCACCCACCCCCCTTGTGTCTGCATTCATTGGTTAGTCTTATATGCATGCATACAAGTCCTTTGGTTGATCTCTCTCCCTTACCCCCACACTCCCCTACCTTCCCTCTGAGGTTTGATGGCCTGATCGATGCTTCTCTGTCTCTGGATCTGTTTTTGTTCATCAGTTTATGTTGTTCATTATATTCCACAAATGAGTGAGATCATGTGGTATTTATCTTTCTCTTACTGGCTTATTCGCTTAGCATAATGCATTTGTTTTTGAAAGAAGCATAACTTACTAGAATGGAAGGAATTCTGAGATCATCTAATTGTCAACTTGCAGAACTGAGGCCAGAGAAGTTAAGTAACTAACTTTAGGACACTCAGCTGGCTACTTAGCAGTCAGCTAGGATTAGATCGGCTTTCCCTGCCTTCAGGTCTGTAGCTTTTGCATTCACCCCACCAGATTGTCTTCATTCAAATTGCCCCATCCTCAGGCCAATTGCAGATGGTCACAGTGTTTAGCACTGATGTAAATTTTGATCAGTTCCACTGCCCCACGTTTCTAACAATTTTCAGAAATGTTTTTGCTCACAGGCATTTAGGATAGTGCTATAATAACAGTTTTTTAATGTCTTCTCTCCAAAAGAAATAACAAGCCAAAGCTCCAGGCTTCTGCTTCATCGTTATATAACACTTGTCTGGGATTGCAAATCACTTGCAAAGGACAAGGCCTGGGGGAGGCGAGGGTGGGTGTGAATCTTTTGTGGTTCTTGTGTAACGTGAAGCAATTTGTCATTTTAGAGAAGCTACAGTCTGAGCTTTCAGATCCATACTAGATACGACTCATTTTTATTATCTTTGAAAACTTAAATGGTTTCTGGGGCCATCCTGAATTGGGGTGGAACACAATGGTTGCAGACACACCTGTTTTTCTCTCTTCCCTTCCACCCAAGTAAGAGAAAAATCTAATAATAAACCAAAGTTCTAGAACTTGAACTGAAAATACCTCGGAATAAAACCTGTTTCTTCCATCTGCCAATGGGAGGGGAAGCCAGCAGCCAGAGCAGGAAACTGGTGCATTTTCTGTGAAAGTGTGCCCTCTGCTGATTAATCTGTGTAACCTTTGGCTCTCAGGAGGAGTAAACAGAATTATCATGCCCGACAGAAATTTTTATTGGGTGTGTGTGTAAGGGGGGGAAGATATATAGAGAACTTATTAATGTTCAAGTTTATAGTCATAAGTTAGCAGTTATGGAGGACCTACTGAGAGTTGTGTTAATTCTCACGGAGATTTGTACAAGAGAAATTCAAAAGGTATTGGGAGCTTTCCCAATACCTTGTTGATGGTGCCCTTTACAGAGAAGTGAAAATCAGGCAGCTCCAGCGGGGCAGCGGTGTAAAGATTTGGGCTATTTATGTGAAACTCTTGCCAAAATAGTGAAAAGCAGTGAGAAGACACTTCAATTTTGGAAGATGGATAAGCATTCAGGAGCAAATAGAGATACTTTTAAAAACTGTATTGACCAAAAATGAATGAGAATTTTTAAAATACAATACAACGAGTTATGCCTTCAGTTGCAAATCTTCCATTGTTGTGTCTTGTCTATTTTTTTTCCTGGTAGAAGCCCTGCAATCTGCTGTATGTGTTTACTTCAATATTTAGATTAAAAGGGCAGTGAACAAAAAGACTCCTTTATTAGGGATTCACTCAGGGATCTCCCATTCCCTAGTCCCTGACCACATTTGATAAGGGAAAAATTCCAATGATCTATGGTTCGCTGCTATAGCAAGAGAATTTTCCCTCACAATTTCCTTCCCTGCTTCTCCAGTTTCCCCACCCACCCACTCCTAATTCAGACCCCCTAAACTGCCTCCATTATTCATCCACATTATTCCACACCACGTTGTGCACACGCACCCACGTTTATTTCCTTAGCAATGCTCAGTTTAACCTCTGCGTGCAGAAGAAATACAAAATCAAATCAGCTGAGTCTAGCACTCACGGGGACTGCGCACAGGTTTTGCAGTTCCCACCCTTGAGCCAATCAAATAGGAGCCCATCAGCAAACAGACCACGTTACATAAGGCAGCAGGAGGCCAGCAATGAGATAGGCAGGACAGATCACACAGCCACAGCTTCATCCACTTGCTGGGAGAATCTCCACCAGCCCCTCGGGAGAGGCAACCCAGACGTCTGTAGCTGTGCATGCATTTTGTGCCAGGCAGCGAACACGCAGTATTGCGAAATCGAAATACTTAGCAGGATTCACATTACCCCAGGGGAATACAGAAACATGCTTTACTTCTTTGAAATCCCTTCAACTCCTTATTAAGGATAACAGGCGCTGGGGTGGCTTTAGCTCATTTGTTTTACTCCCCAGTCAGCTCGTGTTCGGTGATTGAGGCGAACAGAGCAGT
>NW_006291567.1:9938-10555 GCF_000327345.1 Myotis davidii
GCCTTCTCAGTTGGCCAATCTGCGGGAAGAAAAGAGGGCATGGCTGGCAATTTTCCTCTGCCATCACCTGAATCATAGCTGCGAGGTTCCGGACTAGATTTAAAGAAGTCTAACTCTCAGGTGGAGATTTGGTTTGAGAAATGAGCAGGCAAGTAAAACCTTTCTCCGCTTGGAAAGAGATTGTGGTAAGGAGGAAAAAAAAGAGAGAGACTGAAATCGAAGTCATTTTTCATGCTCGTGATTTGAGTTGATCCTAAGTAGGTCGCTGCACTTTGGCTGGCTGTGTATCCAGTCGATGCTCATTCATTTTGGGGCAGCTGACCACAGTGATTGAGCATTGCTTTTTAAGTGCAAATAATCTTTTCCTACCAAGATGTCACATACATATTTAGTATGCAAGAAAACTCCCTTCACATGTGAAATCAAATGTATATTATACGGTTGTTCTCTTTTTATGTGTTTGCGATAGCATTGCATTGTAGAAAGGAGATGATTACCATGTTAAGAAGGAATGAAAAGGGGGAAAAGGGTTGGGCAAAAAGAAACAAAAAGAGAGGGGGGAAGTAGAAAAGTGAAAGAGCCAAGGAATATTTAAAGGTATAAGAGAGAGAAGTCCC
>NW_006291567.1:10603-13317 GCF_000327345.1 Myotis davidii
TGCTGCTAACCACCAGAGAGGACTAATTAGAGAAAGCTGCCAGCTCCTGCTGAGCTCATCTGAATGGAGGCTAGGAGGACTCCAACTCTGCACAACCCCTTCCCCATTGAGAATCTCTGCTGACAATAAGGTAATAATAATGAGAATGATGTAATGGGTGGTGTCACTGATGTGAGGATCTCATACATGAGAATCATATGGAGAAAGAAAAGACTGGGATCCCCTGTAAATAAGCAAGGGAGAAAGAAATGAATCCTCTCACTGCAAATGAAAGACACCAAATATATGTTTGAAGATGAGATATAGAAACTCCCAAAGGGGAAAATAAACCTAGAAATTAAGTCTTCAAATACCTGTAATACCTCTATCCTAAACAATATGGGAAAACAACAGTTCTTTGTTAATAATGAAGATGGGTGTGTCATTCACAGGGATAATTGGTTATTATGTGTTAGTCACTCCCTATAGAGCTGGGGGTCTATATCTTTCCTATGACTAGCCTTTGGAGATTATTGTTATGTAAATGTGAGTTGGTGGTAGCTGGCTTTTGGTTCAATGATGATATTTTTAGTATTTTTTTAACTAATAATTTCTAAATTCTGCAGCAAAGACTTTCCAAACCTTTATTCTGAATTGTGTTTAATATACAAAGTCTTGCACCTCCTTATGAGCTGCCTTTGTTGAAGCTCTTGTTATTGATGATGATGATATTTTGTTACTGACGACAATGTGGTTGTACAAATACAGGAGACAAAAGGGATAGATCTTTGTAAGTTGCAGCAGTTTATGGTAAGAATTGATTTTATGAAAGGTTTTGCTTCCATCTAGTGGTCATTGGGTAGAACTGTCATATCCTGACAAGTGAAATTCATTTAAGTAGATTTTTAATGTTCCTACATTAAAAATGAGTAGTGATGAGAAGTAAACATATTTCAATGAAAATGTGAATATTAGGAAAATATCTATGCATTGTGCAGAGAGCTACTGATTAAAGCACTAATAATACTATTTTTAAATACTATTAATAATTATATTAAACTTCCATTGATAAGTTCTCAGAGTATTGGAAGAATAGGCCACTTAAATTGCTTTGAACAAAACTAATAATAATAGTTAATATTTATGTCATGTCTACTATATGCCACATTGATCTAAGTGCTTTTCATGTTGTAATTCACCTAATATTCTCAATAACCTTAACTCTATGAGGTACTGTTTTTAACCTCATTTTACAGAAAAAGGAGCTGAGGCTCAGAGAGGTTCTATAAACTCTCCCAGAATAACACAGAGTAAGTGCTGGAGCCAGGTTTGAAACAAGCTGACTGACTCGAGCTTGTTCTCTGACCACTGTATATTCATATGACAAGTCTGATAGGAGGAATATAGTAACTATAGGAATTGAGTCATGGCAGTGAGGATGGGAGCAATAATTTATAGTAGAGAACACATCTAAAATATATGTAGGGGTAGAATTAATAGGAGTTGGTGAAAAATTTGATGGAGATCAAAGGAGGAAAGTAGTTGGAAGAGTTTCTGGCTAAGCAAAATGGGACATGGTAATTAATCAAGTCAGTGCATTTTGAAGTAGACAGTAGTGGGAGGAGAATGGATGAAGGTAAGACTCTTGTTTGGAGGCTTAGGAGTGATGAAAAGTAAACATATTTCAGTGAAAATGTGAATATTAGGAAAATATCTATACACGATTAGAAAAACAATTCCTTTGTATTGTGAATCATTTACTTGAAGAAGACATATAAGAGACCCCAAATATCTGCAGCAATCCTGAGAATAAACAAAGTTGGAAGGATCACAATACCAGATATCAAACTGTACTACAAAGCCACTGTAATAAAAACATCCTGGTACTGGCACAAGAACAGGCATATAGAACAGTGGAACAGAACAGAGACCCCAGAAATTGACCCACGCCATTATGCTCAATTAATATTTGACAGATGAGGCAAGGGCATACAATGGAGTCAAGACAACCTCTTCAATAAATGGTGTTGGGAAAATTGGACAGATACATGCAAAAAGATGAAACTAGACCACCAGCTTATACCATACACAAAAATAAACTCAAAACGGATAAAAGACTTAAATGTAAGGTGTGGAACCATAAAAATCCTAGAAGAAATTATAGGCAGTAAAATCTCAGATATCTCTTGTAGCAATATGTTTGTGGATACATCTCCTAGGGCAAAGGAAACTAATGAGAAAATAAACAAATGGGACTCAATCAAAATAAAACGCTTCTGCACAGCAAAAGAAACCATAAACAAAGTGAAAAGAGAACTCACTGTGTGAGAGAATGTATTTGCCAATGATACATCTAAGGGGTTAATTTTCCAAAATATTTAAGAAACTCATACCACTTAACAAAGGGAAGACAACCCAATTTAAAAATGGGCAAAGGACCTAAATACACACTTCTCCAAGTTGGACATACAGAAGGCCAAGAGACATATAAAAAAATGCTCAGCCCTAACTGTTTTTGCTCAGTGGATAGAGCGTCGGCCTGTGTACTGGAGACCCAGGTTTTCGATTCCAGTCAAGGGCACGTACCTTGGTTGTGGGCACATTCCCAGTAGGAGGTGTGCAGGAGACAGCTGGTCGATGTTTCTCTCTCATCAATACTTCTAACTCTCTATCCCTCTCCCTTCCTCTCTGTAAAAAAATCAATAAAATATATTAAAAATTTTTTTAAAAAAACA
>NW_006291567.1:13526-30122 GCF_000327345.1 Myotis davidii
GAAGGAAAAAAAAAAAACACACAAACACACAAACAAACACACACACACACAAAAAACGCTGTGGTACATTTGCACAAAGGAATACTACTTTGTTGTAAAAAAGAAGGAAATCATATCCTTTGTGACAGCATGGATGGATATGGAGAGTATTATGCTAAGTGAAATAAGGCAGTCAGAGAAAGACAAGTATCATGATCTCACACATATGTGGAATCTAATGAACAAAATAAACTGATGAACAAAAAAGGTCCAGACACATTGAAGCATGCAACAGACTGATGTATTTCAGAGGGAAGGGGGGAAGAGATTAACCAATGAACTTATATGCTTATATGCATAGCCCATGGACAGACAATAGTGCAGGAAAGTCCTGGGCAGGGTACAGGAGCAGAGTGGAGGTCGGGGGCTGGGGGAGAATAGAACATCTGTAATACTTTCAACAACAAAATTTAAAAAAAAAAAACACATACTCTTCCAACATAACTTTGTAAAAGGTTTGACATTTCTGAAACTTAATTTCAGAAATATCAAACTGTCTATGGTAAACTATACCTACAAATATTGTTCAAATATTTTACTATAGAGTATACAAAAAGTGCTTGGTGTCAAGCCCCATGTGATAATGCTTTATGGAATTTTTCATAGAACTTGATTAAACCTGCAAGAATGTTGCAGTTCAAGTATTCCAAGCCCTTCATTTCACAAAAGAAGTTATGTCAAGGGAAATTAATATTTTTGAGCATCTACACTGATGTGGTCATTGTGTGAGATAAGAAGTGTAATAAGAACTGTTGTCAAGAAATGTTGGGGAGGTAACAATACAGTGTAAAAAATCGTTGCTCTTCCAGTCTGCTCAGAATCCATTCCCCTTCTTTTGGTCACAGAACCCTGAATTTCTTTGGGAGAAACTCCTCCTCCACTCTCAGTTATTTCTGTGGCGCTGACCTCACCCTTGACCCCAGCTGATACAGCCTAGTCAATAAGAGCAGTAGCCTGTTTCCATGTAATGATAATTGAGCCAGAGTTGGGCTTACTGCATAACCCAGACAATAAATGCAAATGAGCATCAGGACAGGAGATTTCCAGAAATGCTTTTAAGGAAAAACACCCTCACCATGGTTGGGTGCTCAGTGGCTAGTGTCAGCCTGCTCACCAAAGGCTTCTGTGTTCCATTCAGTCGAGGACACGTACCTCAGTTGCAGGCTCGATCCCCTGCCCCATAGGGACACTGGTGGGAGGCAACCAATCGATATGTCTCTCACATCGATGTTTTTCTCTCTCTCTGCTCCCCCGCTTCCATTCTCTCTAAAAGCAATGGAAAAATATCCTCGCCCGGGGATTTTTTTTTTAAAGCGCCCTCTTTCCATAGCTATTGCCAAGCTGGTAGAAGGTCAGTCTAGACTAGAGCTACTAGAGGTCACCATGTGAATAGAGTGTCCTGAGAATGACGCTACCAGTGGAAGGTAGACCAGACTGAGAGGAAGAGACTTGGACAACTGATGGCAATGTGTAGCCCTTAAATCAAACTGCTGTAAAACTTGCCAGATTCAGCACCCTTTTTACCCTGGCTTCTCTGTTCCTGAGCTCTTTATTTTACTTACCACATGGTCATGGTTAACAGAACTTCCTCATTGAGAAGTTACAGCCCTTGATTCTCTCATGTCTATCTGTTGCCTTTCCCCCCTCCTTTATTTTATTTTTCCATCACCATTTATCCCTCCTATACCCTCTTCTACCTTCCCCACCCCACCCCAAATTACCACAGTGTTGTCCATATCCATGAGTTCTTTCTTTTTCTTTCCTTTTTTGCTCAATCCCTCCACCCCCCAAACACCACCCTCTCCACCAGCACTGTCTGTCTGCTTTCTATCTATGACTCTATCTCTATTTTTCTTGGTAGTTCAGTTTGTTTATTAAATTCCACGTATTAGTGAAATCATACAGTACTTGTCTTTTTCTCACTGTCTTATGTCACTTAGCATAATGCTCTTCAGGTCCATCCATGCTGCTGTAAATGGTAAGAATTCCTTCTTTTTTATTGCAGCGTAGTATTCCGTTGTGTAGAGCAGGGGTCCTCAAACTACAGCCCGCGGGCCACATGCAAATACAAATATTGTAATTGTTCCTGTTTTTTTTTTTTTTTTACTTCAAAATAAGATATGTGCAGTGTGCATAGGAATTTGTTCATAGTTTTGCATATATATTCTTTTGAAATAGTGTTTCAGTTTTCTTCAGATAAATTCCCACAAGTGGAATTTCTGGGTCATAAGGCAGTTCAATTTTAATTTTTCAAGGTAACTCCTTACTGCTTTCCACAGCGTCTCACCAACCTGCATTCCCACCAATAGTGCACAAGGGTTCCCTTTTTACCACATCCTCACCAACACTTGCTGTTTATTGATTTATTGATGATCTATCCTGACAGGTGTAAGGTGATATCTCATTGTGGTTTTAATTTGTATTTCTCTGATGATTAGTGAAGATCAGAAACTTTTCATATGTCTATTGGCCATCTTTATGTCCTCTTTGGAGACGTGTCTATTCAGATACTCTAAGTAGGATTTTTTCCAGATATGCAAGGTTGGTACAATATCTGCAAAACAATAAATGTGATACCCCACATAAACAAAATGAAGGATAAAACACCACATGATCATATCAATAGATGCAGTAAAAGCTTTTCATAAAACCCAGCACCATGTATGATAAAAACTCTCATCAAAGTGGGAAAAGAGGGAACGTACCTCAAAGTAATAAAGGCCATATATGACAAACCCACAGAGAACATCATACACGGCGGGCAAAAAATATAAGCATTTCCCGATTAAGATCAGAAACAAGACAGGGATGTCTGTTGCCTTTTTAAAAAATATATTTGTATTGATTTTGGAGAGGAAAGAAGAGGGGGAGAAAAAGAGAGAAACATCAATGATGAGGGGCAATCTTTGATCAGCTGCTTCCTGCATGCCCCCTACTGGGGATCAAGCCCACAACCTGGGCATGTGCCCTTGATCTGGAATTGAACTGTGACCTCCTGGTTAATAGGTTGACACTCAACCACTGAGCCACACTGGAAGGGCTGTCTGTTGCCTTTTTAATTGAAAGATCAGTTAGCTGAGTACAATGCTCAAGTCCCAGTTTCTTTCGCAGAGGACTTTGCACACAGGTTCCATTGCTTTTTGACATTTAAATGTGGCTAGGACTGCCAGATAAAATACAGGATGCCGAGCTGAATTTGAATTTCAGATGAATAATGATTTTTTTTATTATATGTCTGTTCCAAATTTTATATTTAAATTTTAAAATTTAACTGGGGACCCTGTATTTTAATTTACTATATTGGGCAACCTTAATGAAGATGTAGAAAAGTTGAAGTCTGATTACTCTGCCCCATCCTCACCTTGTAGATGGCTTTTCTTTTTTAATTATCTGAATTTTTAAAATATGAAGTTCAATATTGGATGTCAGTTTTTCTGTATCTTTTTCCCCTTGGTACAAAGGGGTGCCCTTTTAATATTAATATTCCCTTTTACCTTCATTTCAAGGAAATGTTCCTGTATTCTAACTCTATACTTCTGCATTGAAGGAACATCATTGTGTAGTACATTGGATTACCTTGTCTGTCTTCCATATCTATCATCTGTTCTCTATACATCTTTTCACCTCTGGTTATAGTATCTCCAGTATTTACCATGCCTATTGTCAATCCTAAATATTCTTCTCCTTGCTGTCTCAAATCAATTTTTAAAGTGTAATAGTAAGCAAATTTCTTAACTTCTGCAATCTCTTTCCTTCTTACTCTGTTGTATTATCATCTAATATACTAATTCTTGTTTTATTGAATTTATATTCTTATAAGTATTTTATAACTTGTGGTAAACATAAGGAATATCCTCCTTATTCTTTCAGATTTAGGGGGTCTTCTGCTTTTTATTCATCATTTTATTTATTCATTATTGTGTTCCTTTCTAACTACCTTCTTTCTATTATTGATTTCTCTATTTTTGTATGGACTCATTTATTTATCTATCCAATAAGGTTGCATGGTTTCCCTGCCATTTTATTTCATCTTGCTAATGCTGAATGTGAGCAGCTTTGTGCAAATCTGTCTGCTCAGAAATTGTTTGGGTAAATTTTAACTGACACCTCTTCCACTTTATGCAGGGTGTGTCTATCCTCCTCCCTGTTGGAGAGCTGGGAGTTAAGTTCTTTTGTAAAACTGGAAGTCATATGAAGAAGGCAAGGGAAAGAATTCACCTGGAACTGAGTTAACCCCTTGCTAAGAATTCTGAAATCTGCACACACACACCCAAGACCTTATGAAATTTCCAGTGCTAGGATCTATTTCCCATCACATTTGAAAAGAATTTAGAGATAACCAAGCCTTCTATATATCAGGGAATTGATTTAAGGGGATAACAAACATTTTTTAAGAAAATAGAAAATATGTTATACTAGTAAACTGCTTAGCACAGTGGTTCTCAACCTTCCTAATGCCTTGATCCTTTAATACAGTTTCTCATGTTGTGGCGACCCCCAACCATAAAATTATTTATTTTCGTTGCTACTTCATAACTGTAATTTTGCTACTGTTATGAATCATAATGTAAATATCTGATATGCAGCATGTATTTTCATTGTTACAAATTGAACATAATTAAAGCATAGTGATTAATCAACAAAACAATATGTAATTATAGATGTGTTTTCCGATGGTCTTAGGCGACCCCTGTGAAAGGGTCGTTCGACCCCCAAAGGGATTGCTACCCACAGGTTGAGAACCGCTGGCTTAGCACCATTCTGACCCTGCCACAAGTACAAGTTTCATAGACTTTGTTTTTCTTTCCACACAGATTTCAACCTGAAAGCTTTTGAGATGTACCTCTGTGTGGAGAGAGGGAAGGCAAGCAGGAGAGTGACTTCAAGACCCCTCCATTATAAGTATGTACAGTGCATGCTCAGTGAAGGGAGGCTAGCCAAGTTTGAGTGTTGCATATCAAAAGGACCATAGTGTCAGCATAGCAGACACTATGTCTCCTTTATTTTTAAACAAATTAATTTTATGTGATTATAGAATTCCATATGTGGTTTTGGGAATAAGCTCTAACCTTCACAATCAGCCTTTATATCTCTCTACTCGCCTACACAAACTCTCCATTTCAGCTAAAGTGGCCAACTCACTGTGACCTAAATAAGCTTGGACTTCAGTCTCTGAAATGTGTCTCATGTCACGCCACTCCCCTGAAATACCTTCTTTTATCCATTCTTACACAGCCTTTAAGACTCAACTAAAATTCCACCTCTTTCACAATGCTTCCTCTGTGCCAATCTAAAATGATTGCTCCCAAGCTGCCAGAATGTGTTACACTCTGAATAAATTCTTCAGCTCTATCTTCCATTTCACTAATTCACTATTCAGCTCTGTCTGATATGTGGTTTAATCTATCCACTGAGTTTGTATTTTAATGATTACATTTTTCATTTTAAAGCAAAGCAATTGGTTCTTTTTCAATCCTCTCTGTTCTTTTTGGTAGTACAGTAAAACCTTGGTGTAACAGACAAATTCGGGCAAGGAGGCATCTGTTAAAGCCCAAAGTCCATTATATAATAAAGTAGGTTTTCTGAATGTGTATGAAAAAATTGACAAATTAGTTAGATTACTTGTTTTTACTTATGTAGATACAGTTGTGTAATTAAAATTAAGTATGTATGAAAAATTTAATTTCACAAAAAAGTTTTCTATTTGTATTACTGTAATTTTAAATTTATACTGAATAGTAAATGCGTGCATTCACCAGTCACCAAGAGTAAACAAATGCACAAATGGGGCGTGACTTAGCCCACCCTTTCAAACTGCTGCAGAAAATCACAACTTGACAACAAAACCAATTACCACAAGCCATGCGGTGGGGTTACATGCTAATCATTCACCGAATGATTATGAGCAGTAACTCTTAGACTATGTAGACTATAGTTATAGATATGTAATATTTATGTTGGCGAAATTACTACAGTGTTTTTTCCAATGTATGGTCTATTTGCTAAAATTTGTTAAAATTAGCAATGAATTAATAACAAAAATTAACCTGTTAATTTAATTATAAGTAAGTCTTGGTTAAAAGCATTTTAAAATTAACAGTGTGTTAAATTTTACACAATGACATACAGACTGGAAATTTTGTCCATTAAATCCGAAGTTCATTAAACCAAGGTCTGCAAAATCAAGGGTGTACTCTACCCTTGATATTCTATCATATTTTTCTTCTTTTAAAAAATATGTTTAGTCATACTTCATAGTACATATCTAATAATCTCATCTGAAAAATTTGTAGCTCTAATCTAACCACTGGTCATATTGGCTGCTAATGTAGTTTCATGCTTTTTTGGGGGTAGCAGGGATGGTGAGTTCATGTCTAGGGGGGCTTTATCTGCAGGAATCCTTTGTGGTCTGGTTTGGAAGTGTGACTCTTCAGGCAAGATTGGTGTTTGTTTCTACTAGGGGAATCACTGGATGGAGACCACTTTTTATATTCATTTCGTGGGTTAAGGTTTACTGTACTAGAAAGGGAGTATATAATTGGACCAGAAATTCAACTGAGAGCAAAACTAAGGTCCCAACTTTTCAGGACCTAGAGAAAAGAGTAGTTGTCTTGCTGGCAGTGGGTAGATTTTACTTATGTTCCACCCTTTCACTGTGGCATAGCCCTTTGAGGGTTGTAGCTTTATGCAGTCATTCCTTTCTGCTTTTTTCTAGGCTGAAGTATAGGTGCTTGTTCCCATTAAAACCTAATTCTCTTGGTTACAGAAACCAGTAGACCCACCCACCCCCAACCCTGAGCAGCAAGAGCTCCAAATCCTCCCTTACAAGTCTTTTTCAGTTTTTATCTTTAGTTTATCTCTGTTTATATAAAAAGGATATTTATTATGTTTAATCCATTATTTCTTGGTGTTTTCATTGGAATGGTTACCATTACCTAATACACCACATTATAAGAAATGGAAATTCGCCGAAACCGGTTTGGCTCAGTGGGATAGAGCGTCGGCCTGCGGACTGAAAGGTCCCAGGTTAGATTCCGGTCAAGGGCATGTACCTCGGTTGTGGGCACATCCCCAGTAGGAGATGTGCAGGAGGCGGCTGATCGATGTTTCTCTCCCATCGATGTTTCTAACTCTCTATCTCTCACTCCCTTCCTCTCTGTAAAAAATCAATAAAATATATTTAAAATTAAAAAAAAGAAATGGAAATTCATGATTGATTCAATAACTTATCATAGATAGCCTTGTGACAGACCTCCTATTGTTATCTTGACCTATTTTTAATATTAAAAGATGATATTTAAACAGCATTGTCTTTAGAGGCAAAGAAAAAAAGCATTCTCCTGAATGTCAAGAGTAGAACAGGAAAATGAATACATTATAGAATATAGTACATTGTGTATTTTGACCTATTATTTAAATCTTAAATATTTTTCTACACATTTTCTCTTCAAATTACAAAAAAAAAAAAAGCCAGGAATTGTATCTCACAATCCTTTTTATTTATGATAGTGTTTTGCCTAGCATGGCTCCATGTTAATTGATACAAAATAAATGGTTGTAAAAAGTTTGGATTGAACACAATTAGAGAAACATATTGATTAAAAATTAAATTGAATGTTTCAAGTTTGTTTTTTCAAATATTGATAATTTGATACAATATTAAAAATTAAATATTTATAGAATGGTGATAGAATGTTAGACAAAATATATATGATGTCTTCCCATATAGAGATTACAATATGGGTAGGTTTATGGTGTTTTAAAGCATATTTATGCATTTCCTCTCCAGAAGTTTGAGTCTATACATACACACACACACACCCCACACTACTTTTTCTTTTTATTTATAATTCATACTCACCAACTTATTCCTGCTATGCTAGTTTGCAAATCTATATATATAAAAGGCTAAGTGACCATCCAACTGGCCTATAGGTATGATGCTTACTGACCACCAGGGGGCAGATGCTCAATGCAGGAGCTGCCGAGCTGCAGTGACTTGGCAGCAGTGGTTCTCCGGTGACACACCCTGGAACCAGATTGGAGGGAGCCCGATTCCAGGGTGCATCACCCAAGAACCACCCTCTCACAATCCAAGACCCCTCAGGGGATGTCAGAGAGCTGGTTTCAGCCCAATCCCCGCAGGCCAGGCCGAGGGACCCCCACCTGCCTGAGGGACCCTGCTCACTCCGCAGATGCCCTTCAAGCCAAGGCGGTGCCCCAGGTGCGGCCTGCTGGAGAGGGACAGTGGGAGGTTTGCTACAGGGCATGTCCAGCCCATCTCATCCAGTCCCACCCCACCAGCCACCTTCTAATTAATTTCCCTTCAAGGTGCACAAATCCATGCACTGGGGCACTAGTCCTTTAATAAATTGTTACATTTGCTTTTAGCTCTAAATGAATTGTCTAAAAGTAAATTTGTATAAGAATTAAATTTATAATATCTAGTTCATTTTTATTATTTCTGTGTAACCTAGGATAATTGTGCAAATTTTAAGCTCATTTATAAAAGTAATTTTGTCTGCCTCCTCATTTGCCCTTTCATTCTTTCAATTTTCAATAATCACTGTTCATTTAATTTGCTTAACATGCTTTTATTATCTTTGTATAAACATTTATTTCATATTTAAAGTTTTCTTAGCTATATTTGACATTATGTGGCAAGCATACAAACAATGTTTGCTGTCAGGATTGAAACTGTAATACAAAGCATATGCAACCACAATGTGAATGCAAGGGCAAGCTTAGGGTTGCTTACATTGCTGGCCTGAAGGCAGATTGATCTGACATTTGCCTTGCTGCTGAACAGGAGACAGAAACCTCTTCCTGGATTATAAGAAAGATAGAAAAACTGTATCTAAACATTTATCCTCATATGATTTCCATGACTTTGGGCCATCAGTAATCAGTGTAGCTAGTTGTTGTTTTAGTTTAATGAAAAATAGAGCTCAATATTTTATCTGATAGAAGATCACTTTTGCAGCTGACAGCTGATACCTCTACACACAGGTAAGCCCTGAAAGAATTAGAAATTTTAAAAATAGAGTAAAAATTATTTTAATTTTTAAAAATGAACAAAAATGCTTAACAACACATAAGTTTGCAAAATTCACCCTATAGTGCTTTAAAATGTTCAATAAGTGAAAATCAAGCATTGGAAATAATTATTTTAAGAAACAAAATTTTGTAGAACTGCCTAATAATAACAGCTAATGTTTTTAAGGTGCAACAATATTACCCATCCCACATAGTTCCTTTATGATGTGCCTTTGACACTCCTCCCATTGAAAGGTGGAAAACCTTTGTTCCCTTCCCTTGAATCTAGGTAGGCTTTCTAGGTATGCTTGTTACTACAGCAGAAGCAATGGTGTGTGATCTCTGAAGTTAGGGCATAGAAGGTAATATAACTTCCACCTGTTTCCCTTGAGTTGCTCATGCTATTAGGCAACACAGACCAGCTTACTTAGAGAGGCCATGTGTAGATGTCATAGCTGATAGCCTGGATGAGATGCCATTAATAGCCAGCAATAAACATCAGACACATAATTGAAGATGCCCTCAAATGATTTCAGACTCCAGCTCGGTGAAGTCAACCCTGGCCTTTGAGTGTTCTAGCTGAGGCCCCAGACATTGTGGTGCCATCTGTGCTATGCCCCATCTAATTTCTGACCCACAGAATCCATAAGCATAATCAAACCGTTGTTTTACAGTACTGTTTTGGGATAGTTTATAACACATTGGTAAATAACTAGAACATAACCTCAATCAAGTATGACCCAAAGGATTGTGAAGAAGAGAAATTCTTTCACAATAGACTTTCAAGCAGGACATCTCTCTCTACTTTGCCTGGAAAGGGAGGCTAGCATGTACACAAATTCCTTGGCAATGGCTAAAGATCTAAGGAAGTAAACATGACCTAAAGAAAACAAAATTAGAAGATTGGTGCCAGGGTCCAACCCCAGCAGGTCCAGGGGTTCCCCAAAGGTGTGGACGGAGTCAGCGAAGAAGGAATGACACAGAGACAGCGTTCAGTTGATCAGCAGCCTAGCCAGGATCTCTAGCCAAGTTCTAGTCAGGGTCTCCAGCCAAGGTCTGGTTAGGATCTCCAGCCAGGTTCTGTGTCCATGTTCTCTTGCTAGGTTCTCCAGGTTCTCCAGCCAGGTTCTGTAGCCATCTTCCCTTGCTAGGTTCTCCAGCCAGGTTCAATCACCAGGTTCTAGTCAGGTTCTCTTGCCATGTTCTATCCAGGTTCTGTAGCCAGGTTCTGTCTCAAGGTTCTGTTTTCTGTGTCTTGTTACATCTGTATTTATACCAGAAAAA
This sequence comes from Myotis davidii, assembly GCF_000327345.1. NCBI lineage: Eukaryota > Metazoa > Chordata > Mammalia > Chiroptera > Vespertilionidae > Myotis > Myotis davidii. Next base: position 23,886 of record NW_006291567.1, read on the forward strand.
TCCCTACCTGGGGAAACAACCTTTCTTGGAGAGGTGACCTTGGTTAAAACACATAGCGCCAAGGTGAGCAAACATTAAGAACAGTATGTCATATACGCCAGGTCCCTTGAAACATATGCTGTGCAGATGTTTCTTCCCTGCAGCAACTGTGTCAAGCAGCAAGGATGGACCGGCTCCCGGCAGATTGGTGACAACATTTGGGGTTTGGGGGCAGAATATGGATGAATTTCTCTGAGTGGCCTAAGAGACAGAGTATTTCTGTCCAGTGTGAATGGTCACTAAAAGCCTGCCCCACTCCTGGCCTTACTTAGCCTTTGTTGTCAGATAGACTTCATTCCCTTTCCAGAGCTTGCTCAGAGAACCCAGGATTGTCAAGATGGAAACTATGCATATCTCTTTACCAAGGCTAAGTGTCCTATTTTTCAGAAAACTTTTGATTTGCAACCCACAAGGCTGTGTCTTTCATAAGGAATTGATTGTTCTCTGAAGGGAGGAAGAAACTCTCCTAATTATGTTTAGTTTGAAATATATTAAATGTGTAAGTCAAAATAATTGAATATTGGCAATTTCATATGGTTCAGACTAATATTTAAGAGCTTTCTTTTTTGAGGATTGACGAGTAGGAAATCCAATTTAAAAAATCAAGGCAGTTTATGATCATTGTGCATGGTGCCGAAGGTAAATTCAGGAGCTAAATCAGTGAAACTAGCTATGTCAGTATTCCATGATATAATCTTAGTTATATAAAAATGATGACTGTAATGTCAGTCAAACAATGCCTAGTTAAATCTTAGTAATGTAGGAGGATTGAGAAAAAATGAAGGGAGAAGGAGGATAAAGTGGCTGGTAGGCTTAATAGGGAATCAACTTCTGCCATCATAAAAGACACACCTAACTGCTTTCCTAAATTTAAAGACAATGAAGCACAGAAGAAGCACTTGCCTGTCTGAGTCATGGGTAAGGTGGAACACAGTAATTGAAAACCCTATTTTTTATTTCTTTCCTGAAATTTGTCTCTGAAGATAATGACAAGTTTATTATAAGAAGCTAACATTTTATTTCAAGTCATCTAGAAATAAAGAAAAAGAAACATGAATGTCTCAAGCACAGCGTGCTTCGCTGTGTCTTGACCAAAAAAAAAAGCCTTTGGAATGTGCCAAGCACTATCTCACATCAATATGCCAAGTACCAAGCAAAATGCACTCAGGGAAAATACACTCAGCGGAGGATGTACAGTCATGCCAAATTGTTTTAATGTCTCCTCACTTACCCACTGCATTCCAATTCAAAATTCAAATAGTATTTGTTGGCAGATGTGGTAGACTCTTGGGGAACATCAGTGAACACAACACACAAGAGAAAACCCCTCAGGAACTGGCTTTGTGGAACCGGGGAGGAGATAGATAACAAATTAGTGAATGCAATACATAAGTAAATTTATAAAGTCAGTTATAAATTTATAAGAGCTATACAAAAACACACAAAAACAAAAGACAGAAGAGCAAGCTAAACAGTTTCAGGTGTGCAGGACCAAGAGTTGGAAGCAGCAGAGGGCAGGTTGTAATATTAAATCAGATGGTCAGAGGGAAGCTCACTGAAAAGGTGAGATTTGAGCAAAGATGTAAAGAAATTGTGTTAGCCAAGTGGATATCTGGGGCAAGAACATTCTAGGCAAAAGGGATTACTAGTGTACAGGCCCTGCGCAAGAGAACATTTCTGGTGTATGTTTTGAATTGTAGGGAAGCCAGTAAAGCTGGTATGGAAAGAAAAAGGAGAATAAGACCAGCAACCAGAGAGGTAATGGGAAAGAAGGTCAAGGAGAACCTTACTGCTCAAAGAGGGGTCCAAGAACCAGCAGCATCAGTTTCACCTGAGGGTTGGTTAGAAATGCGGAATCTCAGGCCCTGCCATAGGCCCAGGCAATTCATATGCACATGGAAGTTTGAGAAACACTGATGTCCAGCTGAAAGGCCCATGTTAGCACCTGGATTTTTACTGTGAGGGAGATGGGAGTTCATTGCAGGATTTTGAGCAGAGGAGGCTCAAAATCTTGGCTTATATTTGAAGGGATCACTGGGCCCTGTGTGTTGGGAATAGCCTGTATGCTAGAAGCAGGGGTAGCAGTCAGGAGGCAATTACCATGAGTTAGGGATTAGATGATGGGGCTGGGACCAGAGTACAGGAGGCAGAGATAGTGACCCTTGAGCAAATTGCCTGATCCTCCTCCACTCCAGTTTCCCTTCTTTAGCTTTGATTCAGGCACATGGGTTGGTTGTACATCAAAGGGTTAGAAAATGCTTCAGAAGGAAGTGACCTTTTAAATCAACTAACTTAAAAGCAGGCCTTGGGTGCTGTGGGAACAAACAAGGGCAGGCTGACACATTCCCCATCATGGCTAGAAAAGTGTTCAAGAAAGAGGAGATGCTTGAGCTGAGTTTAGGAGGAGTAGGACTTAAGCAAGGAATAGAGGAAGAGGGGTAGATGAAAAGGACATTCTGGGTAGAAACAGAAACATATGTGAAGACACAGATGTTGTATGACACAAACAAAGTAGGGGGATGGGGGCACTGTCAAGAAATGAGATTAGAGAAATAACCAGACCCTGAAGTCCTAATGTCAGATTTCAAGATAGATGCAGATGCACACATTTTAGAAAGAGCATTTAGGAAATAATAGGGAGGATAGATTAGAATGGGTTGAGCCTGTAAACAGGGAGAGAAGGCCCAAGTCAATAAGAGATGAGAGCAATTCATTCCAGGACCACAGGGCTGGAATGCCTGAGTCCACGTTGGCATTGGTGGTATAGTGGTGAGCACAGCTGCCTTCCAAAATGCCTGAGTCCAGATCTGCTTGCCACCTATGAGAAAATTACAAACTTTTTGAACCTCAATTTTTCCTCCATGAGCTCAGGTATCCCTCATTTCCTTAATATCTCAGATGACTATTGAGAGAATCAAATAAGATGCTATATATAAGTGCCTGTCATACAGTAAATATTCAACAAATTGCTTCATAAAATCATTCCAAAAGATCCTAATTTGCAGCCAAGTTTGCAAATCATCGACCTAGTCCAACTACTTCATTTCTGTATGAAAACACAGAGGCACACAAAGGAGAATTGATTTGTTCAAGGACACACTTCTAGCTAGCAATGTTTCAGGACTCAAGTCCAGCACATTTTGTCATTATGGCATAATGGGGAAGGGCTTACACTGTGGAGATAGATGCTGGTATTGCCATTTTCAACATCTCTCAGCTGTATCTGTATGATGGGGCTGACAGTAGCACCTACATCATAGGGTTGTTTGAAGAATGAAATAGATTAAGGTACACACAGAACTCAGCATAGTTCTGGGTACTATCAATCAGCATTAATAAAATGTTAGCCATTGTTATTAGCTACTAGGGGGCCAGTGCACCAATTTGTGCACCTTTAAAGGAACTGTGAGCCATGAGGCTGCAGTGGGCACAGGGACGAGTCTCAGCCCATCCTCCGTGCCCCCACCCAGCCCCTCCTGCTGTGCCCCCTCCCCCCCTGTCCCGTCTGCCAGCAGCCCGCTCCCACCTCTGCTCCTGCTGCCACAGAACGATTTGGGCTGGCACCAGCAGTGGGTGCAATCAGGCTAGCACCATCAGTGGGTGTGAGCAGTGGCTGCTACCCTGATCACCCCCTCAGGAGCAGGGGGAGGTGGAGAAGCCCTCAGGGGCAATCAGGGCTAGCAGCCACCGCTTGCACCTGCTAACAGCACTGAGCAATCAGGACCGGCGCCAGGTGCCAGCAGTGGGTGTGAGTGGGGCTGTCACTGGCAGTGGGTGCAAGAAGTGGTTGCTGACCCTGATCGCCCCTCAGGAGCAGGGGGAGGTGGAGAAGCCCTGAGGGGTGATCGAGGCTGGCAGCCGCCACTCATACCCACTGACAGCATCAAGCGATCAGGGCCAGCACTAGGCACCAGCAGCAGGTGCAAGTGGGGCCAGTGCTGGCAGCAGAAGAGGGACCATGGCACGTAGGAGCAAAGAATTTTCAGTAACCACCAGAGGCTTGCCCTGATGACAGCAACTGGTGCCCTGCCATGGTCTGGCACCCCTGCTCACCTGCTCCACCATCCGGCCACGGCCAATGCCTGCCATATTCCTCACTCTGCTGCCTGCTGCCGACACCCACCATGTTCCGCGTGCACCCCCTGGTGGTCAGCGCATGTCATAGCGACTGGTTGTTAGGTTGTTCCACTGTTCGGTCTATTTGCATATTAGCCTTTCATTATATAGGATGCTCTGACTCTCAAACCAGCATTCTTTCTATGTCTCCACCAGGTTGTATGATCCCCTCATGGATTTTAATTATGTTTGCCTCATTCCTCATGTCTACTCTCATGGGAATATATTTTATATATTGAACTGAAAAAAAATAAACAGCCGACTAGTTCTAATTCTCCCTGCTGGTTGATGGTGCCAGGAGTTTTAATCAAATAAACTAATATAACTGTATACCAAACATCCATACTTACCCATAGGTCCTGGTCAGGTGCTGTTTGTGCTGTCACTGAGTTTTTGATGTCACCATTTCCTGTGTGTAATCAGTAATTGACACCAAAGCTCTGACAAAATGGCCATTTTTAGAGTGCCATTAGCTGTCTCCTGGAGTTTGGCTGTAAATGTAACATAAGTAGGATCTTTAATACATCAATTTTTTATTACAGTCATGTATAGCTTCGTGAAATAAAGCACTCTGGGAAGAGCTGAGTGGGTGAGTATTTTGGCTTGTTTTTCTGTTAAAGGATGACACTGATGTTCTTTTACTATTACCTGAAATTTATGTGCTATTACAGAAAGCATTCTTCTCAAGAGAAAACGTGAGTACTGCTGAAGCCAAAGTACTCTTTTTGTTTTGTGTACAAATGAGGCAAGAAGTTTATAAACTTGCTTCTTATAGAAAAGATGCCTGGGTTATTTGTTATGTAGCATTTCTAACTATCTTAGCCCCTAATTAATCACCATAGGCCATCTTTTATTTGTTTCATACGGAGCACAGAGCATTCAAATTTGAGCACTGGGACTAAATTTTTTCTCTGGTATATGTAAAAATTCTAATTGCCACAAGCAGCAAGGTAGCTATATAAGTGCCAAAGCCAAAACAAGATGTTTCTGAAGGTACTTTAGGGTTTGATATTGCATCTTGTAGTGAAATTGAAAAGACCAACCATGAAAACTGTCTGTGGATAAACTTTCTTTGCATTTGCTACATGCTTTGGTAAAAATTTTTGTATAATAGATTCAATAGAATTGTAGATTGAAGAATCATAAACTTGTATTATTAATTTGGAAGACCATGAGGTAAATTGACATAATTAAACTAGGAAAAGATCAATAAAAACATTTCAAAGGTTTGAGTTATTATGGGTTTCTGATTAAACAAATGTTAAAGTATATAGAAAAGTCTCTATAGTTAATTTACCATATGGAATTTGTAGGAGGTTTAGGATTTCTAAACCCATCTCTCTGGACAAGTAAACCAACTTCTTGTGCATTACCTAGTGCATGGCTGTGGGGAGAGAGGAAAAACTAGGTACCTCATTACTATCATACAAGATACATTTACTTGAACACAGCAAATTTTAGTTTCAACCATTGTGATTCTCCTGGAAGTAGTGAGAACTTAATGAATAAACATTTGAAGGAAATGAGTTTCTTGCAACTGATGTCACAAAATTAATTCTTAGTGTATCATCAACAAAGAACTCCTCTGTAGTCAAATTTCCTGTGTTCTCAGAAAATGTAATTGTGTTAAGTGCATTACTAGCTCTAATTTTTCACTGCCCTGGGTTTCATACCTTTTGTCATGTGAATTTTGAGTTCCTTCATAAAGGTGGAATATATATTGCTACCCCTTGTCTTTGAGCTAGGCCATGTGTCATTCTTTGGTCAAAGGAATGTGGGCAAAACTGTCAAGGAGCCAGTAAAAGCCTTGGCCTTAAGAGGTGTTTCTGCTGTCCCAGTTGTGGCTCTGCCATTCCATAAGAACATGCCTGAGGATGAGACATGGGGAGCCAAGCCTCCCAAGCAGAGCCCAGCCTAGATCAGACAATCCCAGTTAGCTGCAGACATGTCAGCAATCTATGTATATAAAAAGCCAGCAACTGGAAGGCCGTAATGACCAGAACGACCAGTCACTATGACGCCCACTACAGCCAGCAAACTAAACTGGCCTGATGGAGGGTGGGGCAGCTGGCCAACCCCCCC